>NC_060080.1:60162500-60479375 GCF_922984935.1 Meles meles
AAGCAAAGGAATTAGTAGCTTCACAGTGCCACCACTAGGAATTGTAAATACAATGGCATACAATTAGTAATGCACATGTGACTTTTCGTTCAAGGCATATGTCCTTGAGAAAGCCAGAACATGATAAGGAGAACAAAAGAAACATTAAAAAAAATGAAACGAATGAAGATTTAAACTCTACCCTCATGCATGCTGAGCAATAACAGAATAGGCAATATAAAATACAGCTCTTAGTAATGGTGATATCAACCTGGGATGTTCAACACTGCACTGAAGAGCCATATGGAAAATGTCTACGGCCATTAACAGTTGCATAAAAGGAGTGTTCCTGATGCTAAGACATCTAGCCTTAGCTTTATGAATTCACAGCAATCTCAAATAAATAAGACTTTTGAGGCCAGGCATTTTTGGCCACATAATAGAAAAGATGCTTGAGTTTTTTTTTTCTCTCTTAACAATGATGGTGTTTTGTGTGACTTTGAAGATATGCTAGCAAGCTAACAATATGTTTTCTAAGAAGTCTAGTAGCCATTGTTAAGATAGCAGACTTCAAATCAACTTAAATTTAGATATAATAGATAAACTATTATTTAAATCATAATGAATAAAAACCACTGCCTTGTACGGAGGCATTTATACCGAACACAGAAGTACACTGGCATTCTTCTCCTATAAAATGCAACTGTAAAAAAGATTAGCTATACATTTAAAGTATCTTACTGGTCTGAAACGGATTATGTACATTAAATCTTCTGTCAATTGTGCTGGAGTAAGAAATAAGGAATACATTTTCATCTTAGTGTCCTGGGTATAGACATTCCAGCTCATATAGAGAATAAAAATCTCTAAGACAAAGTTTTCACTCCATATACTATTAAAGGGTTTAGATTTCTTTCTGTAATATCTGATGTTCTTTTAAAATTACAAATCCAAAGTTAACTACTTCTTCCTAGTAACAGAATTGATAATATGTGTAATTTGGAAAAATAAAACTTTTAGCTTGATCTTAATTTTCAAGCTTAATTCCTAGAGCCTAGCCATTTCATTGTAATATAGCCAGTGTTCATAAACACAGAATATAATCTTCTATCATATACATTTTTATGATGGTACATATTTAGGATACACATAAACATAAAAACTATGCAAAAAGTTTCTATCTTCAAGGATTACCAAAATGATGGTTAGTGTTTTTTACCAATTGGATGGTAACTGCTTCTTCTATTATCTGGAAAAGATCTCATGATCTTATCTAAATCTGCTACAATTATCAGAATGACAGACTATTTCCATTAAAATCAATATTTTCCAATTAACATCAAAAGTACAAGGTTAATGTCCTACCTCTTCACAGCAATGAAATACCTGTTAAAGGTTTAACTCACAGAAGAGCAGCTTGCATTCTTTTGGGTCTCACCAAATAAGCCTTTTAGATTCATTACGAAAGACCAGCAGGAAAAATAAAAAAGGTCACTGTATTTCTTTTTTTCTTTCTTTTTTTTTTTTTATTACTGGTCCTTACAGTTAACTAAAGACTGACCAAACTGAAATTCCTTTCCCACGTACAGTTTTCCTTAGAGGATTCAAATATTCCTGCAAACCTTTTAGGACTTGCTAATATCTTCCAGTTTGATCCTATTACGTGAGGATGTGCTCCTACCCCAGTTGATTGTAATGACTCACTCATTATCCTTGCAGATTAAAATTCAGGAAAAAACTTTAAGTCTGTTTTATAACAATGTCATTCTTTTCTGATTTTTCTTTAAAAAAAAAAAAACCAAAACAAAGCAACAACTTCTGGGGACCAACAAGTATCTGTAAACCATTTTCTTTTGCTACGTAATTTATAGCTCAAAAAACTAAAAACAAAACATATTTATAAATTAAAGAATTACCCCAATTCTTTTTAGATTTTTACTTATAAAATTGATTTTATTCTTTCTTAAAAACATAAAAGTAAAAATTAAACTTATATGGCATCATTCTTCTGATATGTTTGAAGTGCTTCACAAATATCCTAACAATTTCAAAGACTGTGAGCAGCAGGATTCTTGGAGTATACTGACCCTAACCTTAACACATAACTGCAAACACCTCCTTCAGTGATCTATATAATTATATGAGCATTATTAAAAGTAATGGATTTATTAAATGCATTTTTTAAAAAAGCAATGAAATGCAAAATATCAAGCAGAAGAGTCTGAAATAGACTAAATTATTAAATTCTACTTGTGCATTTCTTGGGAAGAGAGTGTTTGGGGAAATAGAATAATGAAAAATAATAGAAAAGCGATTTTTTTTCTTAAAAAAACTATTAGATTTTTCTCAGAGTGTGTTTAAATATACTTTTTTTTTTAAGATTTTATTTATTTATTTGACAGACAGAGATCACAAGCAGGCAGAGAGGCAGGCAGAGAGAGAGGAGGAAGCAGGCTCCCCGCTGAGCAGTGAGCCGGATGTGGGACTCGATCCCAGGACCCTGAGATCATGACCTGAGCTGAAGGCAGAGGCTTAAACCACTGAGCCACCCAGGTGCCCCCTAAATATACTTTTTAATGAAGGTAGTTCCTTTGGATTATATAATGGCTAGACTATCAAACTTGCCAAACTCAAGTTGTACTTTGAAAAAAATTATTTTAAGTGCATATGAAAAACCATGAACAAAACAAATATCATACCTAAAATCTGCATTAATCAAATGTAACATAAGAAAATCTTCACAGAACAATAGGAATAGGAAGCAAAAAAATACAATTCATAGTGATTCAGAGCAATGACATGTTTTCCATAGAAAAATAATTTCAGGAAAACACCTGAAACAAGTTAAATGAACACCTAAAGAAACAGATGCACAAATGAATCATATAAACTACTAAAAGAGATCTAAATACAATATGTGCTAGCTTAGCAAGCAAGCTTAGCAAATAAAAAGATGCAATACAGGTCATGACAAAAATTAAGTAAAATTAAAATTTAAGTAAATAAAATTAAAATTAAGTAATTAAAAATTAAGTAAAATTAAAAGGTTTATAATATCTGTGTTTGTGAGTTGCCATTTAAAATAAATCACTTTAAAGCTTGAATCTTTCCTGAGTATAATTTAAGTAGAGTCTGTACATAAGGATGCATCAGATAATGTTACCAAGAGTTGTTTTCAGTGTCTTAGAAATTGCTTCCCAGCCTTCCAGCCTAAAGCTATACTAATTTATATAAGAGGGAATGTTTGGTAGAGTGGTGTGCTTCAAGGTGGAGTTGGGAGCTGAACTCTAATCAGAGGTCCCAGCATATGGGAAGGACAGATGTGTGTAAGGATTTGGTGTATACACGTCATAACAACAAAGAAAGGTATCACAATGTAGGATTCAAAAAAGTAAGAAATGGATGATATGGGGAACTTTAAGTTCCAAGGTGGCCAATGTCACCTCTGTAACTGACTCAATAAACAGGGATGGACACTGTTCTGCTTACTGATAATCAATTCTGCTTTAAAGACTCACAGAGAGCCATCTTCCCTGTTTACAAACTTTTATTACCAAGAAACTCCCTATAGTAACCCAGATTTTTCATGTTTAAGCTCATATTTTTATTAGTTGACACTGAGAAAATATAAAAAATAGCCTGTCTTTATTTCCTTCATTTATTCATTGAATGAACATTTACTTACAACTTGGTGATAGGAATATCAGGTTTTTGTACGGTGAAGAGCTCACAGCCGAGTGGGAGAAAGATGTGTAATTAGATAACGGTATGGGATAAATGCAATGAGAGAGATATGTACAGCATACTAGAAAAAGATAGAGGAAGGAGAATAAGCTTTACTGGTAGGAGTCCTGATACAGATACTCCTAGAAGACGTATTTCAGTGGAAACTAACAAGGAAAGAGGGGCATTTCAGGGAGAGAACAGCCAATGCTTAATGAAGGAATTGAAAACTATGCAACATTCTCTCTGCTGCCATCTTAGTGGGCAGAGACTGTGGATGGGGGGGGGGGGCGGGGAGATAAGGATAGAAAGGGAGGGAACATGATTTGCAAGGACCTTTGTATAAGGCCATTCTGCGAAGGTGGGAAGTTTATTCCCTTGGTAAGCAGGAGTTACCAGAAAGATTTGAGCTTTCCTATACTCAAATTAGTACTTACACTACTTCCCATTTTTCTCTTCTTTAATATTTTATAAGCCTGTCTTTCCATTTATGTAGATATTTGCTTTCAGGCCTTTATTTCTCTGAATCCTCAGTAAATTCTCACTTTCTCTCAGCTCAGAATTAGATACAAAAGTCTTAAAAGAAAAGGAGGTAACCTATACTCAGTACATGGACACTGTCCCATACACTATATGCATCAAGTACTCCAACACCAATTATTAAAATAGCTCTTCTCATTCTTCTTGGTATTTATCAGAAGGTCCTAGGTTACTTTTATAGAAATGAGTTGAGGGGCGCCTGGATGTCTCAGTCTGTTAAGCAACCAACTCTTCATTTCAGCTCAGGTCATGATCTCAGGTCATGACATCAAGGCCCACATTGGGCTCGGCGCTGGGCATGGAGCCTGCTTAAGATTCTCTCTCCCTCCCCCCACTCACTCATGCTCTCTCTCTTAAAAGAAAGAAGAGAAGAGAAGAGAAGAAGCAGAGTTCAGAAGGAGAAAAGATAGAATTTACTGACAAAGTCCTAAATCAGTGTGGAGTCAATCTTCAGTATGGGACAGTAAGCTCTTCAGTGAACTCTTAAAGATGTAAGGTCAATGTCTCATTTATTCAATACTTAATAATAAATCAATACTTAATAAATACTCCTGGGTACCACTTTTTTTTTTTTTTTTTAAACTCATAGAAATTCTCAGGTAAACTAAAAACACAAAAAGGAATGGGTAGCAGCAGGTATATCTCTCCCCTCCAGCAACTCGACTTTTGGTACAGTGGTATATACATTATGATGGGCAAGATAATTTACAAAAAAATTTAAAATAAGCACTGTAAATTAAGGTACAAATTAAAAACACATAAATACATGAAAATAGTAGCAGTGAGTTCACTAAATTAGATGCCAGCTTTTTTTTTTCAGTTAGACCTTCTTTTTATTTACCAGAAGTCTTTTGATCTCTTCAGAGTGAAAGAGATGCTGACACTGAAGTGGGAAAGGCATTAGTCATGGTTCCCTTACCCCCTTCACCGTGGACACCTATTAATTTGAATGTCACACAAGAAAAAAAAAATAAATAAAGAATTTTGCTTTCATTTAAAAATGGAAAAACAGATTTAGAGAAATTAAGCATTTTCCAGTTCTAGTATCACTTAACTCACATTCAGTTGCTCCAACGATGAAACTGAGGATTTTCCCTTTTTCTTTTGTGTCCCAAGTTGGCTATACTAGTTTTTGAAAATATGGACAGTATTGCCAAATAATTCTAATCTGTATGTACAAGAGCTATCAGAAATTATAAAGAAAATGATCAAATTAAGAAAACTATTATGTCCTTGGAAAAATATATCAACCTGGCATCAAACTGCATACTAAACTGAAAAATCTAAAAAGCAACAGGAAGATCTAATTTCTGTATTTGTGAAACCAGACTGATCTGCCATTTTATATTCTCTTTTTTACATCATTTCATTAGTATAAGCTATAAGCCTAACAGAGTATCAAGTGTCAAAACTAGAATAACAGTCACAAAATACACTATTACTTCATGAAATTTGATTCTCTTCATAACACATCTACACAGGGCTTGGCTTATCTGAAAAATGAGCTACAGTAGAACACACAAGAAAGTTTTAAAACAGAATTTATTTTTTATTTTATTTTACTGGGACAGGTTTTGGAGGGGGAAAGGGAGAGAGGAACCCAACGCTGGGCTCAATCTCATGACCCTGAGATCATGACCTGAGCTGAAATCAAGAGTCAGATGCTTAACTGACTGAGTCAACCAGGCACCCCAAATAGGAGTTTAAACTATAACTGAGAAGAGGCTGCAACACTATCTCCTATACCACATACTCTTGCTACACCACAACTTTGACACTCCTCTCAGTGTGTGAGTCTATGGGATTTTTTTTCATAGACTCAGTGGTGTGAGTCTATGTCTCTGGTATTTAAAACTGGGTAGAACTTTGTGTCTGCTTAGGCCACCAGTGTAGCAAAGTGATGCAACATGACTTTTAAAGACAGATCAGAATGCCATGCATGTCTACCTTATTCTTTTGGAACATTTGCTCATAGACTCAGCCACCATGCTGTGAGGAAGCTGCAACTAGCCCAAGTGGAGAAAAAATATGGAGAGGCTACGTGTAGGTATTCCAACTGATGGTCTAGCAGAGGTCCTCGCCAAAACCCAGTGTCAGACACCGTGGAACAGAAATAAGCCATTCCCACAGTATCCTATTCTAATGCCTAAATCACAAATCTGTGAGCATAATCAGTGGCTGTTTCATGCCAGTAAGATGAATTTTTTATGTAGCAAAAGATAACCAGAAAGAGGAATGGTAAAGAAAATATTTTGGGGACTGTTTAAAGCATGGTTTCACTTGCAATAGGATACAACCTTGGGTAAGTGAGAAACAAATGCAACAGAGTTACCAGCGTGGCATGTAGCCAGCTAACCATGCAGGATGGAGCTGCTCTTTCTGGGAAAAACAACTACTATAACAATAAATGAATACACAACCCAAGGCACATTGGTGGTAGTCCAAGAAACAATGAGATATTTTATGAGATACCATGATTATTACTCATCAATCACAAAGAGTAGTCATTAAGAAATTTTTGTCTTCTCAGTGTGAACAGGACTGCTATTTATTAAATCTGCCATTTATTCCACACAGAGGCACAAGTTAGTATCTTCAACTGTAGAAGTGAAGAGCTCTTACTATGTCTCTCTTCTTAACACACACATATACATACATTTATCTTAGAAATACTGAAGTCAAGTTGACTTGGGTACACTAAGAAAATAATGTGCTAAAAATACTTCTTTTGGGTACCAAAAATTTCCCTAGATAAAAGATAAAAAAATAAGATAAAAAAAGATAAAAGATAAAAAAGATAAAAGATAAAAAGATAAAATAATTATCTTAACATGTCATATTTTTAAAACTGAAAGAATAAAAGGGAAAAAAAATCCCATAAAAGCCATTTGTTATACTACCCCCTACAGAGAAATACTGCTACTATTTTGATGATTTTCCTTTCTGTCCTTTTCAATGCATATAAAAAAAGTCTCTGTCATTTCAAAATGAAGTTTATATGCCATATATATTTTACAGCCTTCCTTTTATACAAAATGACATTATGAGCATTCTCCTATGTCCTTTCAATATTCTTTTAAGACATTATTGTATAGACAAGTTTAAATGGCTACATAACAAGTATATTTATGTTATAATTTATTTGATCATTCTTCTATTTTGCAAAATTACCATTTTTCAGTTTTTGCTATTACAAATAGCATTTGATGAAAACTTGCATACCGATAGAATTACTGAGTAAATTTTGTTAATAGAATTACTGGGTAAAGGGGAATGAACATTTCTTTCCAGAAAAGTGTGGCAAGTTACATGAGACCAGCAATATAAAAGAGTCATCAATAAAATATCACCAGCATCATGTTTCTTAAAATCCAAGTTATATATTTTACAGATATGGTAAGATGTCACAACACAGAATAACAGATGTTTGGGGGAGGGGCACTTGGGTGGCTCAGTGGGGTAAGCGGTTGCCTTCGGCTCAGGTCATGATCCCAGGGTCCTGGAATCGAGCTCCACATCAGGCTCCCTGCTCAGGGGAGAGCCTGCTTCTCCCTCTACCTCTGCCTGCCATTCCACCTGCTTGTGCTCTCTCCCTCTGCCAAATAAATAAATAAAATCTCAAAAAAAAAAAAAAAAAAGATATCTTGGGGTGCCTGTCTCAGTCAGTAGATCATGCAACTCCTGATATCGGGGTCATGAGTTTGAATCTCATGTTGGGTGTAGAGATTACGTAAAAATAAAATTTTAAGAAGAGAGATGTTTTAATAATTTCAATGTTGATGGGGCGCCTGGGTGGCTCAGTGGGTTAAGCCGCTGCCTTCGGCTCGGGTCATGATCTCGGGTCCTGGGATCGAGTCCCGCATCGGGCTCTCTGCTCAGCAGGGAGCCTGCTTTCCTCTCTCTCTCTCTCTCTCTGCCTGCCTCTCTATCTACCTGTGATCTCTCTCTGTCAGATGGGTGAATAGAATCTTTAAAAAAAATAAAATAAAAATAATAATTTCAATGTTGAATTCACGCTAGTATTATTTATTTTTAAGATTTTATTTATTTATTTGACAGACAGAGATCACAAGTAGGCAGAGAGGCAGGCAGAGAGAGAGGAGGAAGCAGGCTTCCCACTGAGCAGAGAGCCTAATGCAGGGCTCTATCCCAGGACCCTGGGATCATGACCTGAGCCAAAAGCAGAGGCTCAACCCACTGAGCCACACAGGTGCCCCACATGTACTTTATTTTTAAAGATATCAAAGACAGGGGCTTTAACACACTGAGCCACCCAGGTGGCCCTCACACTAGTATAATTTAAACAAAAGTTTTAAAGTTTTACTTGAAAAATACAGAGTATAGATTACTGGTGCCTTAAACAAAAGGGATGACTCATAAAATATTTGTTAAAAGTCTGAACCAAATGAAACACTAAACACCACCTTTTTAAAAAGTCAGGATACTTGAATTCTAAGCCTCATGTGTCACTGTCTACAACCCTAGGTAAATTTAAACATTCTTTCCCAACTCATTTTCTTAATCTTAATATAAAAGATAAAACAATAGTATCTATTTCTATTTCTATTCCACAAGGATGTCAGAAAAATAAAGAAGGAAATACAACACAATGCTTTAGAGACAAAGTCTCTGAAATCAAAATGTCTAGGTTCAATTCTTGGCTCTGTTACTTTTAACTGTGTCACCATGGGCAATTCATTAATTTGTCAGTTTTCTCAACTGTAAAATAGAGATGATAACACTTAACTCATACAATTATTGTGGAGATTAAATGAGAAAATCCATGTTAAACCACTTAGAATCCTGCTTGATAAATAGCAAGTGCTCAGTAAACATTCAATGATTATTATTTATATATGTAAAATTCACACATAGGTAAAGTAACTGGTTTTAAAAAAATCTACTTGGCGATCATTTAAATCTCAGGTATTCTGAATTTAAAATCAACACACTGGAAAAATATAGAGCTATATACATTCTCCATAATTTTTAGAGCCTGAAATAATTATGAAACAAAGTTTATCACAAATAAAATATAGCGTCAACAAAATAACTTAAAAAAAAATTTTTTTTTAAGAGAGGGAGAGAGAGAATCTTCAGCAGGCTCCACATCCAGCACTGAGCCCAATGACGGACTTGATCTCAGAACTCTGAGATCATGACCCAATAAGAAATCAAGAAACTGATCTTAACTGACTGACCCACCCAGGCATCCCCCAAATAACTTTCTTTTTAAAGAGATAATTCCTCCTGTGGTTCTTCACTTGACTGGATCCTTTTCACCCATCAAATCTTAGTTCAAATGCCCCCTCCTCAAATCACTCAAGCCCTCACTTATTTAAATTATCCTTTACTAGGCCACACAGTTTTCACACTCTAGTTGTTTATTATTATCTGTCTCTTCCCACCATAATATAAACTCCAAAATGGAAGAAGCTTAACCTTTTCTGTCACCATGAATATACTCAGTTCAGACAGTTAATAAATATCTGACAAATGACCAACAAATCGATGATCTAACATATGGCTAGGCATTGAAAGGGTTGGCATAGACGTTACAGAACTTCAAAGATGGCCCACGATTTTTGGGTTTCTCATTTTTATCATGAACTACAGCTTAAAAATACCGTCTTTTTTGTTTGTAAAATATGTTTTATATCAAGATTGAGGAAGCACATATGTCCACATAACTAAAGGAAGTTTCAGACAAAAATAGTATGCTTACTATTGTGATGAATTCTGAGATCTTTATTTAATTCTATTATATTCCTTTTCATCAAAAATAAAATAATTACTGCAGGCCATTAAACTGCTTTTGTATCACATTATTGTGTAAAAACTTGTCGTGTGAAAAACACTGCTCAAGGTCAGAGGTTATTAAGCTTGTACCTGAAAGGAATGTTTAAACATGTGCATGGAAAGGAGGAAATAAGTGTCTGATCACAGATGACATGATCACCTATATAGAAAATCTGAAAGAATTGGGAAAAAAGAATCTCCTGAAACTAAAAAGCAATTATAACAAGGCTGTAGGATATAATGTTAATATTCAAAAGACAACTGCTTTCCTATATACCAGCAGTGAACAAGTGGAATTTGAAATTAAGAACAAAATCTATTCACATTAATGAAATCTAACAAAATATATATAAGATCTATATGAGGAATATAAGGAAATCAAAGAAGAACTAAATAAATGAAGAGCTATTCTATGTTAATCAGTAGGAACACTCAATTTGCAACAGACACATCTGATAAAAGACTATATCCAAAATACACAAAGAACTACTGAAACTCAACATTAAAAAAGCAACCAACCTGATTAAAAAATGGATCAATGACCCTTATAGACACCTCCCCAAAGGAAGATTTACAGATTGCAATTATGCATATGAAAAGATGCTCCATATCATTTGTCATCAGGGAAATGTAAATTAAAACAATTAGATACCACTAAACACCTATCAGAACGGCCAATATCTGGAACACCGCCAACACACAACACTCAGTGAAGATGTGGAGGACCACAAGAACTCTCACACACTACTTGTGGGAATACAAGATGGGACAGAGATTTCGGAAGACAGTTTGGCAATTTCTTATGAAAGTAAACATACTCCTACCATAAGATATAGCAATCACACTTCCTGGTAATTACCCAAAGAAGTTAAAAACTTATGACCACACAAACACCTGCACATGAATGATTACAGCAGCTTTATTAATAATCATCCAAAACTGGAAGCAAACAAGATGTCCTTTAGTAGGTGAATGTAAAAGCTGTGGTACATCCAGACAAGGGAATATTATTCAGCACAAAAACAAATGATCTTTCTAGCGGTGAAAAACATGGAAGAACCTTAAATGCATATTACTAGGTGAAGGAAGACAATCAGAAAAGGCTATAAACTCTATGATTCCAACTCTATGACATTCTGAAAAAGGCAAAATTATAGAGATAGTGAAATTAGGTTGCAGGGCTTGGGAGTGGTGGAAGGTGCAATAGAAAATTCTTAGAAAAATCCATAATGATGGATACATTTCATTACACATTTGTCCAAACTCTCAGGATGTAAAACGCCAAGATGGAACCATGATGTAAGCTATGGACTTTGAGTGATTATGATGTGTCAGTGTCTAAAAAACGTATCACTCTGATGTGGGATGTCATTAAGAGGAGAGGCCATGCATGTGTAGGTGCAAGCTATATATGGGAAATCTCTGTACCTTCCCCTCAATTCTGCTGTGAACCTAAAACTGCTCTGAAAAAATAAAATTTTAATTAAAAAAAGAGCATGCAGTTTTGTAGATGTGAGTTTGATGGTAAGGCAGAATGTCATAGTTTTCAGATTCATGAAGAATCTGTTCCCTTAAATTTATGGGCTTCAATTATCATGTATTCATTATTATTTGTGAAGCACTACACAAAAATATATATAAAAATGTGGGGTTTTAAAATTTTTTATTTTTATTTAGTTTTAAAATTTTTATTTATTTATTTTGACAGGGAGAAAGACAGGGAGAGAGCACAAGGAGGGTGAATGGCAGAGGGAGAGGGAGAACCAGGCTGCCAGCTGAGCAGGGAGCTCGATGTGCAGCCCGATGGGAACATGACCTGAGCTGAAGGCAGCCACTTAATTGACTGAATCATCCGGCACCTCTAAAAATGTGGTTTAATTTAGAGATGGCAGTATATGATAGAGAAGAGCACTGATTCTATAGTCTGAGACAGCTCAAGTTCAAACCCTGGATTCATCGTTTACTAATTCTGCAACTTTGTACAAATCACTTTACCTATCAGTCTCAGTTTTCTTATCTGGAAAGTAGTTGAACATCTATTTCATGGAGTTAGGTAAAATAAAAATTATATAAAACATCATTATAGGGGCACCTGGATGGCTCAGTGGGTTAAGCTTCTGCCTTCGGCTCAGGTCATGATTTTGGGAACCTGAGATCGAGCCCCGCATCACATCAGACTCTGCTCGGCAGGGAGCCTGCTTCCCCCTTCTCCCTCTGCCTGCCTCTCTACCTACTTGTGATCTCTGTCAAATAAATAAATAAAATCTTATAAAAACAAACAAACAAAAAAACCCCCATCCATTATAGAGCCTGCATTAAATGGCAGCTATTCAATAAATGGTAGGCATCATTATTATATTCTAATATTTCCAAAAAAATTAACTTCCATAGCTAAAATGTAATCTTAAACAAAGTATAATTGCAAAATGTAAATTAATAAAAATAGATTATTCATGTGTATGTAGAAATTATATTCTAAAATCTGATTTTTCCTCATAGCTGACACTGCTGTATAGAAATAATTACAACATGTTCTTCCAAGTATGAATTTATCAGCTCAATAAATATACCAAGTGATCCCCCTCATTCCGCTGCCTCATATAAAAAGCCTATGGAAAAATGATTTAGCAACAACAAACTGATGGTTCCCAGAGGGAAGGTGGGTAGGAGGATGGGTGAACTAGGTGATGGATTCAGAAGTGTTTTTGTCATGATGAGCACCAGGTGATATATAGAATTGTTGAACCACTATATTACACACCTAAGCTAATATAACACTGTACATTAATTAACTGAAATTAAAAACTTAAAAAAAGACTTAGCAAAAGTATAAATAAATTACTCCCCTCACCCCCATGACTGCAATTAACAATCTATGGCTTTTTAACCAATGTTCCTCACATCACTTAGCTGCCTGTTGCAGAGTGGTGTGGCTGCGTTGGTATTCTGTTTATTCCCTGCTTTTAAAGCTGCATCTCTTCTTGCTTGCTCAAGCAGAACTCTTGCTCTTTCTTTAAGTTCTTCTTGTCTTGATAACATTCGATGCTTAAAACCAAAAATACAGAATTAGGAACTCAAAAAAGCCCCATATAACCTATATTTATAGATTAATCAATGGTTTTGTTATCTGTCAAAATAACAGAGATCAGGAATAAGACTGTAGTTTTATAAGATTACTTAAAGAAAATACTAATGTTGACTAGAAACTGTAGAACATCTTGACACAGAGGAAGTATATCTATACTGCCTAACACTGGATTACATTTAATTTCCATTTGTGTTAGAATATATTCCCATAAAATATAATGTCCATGTGTATATTATATACATTATTCATATTTGCTAATCACAATATAACCTGGGAAAGACATTTAAAAAAATTTTATTTCTTATAGTTTTATAGGACTGATAATAAGGTATCTTCCAAGTTTATTTGTTGAAAGGTATTAAACATTTGTGGCAATAATCCTTTAAATCCTTGACAATTAACATTTATAGAAAATTCAAAACTATCATATTTTGTTTAAAAAGAAATAAAACTGGTTTTCTCTAATGCTCACCTACCTTACAACAAATCAATTAACTACATCAGCAATGGAAGAGTATTTTCTTGGATTAATTTTTAATATTACAATATATTTTTGGGTAACAACAGGTAATGACCATCAATGGAAATCAGTTCTCAAATGATAACATTAATTCAAAGCACAAATATCCATACTGTTAGTAGTTCAAATTCCTTTCTTCTTCCAAAAAGTAGTCAACTTCTGGCCCTAAATGGCTATTACTATTACTCTGATATTTGGTTTCTTCCCTGTCATTGTATAGTTTTGATTCAATTGTAAGTAGCATTCATGGTGAAGGAAGAGGTAATAAACAGTAAACATATAACTTTATTTGGCATAATGTGAAACTTAAAAAATTATTATATGATTTTTAGGTCTCATTGAGATTTTTATGTTTTAATATAACTATTTTTAAACTCCTACAATCTCAAGCAAGGGAAGATTTTTTAGAAGTATGCAGTTCAGGGGCGCCTGGGTGGCTCAGTGGGTTAAAGTCTCTGCCTTCAGCTCAGGTCATGATCCTGGAGTCCTGGGATCGAGCCCCGCATCGGGCTCTCTGCTCATTAGGGAGCCTGCTTCCTCCTCTCTCTCTGCCTGCCTCTCTGCCTACTCTCTCTCTGTCAAATAAATACAAAAATCTAAAAAAAAAAAATTAAAAATTAAAAAAAAAATTAAAAAAAATTAAAAGTATGCAGTTCAGTGGTTTTTACTACATTCACAAGGTTGTGAACCATCAACACTATCTAATTCCAGAACATTTTCATCACCCGAGGTTTTAAGAGGATTAAACAAAAATTCTTCACTTAGTAGATATAATTGAAATGTTTAAGTGATAATGACAGACTTTTCGTCATGTGTATAGGACACAATAGAATAGGATTGGTCATTCTAGTTACAAAACAACACTTTCTCTAAAACAGACCAGATTAATTAAAAGGAACACTGAATTTGCAGTCAAGACATCAGGCTATTAATCCTTCTTCCACTAATAATAAGCAATGTAACCCTGAACAGGTCACTTAAAAAGCTATACTGTATTCCCTTACATGACACTTAAGTACCTTGGAGTAAGAAAGATCTTGGTTCAAATACTAGATATAACACCTAATTGTGGACCCATTATTCAATCTCTCTACACCTCAGTTTCCTCATTTGTAAAATGGGGATAAAATAGACCAACTCTCACAAGTATAAAAATAAGTGAAATAGTGTAATGTACTGAGCACTAGAAAAATGTTAATTATTATATTTTTAAAAATATTTCAATTGCCTCATGTTTGAAATCCCACTAGCTCTAAAACTGGTGACTAGAGTATATCATCTTTAAGATCCTACTGGCTCTAGGGATGCCTTGGTGGCTCAGTCAGTTAAGTGTCTGCATCAGGCTCCTGCTCAGCAGGGAGTCATCTTCTCCTTCTCCCTCTGCACCTGCCTTTCCCCAGCTTGTGTTCTCTCTCTCAAATAAATAAATAAAATCTTAAAAAAAAAAAAAATCCTACTGGTTCTAAATTCCATGAGTCTACAGACCTTTAGGGATTCCAGTTAGCTACACAGACAGTGGAAGACTGCTTTGGTCCTAGAGCACACAGAAATAAATTTTTTTCTGATTATAAATGTGATTCATATTTATTACAAAAATTTTAGAAAATACATAAAAGTAAAAAGAAAAGGAAAAATAATCAGTGGTATCATGGTCCCTGATTTCAAACTGTATCACAAACCTACAGTAATCAAAACAATATGGTACTGGCATAAAAACAGACACTTAGATCAAGAGAACAAAATAGAGAGCACAGAAATAAACCCAAGCATATATGGTCAATTAATTTACAACAAAGGAGCTAAAAATATACAATGGGGAAAGGACAGTCTCTTCAATAAATGGTGCTGGAAAAATCAGAGAGTCACATGCAAAAGAATAAAACCAAGTGCCCATTAACTCAAAATGGATTAAACACTTGAACAACAACAACAAAAAAAAAAACTGAAACCATAAAACTCTTAGAAGAAACCACAGGTGATAAGCTCCTTGACAACAGTCTTGGTGATGATTTTTTTGGATTTGACACCAAAAGCAAAGGCAACAAAGGCAAAAATAAACAAGTGGGACTACATCAAAATAAAAAGTTTCTGCAGAGTGAGGGAAAATATCCACAAAACAAAAAGCTAGTCTAGTGAACAGGAGAAAACATATGCAAATCATGTATCTGGGAAGGGGTTAATATCCAAAATATATAAAGAACCCATATAACTCAATAGCAATCCAATTAAATAACAGGCAGAAGATTTGAATAGACATCTTTCCCAAAAAAAGACATACAAATGGTCACAGGTACACGAAAACATGGTTAACATCACTAATTATCAAGGATATGCAAATTAAAAAACCACAAAGAATTATTTCCTCGTACCTGTTAGAATGGCTATTATCAAAAAGACAAGGAATGACAAATGTTGGTGAGGATGTGGAGCACTGTTGGTGGGAATGTAAATTGATGCAGCCACTGTGGAAAACAGGATGGAAGTTCCTCAAAAAAATTAAAAATAGAACTACCATATGATCCAGAAATTCCACTTTTGGGTATTTATCCAAAGAATGCAAAAAACTAACTCAATAAAATGTATGTACCCCTATGTTCACTGCAGCATTATTATTTTTTAAAAAGATTTTATTTATTCATATGAGAGAGAGAGACAGAGCACAAGCAGGGGGAATGACAGAGGAAGAGGGAGAAGCAGGCTCCCTGCTGAGCAAGGAGCCTGATGCACAGCTCCATTCCAGGGGGGATCATGACCTGGGCCAAAAGCAGTCACTTAACCAAATGAGTCATCCAGGTACCTCTATTATTATTATTATTTTTAAAGATTTTTTTGTTTGAGAGAAAGAGAGAGAGGCCTTGCGTGTGTGTACACACTGCTGGTGCTCAAGTTGGGGAGGAGCAGAAGGAGGGAATCCCCAGGCAGACTTCCTGCTGAGTACAGAGCCCATCCCACAACCCATGAGATCGTGACCTGGGCCAAAACCAAGAGTCCAACACCCAGCCCACTGAGCCACCCAGGTGCCCCCACTGCAGCATTATTTACAATAGCCAAGGTACAGAAACAACCTAAGTGCCTACTGATGTGTAAGTGGATACACACAAGCACACACACACACACCCTACACTCAGTGGCACATTAATCAGCCATAAAAAAATGAAATCTTGCTATTTGTGACATGTGCAGATCTTGAAGGTGCTATGCTAAGTGAAATAAGACAAAGATGAATATCAATTCACCAATCTTGATATTCATCTTTGTCTTGTTTCCATATATTTACCATATGATTTCACTTGTACGCAAAATCTAAAAAAAAAAAAGCGGAACCCCCAAAACCCAAAAACCTAGCTCACAGATACAGAGACCAATTGGTAGTTGCCAGAGGCTGGGAGTAGGATGTGGACAAATGGGTGAAGGGAGTCAAGAGGTGTGCAATTCCAGTTATAAAATAAATAACTTATGGAGATATGTATGGCACGGTGACTATAGTTAGTAGTACTGCATTGCATATATGAAAGTTGTTAAGGCAGTAGATCTTAAATGTTCTGGTCACAAAAAAAATTTTATAACTATATATGGTGATGGATGTTAACTAGGCTTACTGTGGTGGTCATTTCACAATGTATACAAACATCAAATAATTGTTATATGCCTGAAACTAATTCAATATGTCAATTATAGCTCAATAAAAAAGAATGATTTGAAAATAAAAAACAAAATAAACATAATTAGCAATCTTGGCACCCAGCAATAATCACTATAGAATCACGTTTTTTAAACTTAACATTCTATTGTGAGAATATTCTCATGTAAGTATTTAAAAAATATTTTGAAACACAATTTTTTAAACTTTTACCCAGGATTCTATTCATAAAGATGCATCATACTTTAACTTGTCTTATATTATTGGGTATTTATGTTGTTTATAATTTTTCACTATCATTAACGATGTTTTAACATCTTTGTTACAGGGGTGCCTGAGTGGCTCAAGTCAGTTAAGTGTCTGACTCTTGATTTAGGCTCAAGTCATGATCTCAGGGTCATGAGATCAAGCCCCACACTGGGCTTTGCATAGGCATGCAGCCTGCTTAAGATTCCCACCCTCCTCCCTACCTCCCACTCTCTCTCTTTAAAAAAAAAAAATCTTTATACATAAATTCTTGTATACAATTCTGATTATCCCAGGGGAAATAATTCCTAGAGGTAGAATCTAATGAGATGAACATTTTTAAGGGACTTGATGTACATTGCTAAATTTCCCTTCAGTAAATTTGACTACTTTATATTTGGGCTGATTATCTTTAGTGCTATTATGGTTAAAAATGAAGAGACAGTATGAATATATAGCTTAGGAGCACAGATTCTGGAGTCAGGAAACACTGGTTTTTAATTCAAACTTTAAAACTTACTAAGTCACCTTAGGCAACTCTGTAAAGCCCAGTCTCCCATATATTAAATAGAATTTAACCACTTACCTCATGGCTTATAAAGTTTAAGAGATATGTGTAAGATATATAAAGGTCATCATATGTATTAGCCACTCAAGTGAGCAACATTATGACTTTCAACACTATACAGCCATATTAAATCATCAAATTTCCTCTAATTTAATGTCATTAGTTACTAGACATACTATTATTTTATGAATGACTAAGAAAGAACAAACACTGTCAATCTCTAACATACTATTATAAGTAGGATCTTGATTTCAGAGAAGTTAAAATATAAAAAGATGCATATCTTTGCACTGATGAAATACAGTGTATAAAAGAAAAACAGATTTTTTTTTATAATTCAAATTTAGATGCTAAAATTGTCCAATTTTAAAAACCTATGAACTATTGCAGTCACATTACAATTTTTTGTATCAGGCAGTACTTCTGACAAAAAACCAAAAAACAACAAACTTTTAACTTTACCCTAAACAAAATTCTGACCATTAAATCAAGGGACAATAAACAAACATATATGAAGTTGTAAATAGATACTGCTTCTATTTTTTTTTTTTTAAGATTTTATTTACTTATTTGACAGTGAAAAACACAATGAGAGAGGGAACACAAGCCGGGGGTTGTGGGAGAGTGAGAAGCAGGCTTCCTGCCAAGCGGGGAGCCTGATGTGGGGCTTGATCCCACGATCCTGGAATCATGACCTTAGAGGAAGGCAGACGCTTAACAACAGAGCCACCCAGGTGCCCCGATACTGCCTGTATTATCCCTTGGATATACTGTGTATCATTTAAACCTCCTGAATAGCATATCAAAGTGTCATGGCGTTGTTGTTGTTTTTTTTTAAGAGATTTTATTTATTTATTTGACAGAGATCACAAGTAGGCAGACATAGGGGGAGAAGCAGGCTCTCTGCTGAGCAGAGAGCCTGATATGGGGCCCGATCCCAGAACCCAGAGATCACGACCTGAGCCGAAGGCAGAGGCTTAACCCACTGAGCCACCCAGGCGCCCCTAAGATGTGATAGAGTTTTAGAGCTAAAAAGACTCTTAGAGATTATTTCATTTAACATATGTGGAAAATCAGATTTAAAATATTTAAATGGCTAATTAACATGTCACACTAGTAATTATTAGCAGAGTCAAGATGAGAATCCAGATGTACTGATTTCCAGTCTGGAGTATTTTTAATTTTTAAACATTAATCAATTTCTAGATTTAGCTACATACATTTACCTTACAAATCTGGGTTGTAAGAAAAATCTGTCTTGGGTAATACTTAGAAATTAGGCTCACCAAATTCTGCAGTTGTTAATCACTAGATGTTTCTTTCTCTCTTTCTTTCTTTTCTTTCTTTCTCTTTCTTTCCCTCTTTTTTTCTTTCTTTCTTTTTCTAAAGATTTTATTTATTAATTTGAGGGAGAGACAGAGAGAGAGCACAAGCTGGAGGGAAGGGCCAGAGAGAGAGGGAGAAGCAGGCTCCCTGCAGGGAGCCTGACAGGAGGCTTCATCCCAGGATGGATCCCAGAAATGATCCCAGAATCCTGGGGTTGTGACATGAGCAGAAGGCAGATGCTTAACCAACTGAGCCACCCAGGTGCCCTGCTAGATATTTCTCAATTGTTTGCTATGTATGCTGTATCTGATCACTTGAAAGCTTTTTTGTGCTAAAAGTTATGTACTTAGAACCTTTGACTTGAGATTTTTGATTAGAAGAACAGTGGCTTGCTTTGTTAGCTACTCTATTTCTTTGATTCAAAGATGTATATGTTTTCTTAACACCTCTGAAAACTTAAAATTGATGGCATCTTACAATCTTTGTCAGCCAGGTGGTAGTCAAGATAGCCATCAATGCCTACCTACGCATGTGTTTGTTATTTCAGGTGACAAGACTGCAATCCCTTGATGTTTCAGTCAACAACCACTTGAGTAGTATTTAAAAATGGAATATAACTCCAGGTTATTATCTGAAAATCTTATCTTGGGATCTTCTGATAAGGTCAAGAAAGTGCTATTATCAATGAGTATTACTGAAAGAAAAGCCCAGAGACAACTGTAGAGAAATCTGGTGTAATTCAGAGGTCTCAAATTTTTTGGTCTCAGAATCCCTACATGTGCTTAAAAATTATTGAGGATCTCAAAAAGCTTTTGTTTATGTGGGTTATATCTATTTATACTTACCATTTTGGAAAATAAAACGGAGAAGTGTTAGAAATATTTATTTATTCATTCCTTTAGAAATAACTATAATGAGGTGCCTGGGTGGCTCAGTTGGTTAATCCTCTGCCTTCCACTGAGTTTATGATCTCAGGGTCCTAGGACTGAGCCCTGTGTCTGGCTCAGGCCTCAGCAGGGAGTCTGCTTTTCCCTCTGTCTCCATGTACCCCCCAATTGTTCTCTCTCTCTCAAATAAATAAAAATCTTAAAAAAAAAAAAGAACTATAATAAACCCATTAGATGTTAACATTCTAACAAAAAATAATACTTAAAAAAAACAAAAAATAAGTGAGAATGGCATTATTTTATATTTTTTGGAAATCTCTTTTATGTCTGGCTTAATAGCAGGCAGCTGGATTCTCATACCTACATTATTTTTTTAAGATTTTATTTATTTATTTGAGAGAGAGTGAGACAGACAGAGCACAAGGGGGGAGAGGGTCAGAGGGAGAAGTAGACGCCCTGCTGAGCAGGAAGCGTGATGTGGGGCTCGGTCCCAGGACCCCAGGATCACGATCTGAGCCAAAGGCAGATGCCCAACCGACTGAGCCACCCAGGCTCCCCTCATATCTACTTTTGTATTCAATCTTTTGAGATATCACAAATCGTGTGGCCTCCAGAAAACTGTATAGCTGTGAGAGAATGAAAGTGAAAAAGGTAAATCATGTTCTATTATTATTATGAAAATAGTTTCAACTTTGGGGGCCCTCTGAAAGAGGTTAGGAGAGCCTCAGAGGTCTCCAGATCATACTTTGAGAACCACTGCTATAATGTCATGCTTCTGATGGCACAGAGCACAACACTGTGTGGAAAACCAGGAAAAATTCCAAATCAAAAAGAAGAGTTGGATTTCAAATTCTAATTCTAAATCAGTTATATCTTAACCAATTTACTTTACTTAAACTTCTTTTTTATGTTTACATAAGAGTGTTACATGATTAAAAAATCCATGCTTGAGTAAGTCTAAGAGAATTCGTTCAATAGGTATAAAATAAAAATTGTATGTGATAAGAAAACCATTTATCATAGTTTACTGGCAATGTTTTTCTTTCCTTTTGGTACATAAAATAATGGTATATCTTATAATCGATGGTGCCAGAGATTCAATTAAATATAGCAAATATTATAAGGTCAAATTTGTCTCATATTCCCCCCATGGGGAGGAATCTGGATGTTACTGGAATTTTTAACCACAAGTAACAATGGAACTGAAAACACCAATTACAATGCAATTAAAATGTTTGAAGAAAATACTTTATATGGGAAATATTTAATTTAGCATTACACATTTTCAGAATGATATTCCTACTAAATGGAATAATGAAATATCTTTGACTTATTCTAACCATGAAATGTTCTGTTTTCATAGGTAAATAAAATTTTGATTTGAAAAGCTGACACTACTCTTCAATCTTCAAATTTGTATTTAATTGTAGGCTTAAAATAGTATATCATAAACTTTAAATGAGGTGCAGGTATAGTGTAGATTTTTCTATAATGGTTAACTATACTTCACCTTTAATCATTTGTAGCATTTGGAAGTGCTCTATGAACACAAAAAAAACCAAAAATATTCAGAATAATTATTTACTAAATATAGTATTCGTCATTCTAACTCACTTACCTGGACTGTTTTTGTGGAATGATCTGCATGATTTAAAGTGGTTCTATCGGTATCTGGATCAGACTCTGTCTGTCTCAGGGAAGTACGTTTTTTCTTTGTAAGGTCTGCATCTCTACTGTATGAGTATCCAAGTTTGGAAGTAGGAGATAAACTTGGTTTTTTGATCGGTGATTCAGGATCTGATCTGTACTCTAAGGGTCTGGAATTCTCTAATTTTTCTTTCTCCAAGTTATTACTGATGTCTAGAGTCTGAAGCTTTTGTTCCTCTGTCTCCTCACAAATAAAGGGTGGAGACACATCCTTCTTCTTATCACTGACATATAAGTCACTTAATTCTAAAGTCTCGGCTTTCAGTGGTCTCTTCTTGCCTAACAGAACTTGTGCATGGGTCGAATCTATACTGTAACATATTCCAGGGTCATCGGATCCTGAAGTCCTTCCAGAGCTCTGCTGGGACTTTTGGGGTTCTGTGTCACTTTTAGTCCTGCGACAGTAAGGGGAGGCTGTGCTTGGACTAAGATGATCATCAGGAGTCTGATGTTCACTTTCTGACTCTCCAACCCCACTATCATTTACAAATACAGAGTCGTCTTGTGATAAGAAGTCCACCGCTCCGCTGGTAGGTTGCTGCAGTTCAGGCTCCCGTTTCAGATCACTAAGCTCTGCATAAAATTTTTCCTGATCAACAGAACTGTTTGTATCTGTTTCATAGTTTCCAACTTTATATGTGCTTTTACTGCTGTTCTCCTCTATCTGGACAACATTCAGTTCTTGGCCACTGAAATGTGCCCTGATTTGATAGAGGTAAGTCATAACAGTCAGTTTGTCAGGAATTGCTAATAAAACCATATCAGAAGGTTCCAACAACCGAGAAATTCCTATGCTGGCAAATCCATCATATGCCTTCAAAGAAAGGAAAAACAAAGATATATTGAATAGTTCAATCAATGCACTTTAAAAACAGCAGAAGAATAGATATTAGTTAGACATATTGTGGTGAATGTTACTGAATCATTATGCTGCATACCCAGAACTAATATAATGTTATATGTTAATTATACTTCAGTAAAAAGTTAAAAAATAAAGTTTAGTTCTCATTTAAAAAAAAGCAAATTTTAATGGATTTTGTTGTTGTTGTTGGAGGGCATACTCCATTACTGATATAACTGATACGACAACAGAACAAAATTCCAAGTCAGAAATTTGTAAAAGTAGGGTAGGTACAAGAAAAAAAGTTTCTTAATTAATAACAATTGAAATGCTCTTCTCCAATAAAGAAAATAAGCAAAATTTAGAATTAAAACAAAAAAAATCTTAGAATCAATTTTTATAAGGAACTAAGGTATAAAGAAGTAATAATCTGGAGTTTTATCATTCCTATCAACATCTCTTTAACATGTTCGTATAACTACAGTGATTTGTGAAGAAAAAGGATCCTACATATCCCCAAAGACCTAATCCTAGATTACCTGGTATAAAATACAAATTATTTAAGCCTAGAAATATAGACACATTTTCTAAATGCCCAATTAAGACTGATTTTCAAAATGATAAGAGTGATTGCATTTTCACTTCATCCATTTTGGAAAGAATGAAATGTTTTGAGTAGTACAACTTAGTTGAGAATGTGAGGCTGCATTGTATTATTTTTGTTAGCCTTTAAATGACTGTGGCACATCAGGTTTTTCTAGTTTTGAAGAATCAAAGCTGTTTCTCAATTTACAATTAATTATTACTATCCTGAACTAACCCTTTAAAACAGCACTGTGTTGCTAGGAAGCATTAAAAATACGGTTAAAGGTTCAGATATACCCTCTGAAAAGGTACGGACCCTCTAGTTGTATTCTCACTTTGGAACATAAAATGCCCGTCTTTGTAACAACCTAGATATAGGATCATAACTCAAAGTTTTTCTTAAAAGAAAGGTTAGGGAATTATGTAACAATTTAGAAGGAATTACTCTTTTGCACTTACATGTTAAAGTGCATTTTTACCTTTGAATTTAATCCTTGTCTCATATTCTTCCTGTAGTTTAATAAATGTTGTGGAAGAAGTAAGAAAGAAAATGAAAAATAAATTGCAATATTAAAACCTCTTCAATTTTCACAGCACTATGTTTCATAATATAGGTACTTCAAAATATTTACTCAAGAGAATGGCTCAGTTGGTGTGCATGTTTAGGCCTGTTTGTTATTTTACATGTTTTAGGAAAATTAAAGTCATTTTCCTCATGTGTCTTAACAACTTGATTGACAGACATCAATTGCAGACCATCATGAAAAGCACCACAGGCAGTATTCTAAACATTTCCCAATTATCTAAAACACTGACATACTGGTTAAGATCATATGTCACAGGTAAATACCTTTTTTATTTAGCACTTTTTACAGACCTGGGAAAATGATTAGCTTCCTTGTGGGGAATCTCCTGCTAATGTTTTGCTTCATGTAGCAATTCATTTTATACACACTAACTGCACTTAAAAAAAAAAAAAAAATTTAAAAACAAACCGGGTTTCTTATAAGTGAGGTCAAGATTTTAGGAAGGAATTTTATGAAGGAATTTTCCCATAGGTTAACCTCTTTTCCTGGGGTAAATCACCTGTCTTTTTAGCTGTTTGTGCGTGGAGAAAAAGAAGAGGTCTTTCAAAGAAAATTGTCTTATTCATTCCTAGATGTTATTTAATTGGTAAGGAGGAGTCACTGCCAGTTATGTTATGCATCTGCATGGAACTTAAGACACAGGCATTGTTTCTCTTGCTGCTTTAAGTCCAATCAAGGGCAGATGGGGTTATCGGGAAGAACTGTGTGAAGCCGGAAATAAACCTGCAGGTAGCAACTGATACTCAACATAGATATCAGGTAGGAAGTTAGGAAGTGATGAAAAGGAAAGATTGTATAACAATTATTTATTCAACTGTTCAATGAATAGGAACATCTAAATTAAAATCCTTTTAAAAAGCCGTAAGTATCTGCCTTGGAAGATCTGAGAAAAAATTTAATAGGATATTCTTCTCCACACAGCAATATGTAAACCCAAGACATGCTTATCATTATTACTGAAAAAATAATGTAAAGAAGTGTGACCTAAGCTTTAAGGCAAATCTCCTTACTCTTAAAAATACACAGCTGGGTACAATCAACAATGTTTCCTTTTCAAAAATTCAAACACTAATTTAAAAAGCTTCACTTTATAAAATTAATAACGGTTTATTTTATAACACTTTTGTCTGCATTTAAATTAGCTCAGTATTTTATTCAAATGCAATGCAGGCATATAACTATCATATCTGAAGATATAATTTAATTGATGAAAAAACAGGCATTTCACTTTGACAGATACAAGCTCTCCAAAATTATACAAAAAATGAGAATGACTTACTCTGTAGCATGCCCACCATAGATGTGATTTCTATAAAGAAAAATATCCTGATATTTTAAGATTACCTTTTTTGATGGTATATTTCAGTAAAAAAACTGACAGTTTTAAAATGTATTTCTCTAGGCTAGCATCATGCATTTGTAAAGAAAAAGGGTTTCTAATGACAATGCAAATTTTTGGGTTCAGAGAGCAATAAAAGTAAAAAATTTGTTGACTTAAATTCTCATCTGCTAACTGACTTCTATCAAGATTCCCTTTATAGATTTTATAAACACAGGTGGTTTTAATTATCTAATTTAAAGTAGAATGAAAACATTAGTCTAGACCAGAGGTTATTGAACACTTTGTTCCCTGAATCCTTTTGGTAATGAACCCCTTCTCAGAACAATCCTTTATATTTTTAAAACACAGGATTACAGAAGAAACCAATTATATGAAAAATAAAACTATGAAAAATATTAGTAAAACTGAATTTGAGAAACAGCAAGACATGTGCTTTTTATGACTGTATTAACAACTGTAATTCTGAAGAAGAGATTAGCTAAAAGATAGGTGAAGATATTACAACTGCAATGTGATATCAAAATATCTAAAATTCTCAAGGTGATAAAGTCTCAGGAATGGCTAACTTTATAGTGGTAAGTCGCCTAAATTCATAATTGAAGAAATACTAAATTTCGTTTAAAGAATTAAGAAAATAAAACCCATTTCCCCCCCTAGTCAGGTTCAAGAACCACCTGAATTCTATCCATACCTCCCAGATTAAGAACTCCTATTCTAAAACAACAACATATTTCATGAACTGTTCAGTTGAAGAATTCAATGCAACATAAAATACATGGAGTACCTACTATATGCTGAGTTAGTGCTTCTCTCCTTTCTCATGTCACCGGGCACATACATGACTATAATATTGTACTGTGCACTGGGGTAAATAGCAAGTTAGCCTGTGGCCACAGTCAGCCGGCCCAAGGGCTTCTGGCAACTCAGCCCCACACAGCTACCCAGAAGGCTGAAAGGATCAATATTCCCAACTGGGAAGCTCTGACCTCAGTATGCTAATTAATTTTGTGGAAAAACTGTATAGTCTACCAGAAAGTGAAAAAAAAAAAAGAACCCAATGTTCATATCTTTTTGCTTCTAGGAACATATGCATTCTTTCTTGTATACCCATTATGCTCCTGTGCTCATCCCTTCCCAACAGATTTTTCTAAACTCATAATCATTTATGGTGTTATGGTGTAACAGCTTTGGGTGCACTTTTAAAAAGCTAAATCTTGACTAAAAGCAATATGCTTTAATAAATATTTAACAGTTAATGAAGTCCATACACATATTAAAATCTGATGCCAGTCTGGCACTTGTGATCTTTAAAGGTTATGACAACTTAGAGTAAACCATGCATCCTATTTGAACTGCAGGAAGCAGACAACCTTCTGTGAGCTGCAGTTATGACCTCAGAAAACCACCTCAGTTCCCCAAATTAACAGAAGCCACAGAGGAGTTGAAATTGAAACTATGTATTTTTTCCTTGGCAATTCTTACCTTTTTGTTGTTCTCTTTAATATCTTGAGGATTCAGAGACTTGTAGTCACTGAGGGAGAAAATGGCACAGTAGGTACATACAGTATTTGATAAAAAACAGCTGTTTTTAAAACAAACTGAATCTAAAAATTTGACATTCTATAATACTAAAGAGTTACTAGCAATTTCATAGCAATTCAATCAACAAAACTAATAGTGTGGAAAATTAAGGAAATAAATAAATAAATAAATGAAAACAGTGATTACATGTTTCATTGCCTGAAGCTTTCCATCTAAAAGAGAAGTTAAGGCAGGGCACCAGAGACCAGTCTTGACAACCAAATTTACCATGAGGTAATCCCTTGTTGTCAATGTACAAAGAGCTAACGGCTTGTCTCATCTCATTTTAACAGCAACACAATTTTCATAATAATTTGAAGTCAGTTCTTTGTATCAGATTAAGAGGGAAAAAAATTTTTTTTAGAGAGAAAGACTGGTTTTAGGCATTCAGAAGGGAGAACTTTTCTTTCCTCAAAAACAAAGGTATGGGTAATAAACATAAAAAGTCAACTATTTCAGGACACATGTTAAGAAACTACGTTTTTTATAAAAAACTATTATTTACAAAATATTTCTAGGGAATGGAAAATGTTTCTACTTACATTAAATCTGGTCTAAAGTGGTGTAATATTGCACAAAAAGATAAACCGTTTCTCCACGATGTAGTAAAATTGGTGATTTTCACTCCCCGATAGTTTTTTGTAACTTCTTTGCACCATACAAGCAATGACTGACTAGCATTTGGCTTTCGCCCCAAAACAGGACTTGGGATAGGACTCGGCTAGAAAAAAGAAAAAGAGAAAAACACTAAAATAATTTAATGGAAGATGAAAATTAACATTAATTGACCTAACGAGATCATTTAAACCCTTTGATGTCAGTTTAGGTCCTTCAAAACTGTCAATTCGAGACAACTATAACCTCCAAGAAGGAGACATGAATCTTAAGTTATTATCTTCAGTTTTAGCCTATGGCATTTGCCTGACAAGGATGTAGATATGCAAGATTTTAAACTCATACATAAGAACAAGCCAAGAGCTATACTGATGGAAACATTATATTAAAGTATTTAAATACTTAAATCTGAGTATCTGTGTAACTCTTATACCCTAAGAAATTTTCCTCAAATATAATCATGACAAATATAGTTCCTTTCTGACTAGATTAAAAATAATGTATTTTGAAGTCTAACTGTAGCACAAACTTTTAGAGTGGAAAGATCAAAATCCTAGTTTTTAAAAAATGCAGTGATCATGCATTTTAGACAGAACAATGATAATCATACTCAGACATTTCTTATCTAAATTTAATGATGGCAAAACACATCTAGAGTTATTAGCAGCAGTCAGGTATTGGTGGCAATACCACACAACAGTATGTAATTTGGATTTGCTCAAAGTATCTTTTAATTATCACTGAGAGCTACTTTTGTAGGTCAGATAAGGGCATGGGTGTGTTAAATCTAAGCATATTCTTTGGTTTCCTTCTTGTTCATATACTTAAAATAGTGATGACAAAACAAACAAACAAACAAACAAAAAAAACAAATAAATAAGACTTTTATCTTAAACTTTCATTATTCTTAAAAACACTTCACTATCTTTTACTGAATAACAATCACATTTTGTGATGGTAACTTAAGAGGCTAGCACAACTGAAAACCATTAAGAAAACTAAAACTGCTATGTTTCTGGATTTTAAATTTTGCTATCAGTTAAGAGTGCTGACTACAACCATAAAATAGAGGCCCTCTAAAATAAGGTGAAAGGGGAATGATTATTTGACTCTAATATCACTTAAGTTTAACAAGCAAAGCATTCTTGCCACACAGCTTACTTAAGAAAGACCAATGATGCCCCCACTTGACAAAAACATGTTAATGCCAAACAATTAAAAACATCAACTCCACATAATTGTGATTATACACTCACCATTCCTGTGAAAAAACTCTAAGAAACACCAAGGATGTAATTTATTTTATAATCAATCATCAGATTTTATAATCAATCATCAGATTGTTTATTATATAAACAAACATGAATCTTGCAAAGTGCTGTTCTTTAAGTAATCACCTATACAAAGTGAATGCTGAAAAAGTCACTGGCCATTAAATTTAATAAATTTGGATCACTTCTACTTAATATGAAGAAGTAGGTAAAAATGGAATTTCCAATGTAATGAGCTGTTTACTTTATAATAAATAGATCTTTTAACCATATCAACTTGACATGTATAAAAAGGAAATATTAAATATCTTTTCATCTAATAGTGACTTTCCACTATGATTTTCAAATTGTTCTGGTCACTTAACCTGGAAGTAGAATGGAGAATGGTCTATGGATGAGGCAGGGGATCAATGAACTGGACACAAACATATTTTTTTTCCTTAAACTTCCTATTATTTAAAGGATTGTCTTTAATAAAATGTTTTTCTTTATCAAACTATATTACTAAGGTACTGATTCATTCCAAGTATGAATAATAAGTACATGAGACAAATAATCTGCAACTACCATTACACTGATTCATTCCAGTTATCAGTAGCACATAGACAGGTAATGTACAGAAGTCATTACCACCATCTAGAGTGGCTTTTTGTACTTAAGAAATAGGGAAAATATAACAGGTCATCATGATTATGAATATACCCTTGTTTCTAAGAAGCCTCAATATGAAAAGCCTAGAAGAACTAAACTAAACTTTGGATTTACCCCAACATAAAACCCTTGACTTAAAAAGATCTTACAGGGATGCTTATTGCACTGCCAAAGCAAAAGAAGTCATTTGTAAATGAAGAAACTTGTTAAAAATACAAGGCCTATAAATGGTCATATTGCTTGCAGAGAAAGAAGACTGAAGTAGGACCATCATACAATAAATCGTCCACTTCAGGACAGCTCATCTTTAAAAAAAAAAAAAAAAATTAATTAATTAATTAATTAATTTGACAGACAGAGATCACCAGCAGGCAGAGAGGCAGGTAGAGAGAGAGGAGGAAGCAGGCTCCCTGCTGAGCAGAGAGCCGGATGTGGGGCCCGATCCCAGGACCCTGAGATCATGACCCAAGCCAAAGGCAGAGGCTTAACCCACCAAGTCACCCAGGCTCCCCTGGACATCTCCTCTTTCATCTAATATTTTGCAGAGGGTCATAAAGAAAGAAGCAGTTTCTTAGCCTTTAGGATATTAATGAATGTAATTGCTTGTTTCTTGCTATAGCTGGCTCCTGATGTAGCAGGTTACTTTACTTCTCTATGTCTCTGTTTCTTCATCATTAAAATGGGGACTGCAATGGTACCTATCTCATAGTGTCATTGCAGTAACAGGACAGCCTCCCCATCCTTCCACTCATTATTGCTCATTACCACTCTCCCTTGATCACACTGAACTGTAGTAACTAACCTCTTTGCTGTTCTTTAGATACCCAAGACATGGTTCCACCTTAGCGCCTTTGTACAGATTGTTCCATTTGCCTGCTCTCCTGTCAGATATATGCATGGTTAACTCCAACGCAACCATCTTCATTATGCCTATTCTAAGTATCCTATTTAATAATGCAACTCATCTCCATCATTCAACCTCAGTGACACACTCCTCACTACCTTACCTTGCTCTTTTCTTTCCATAGTACTTACTATTTTCTTATCGTCCAAATAGTTTTTCGGTTATTACAAAAATATGCTTATTGGTCATGCTTACTGCTTATTACTTTGTCCATTCTCACCAAATAAAAGGGCTATGAAGATATGGATCTTAGTTTATTAACTTATCCCAAGTGTCCATAGATCCTGGCACATAGCAGGCACTCAATTAATACTGTTAAATAAATACTTGGCACAAGTACAGCACATAGAAACAACTCATTAAATGGTAATGGCATTTATCATTACTACAACCAATACACTACCAGCATTTGAATTCCCATCTTTGAGGGTCTTTTGGAAACTTTAAAGTCCATGAATTTCTTCAAGATTAGTTAAAAATACTTTTGCAAACAAAGTTTTAATTAGAAGATAGTCCTGACACTTTATGTGCAAATGGGGCCCTTGGAATTCTTGGCAATGTATCTGTTTCTATGGGTTTGGTGAAAAAAGCTCTGAATGACTGTAATTTAGTGCTTTCTAAAGAAAGGAAGATAGCAAAATCTGACCATTAATGGTAGAACCAAACTTTCAGATGTTGGAACAACTCTTTAAATGCTCTTTCTTGGGGCGCCTGGGTGGCTCAGTGGGTTAAAGCCTCTGCCTTTGGCTCAGGTCATGATCCCAGTGTCCTGGGATTGAGCCCCACATATTGGGGCTCTCTGCTCAGTGGGAGCCTGCCTTCCCCGCCCCCTCTCTGCCTGCCTCTCTGCCCACTTGTGATCTATAGTCTGTCAAATAAATAAATAAATAAAATCTTAAAAAAAAAAATTCTTTCTTCTATTTTTGCAGTGACTGGGTATATGAGAAGGTATTTTTATTTACCACACTGGGAAAATAAAGCACAGATACTACAGTTATATTTTTTTATTCACTGAGAGGAAATTTCTTTTTTTTTTTTAAGATTTATTTATTTATTTATTTATTTGACAGAGAGAGATCACAAGTAGGCAGAGAGGCAGGCAGAGAGAGAGGAGGAAGCAGGCTCCCTGCTGAGCAGAGAGCCTGATGTGGGGCTCGATCCCAGGACCCTGAGATCATGACCTGAGCCGAAGGCAGCGGCCTAACCCACTGAGCCACCCAGGCACCCCAAGAGAGGAAATTTCTAATGACCATTTCTAATTATAATTATGGGCAAATTAATCAGAATCTGATTTTGACTAACTTATCTGCTTAACTAGGTAATCCTTCCAGTTCTTTCTCCATCAAGCTACTCTACAGATGAAACTGTACCAATCTTAGCTTAACCAAGAACTACGATTCGAAGTCAACCAGAGCCAGTTTGAAGCACTGACAGGAGAGACGAAATAGGACTTGAAACCACTGTTTCACTTAACAGTTCTATTATCTAGTATAGATAATTTTAATGTATTGTTTCTGTTAACATAGCATTTTACACATTAAAGGTAGTAAGGCCACCTAGTTATTCTTGCTATCAATGGCAATAGGATTGGTTTTAGAAAACCTAGTCAATAACTTGTTAGAAAATTTCCTAAATTTTAATAGCTGCAAGAAATCTCAATTCCATTTTTTTCTGTTCTAACCCTCTCACTATAGTTGCTTTCTCTTTGCTCTTTCCCCTTCTTCCACTGATAGAAGCACATATATATTCCTCTAGGTATTGCTCTAAATAGTTTTCTCTTTCCACACTTTGAGCTGATTCACTCCCAGGATTTCAACTATCACTTCCATGCAGATGATTCCCAAATATACATTTATAGTTCAAACTGTCTCAAGTTGACATTTCCAGCTGGCCATCCTTCCTGCCATATAAAATTCAAACTCAATATGTTCAAAACCATAATCTTTCCTTACAACCTCCTTCATTTTCACTATGTTTACAAATGATACTACTATTGTCCCAATTGTCTAGACTTTAAATCTCAGACTCAGCTTTGACCTCTTCCTTCCCCTACTATCCTTTATTAATTAACCCATGGGAAATTTTTATCCTATTGTTGTAATCTATCTTCTTTTGCCTAGCTACTACAAAATCTTCCTTCTTCCAAATTCTCCCTTATCTGATTCACTGCCATAGCAACAATCTTAAAAGCACAGGTCAAAGCCTCTCATGACTCTTAAACATATAAAAGATGTCAAAATACTTCTGAGCAAAGAATCCCAAATCTTTTTTTAATATATCTGCTCTCCAGGAATGATTCACCATTCTCTAGAATTACTATGCTTTCCTCCCTAGCCCCAGCTCCCCCACTTCCTGTCTCTGATTGTACAGACTTTCACCTCACTTGGAGGATCTTCTGTCCCTACAATTCCATTCTACTTTCAAGATTATGTACAGCTGTCATTTTGCACATGAAATCTCTTTCCGACTCCAATTAGTAGGAATTTTCTATATTTCTTTGACTCTCATAGAATTTTTACTATGTGTTATTTCTTCTATCCACAAAAAGACATTATTTTTTCATTAATCTATATTCTGAGCACTTACTATTCCCACAAACAATGGTAAAAACCTTACATGGGTTAGCTCATTAAATCCTTATAACTCCTTTGAGGTAAGTGCTATTACTCCCAATTTCAATTGAGGAAACTGAAGTTACACAGCTAGAAAGTGAAGGAGTGAGAATCTATACCAAGGTATTCCCACTCCAGAGCCTGTGCTCTTAAGCAACGTGCATTTCACATTTCAAGATAATATAGTTTTAGGACCTCAATAGAAGCTATAAATATCTTGAGAAGTTGCCTTAGTCAACTTCTTAGATGACTGACTGCCGTGTGTATATTAAATTGATTCCAAAAAGGCAATTAATGCAAACAATTTAAACTCTAGGAGTATTTAGTTAATAAAACCCTTTATCCATTCTTTGGATTTTAGATTTTTGGTTGGAACTGGAACCAGAACTATGTAAGTCCAGAGCAGTGAAATGTACACTAGCATTGCTAGAATTGTAGGACATTTTGGTCTCCCTACTGCTGATTCTGGGAGCCGTCCCCCAATTACTACACATTTTTAAAAATTTATTTATTTGAGGGAGATAGAGAGACAGCAAGCGAGGGAGTGCGCAAGTAGGAAGAGGGGCAGTGGAGAGCATCTTCAAGCAGACTCCTTGCTGAGCCAGGATCCAAGGCAGGGCTTGATCTCATGACCCAGGAGATTATGAACTGAGAGTAAGATGCTCAACTGACTAAACCATCCAGGCACTCCCAATTATTATAAATTTCTGAAAACAACTGAGGAATCTGTGGATAAATCTTAATATTTGGTGAGCCCAAAACAATAGCAGTGGTAAAAATGAGAACACTTGTATCTGTACTATTTATTCTTTTTCAAAGTATTTTCATTTAAATAATTTCATTTTATTCACATAGTAAAATTGAGTTAAGTTTTGTTATTTTACTACTTAGACAATTAGAAAGATTATGCTATAGTTAATACTAGGAGGAACTTCTGCAGGTAATTTATTAGAATGAATATGAAAATTTAAGGAAACTGCTGGATAAAAAAAAAAAGCAGTGTACAAAAACCAACTGCATTCCTATATACCAACAAAAGCAGTCAGAAATTTAAATTTTTAAGACTATTCATGGTGGCAAATAAAACAAGTACTAAGGAATAAATCTACAAATAATGCACATGAGTGTTATTAAAAAACTATCAAACTTTACTGTGATAAAATAAAGGAGTATTAAAGAGAGGAAGAAATATACCATATCCATGGATTATAAGACACAATTGTAAAGATAACGATTATTTCTAGAGAGAAAGGGTTAAGTAAAAGATCTAAGCCCTTCATGAGGAAATGACCTCGAGTTTACCTTCTAGCAATGTTCCCACGGAAATATATTGGATTAGATCAATGCGAAAGGTCAAGTTTGTTACCAGGCAACATTATTTATTGTAAAAATAACCCTCACTTGGTGGACTGCATCTAGACTTGGAAACTTGTCAATGAACTATAAATGGCCGTAGCTTCCCTGTGCAATTCTTGTACTCAAATGTGTCCCTTGAGAGATCTAACAGTGATATGTACAGGCTATTACAAGAATGTGTATCTTATAAATCACAGTGGTCCACGCTTCCCATCTTACAACTGGACAGTTCATGGGGAGCTGAATTATAGAAATGCAGATCTGATGCTATAATGCTAATGTATTTCCTGTCCTTCTATAAAGCTAAGTAACCCAGTGCCAAATTATTTTATATACACACACACACACACACACAGGGCTTATATTCAGAATGAAAATTTGCTCTATCACATTAGTATTCAAAGAACTGCACAAGGCACTACTACACAATTCTCCCCAGAAAGGCTAAAATAAAAACTTTTAATTAAAATGAAATTAAAATTTTAATGAAATTAAAAATACCAAGTGTTGACAAGGATGTTGAGCAAAGGGAGCTTATACAGAGCTGATGGGAAAATTCTGGCATCATCTATTATGGTAAATCTGAAGATGTGCATATGCTATGACCTAGCAATCTTGGGTTTATAACCTACAGAAATTCACGCTTACACAAGATAGAATACATGTTCAAAAAAGTTTTGACAGCAGCACTGTTTACAACTTCTCAGATCTGAAAACAATCCAAATGTTCATCAACAATAGAACAGACCTTAAAATTGTGGTCTATTCTGACAGTGAAATACTTCACAGACACATAGAGACAGAGAAAGACAGAGAGAGGGAGAGAGGAAGTGAGGGAGGGAGGAAGAGCAATTGAGAGAAATACAAAACACACTTAATCCTAAAGCATACTACAGAACAAAAGAAAACAGGTATAAAATCATATATATACATACCATATGATTCCATTTATGTAAAATGAAAAACCAAGCAAACCTAAACTACATTGTTCAAGGATTTGTACTTAAAACTTCTGGAGAGATTTCAAAGATCTAATTCTTTTGGTGTTTACACAGATGTTCACTTAAAATAATTTTTTTAAGCTGTGTACTATGTTTTACGTATCTTCTGTATATGTTTCACGTTCATTTCTGTTTTACAGCAAAGAAGTTTAAGAAGAATATTGGAATTGTTGGCATTAAAATGATGAAATAAAGATGGTGCTTTCCCCATTCAATCTGAAAATCACCTAAAGGTAACAAGGATAACAAAAAACAAAAGTAAACCTTTTTTCAGCCTGAAGTAGGAGATGTAACCCTAACGTGCAATATATGGGGATGTTTAAACAATAAATCAATAACCAAGTTCCCAAATTACCAGAAGAATCACATAAAAATAAAACAAAGAAGACAGAACTCATATAGCACAAAAATTTTAAAAGTAGAAAGCATAATTATTAAACAGGATATCAGAACCAAGACCAAATATATCTAATATTTATGTAGACTAGAGAAGGTAGAAATAGGTCCGCATACAATAGCAGTAGAGAAAAGGATGAACTTAAGGACTTGTGTGAAAAGACTGGTGGTAATAATACCAAGTGTCACTCTTCTTATATGTGTAACCAAGTATGACAACATTTGGAAGATCTGCTGCATGACTTGAGGAATCAATATTTTCCAATGAGCAATGCATGATGTTACAAAACCATGCATCAACAAAATATCCATTTCAAAATGCAAGATAAACCAAGTTATGATTTCAGATTCCACATGGCAAATAAAAAAATTATCATTTGTAAATTTTGGTGTAGTATCAAAGACGACAATTCACAATTATTTTAAAAATCCATTAAAATTCTTTTTACTGTTCCAACTATAAAATATGTGAGTGAGGTCAGATTTCCTTCTTCTACTTCAACCAAACAGCATATTTACAACAGATTAAATACCAAAACTATCTTCTACTAAGCCAGAGATTAGAGTATGGCAAAAATTTCATTCTTTTTACTAAATTGTTTTTGCTTTGGTAAATATAGTCATTTTTCATAAAAAATGTTATTTATGTTAAAATACATGTAATGGTTTACTATTTTTTTATTTTTATTATTTATTTATTTATTTTTAGATTTTATTTATTTATTTGACAGAGAGATAGAGAGCACAAGTAGGCAGAGAGGCAGGCAGAGGGAGAGGGAGAAGCAGGCTCTCCACTGAGCAGGGAGACCCATGTGGGGTCTGGGATCATGATCTGAGCCAAAAGCAGCGACTTAACTGACTGAGCCACCAAGGCACCCTGGTTTATTATTATTTTAAATGAATTAATATATTTTTAAGCTTTCCCAATTTTTAGTTTCTAATATTATAAATATCAATAGTATAACTCACATAAAAACTCTTTGAGTCCTGAATAACTTATTTTTTAAATGATGTATTTGAAAGAGAGAGTGAGTGAGAGCAAGAGGGGGAGGGAGGTAGAGAGAGAGAAAGAGTGCAAGTGTACAAGTTAGGGAGGAGCAGAGGGAGAAGACAGCCAAGACACTTAACTCACTGAGCCACTCAGGTGCCCCCTTTTTTTAAAATTTTTTTAGAGAGACAGAGAATGAGTGTGAGTGGGGGCAGGGAGGGTCAGAGGGAGACTCTTAAACAGGCTCCATGCCCAGCATGGAGCCAACATGGGCCTGAATCTCATGACCCTGAGGTCACAACCTGAATCAAAAATCAAGAGTTGGTTGTTAAACTGACAGAACCATCCAGGCACCCCCAAAACATTTTTATTATGGTAAAATACACAGACTTCAGCATTTACCATCTTAACCATTTTTAAATGCACAGTTCTGTGGTATTGACCATATTCCTACTGTTGTGCAACCATCACCACTGTCCATCTCTAGAACAATTTTCACCTTGCAGAACTGAAACTCTATACCTGTCGAACAATAATTCCCCACATCCCCTCTCCCACAGTCCCTGGCAACAACAATTCTACTTTCTGCATCTACAATTCTGAATACTCTAGGTACCTTATATAAGTGAAATCATACATATTTATCATTTTGTGACTGACTTATTTCACTTAGCACAATATCCTCAAGATCACCATGTTGTTTATGTCAGAATCTCCTTCCTCTTTATTTTATTTTTAAAAAGATTTTATTTATTTATTTGACAGAGAGAAAGATCACAAGTAGACAGAGAGGCAGGCAGAGAGAGAGGGGGAGCAGTCTGAGCAGAGAGCCGGATGTGGGGCTCTATCCCAGGACGCTGAGAGCATGACCTGAGCTGAAGGCAGAGGCTTAACCCACTGAGCCACCCAGGCGCCCCTCTCCTTCCTTTTTAAAACTAAACAATATTCCACTGTACGTATATACCACATTTTATCCATTTATCTGTTGATGAACACATGGGTTGCTTCCACGTTTTAGCTACTGTGAATAATGCCGCTATAAGTGTGCGTGTACAAATATCTCTTTAAGATCCTGCTTTCAAGTCTTTTGAGTATACATCTAGAAGATAAATTGCTGGATTATACAGTAATTCTATTTTAAACTTTTTGAGGAATATCTATAGTGTTTTCCATAATGGTTGCACCATTTACAGTCCCACCAACAGTGCACAGGCATCTCAAATTCTCCACACCTTCACCAACACTTGTCATTTTCTTTTTCTTCCTTTCCTTTCTTTCCCCTTCAATAGTAGCCATCCTAATGAATGTGAAGTGGTATCTTACTGTGGTTCTGATTAGCATTTCTCTAATGATTAGTGATTTTGAGCATCTTTTCATGTGCTTATTGGTCATTCACATATTTTCTTTGGTGAAATGTTTATTCAAGTCTTTTGTTCATTTGCTGTATGTTGTTGAGTTTTAGGAGTTCTCTATATATTCTGAGTATCAGCCCCTGGTCAGATATATAATCTGGAAATATTTTCTAGTATTATGTAGGTTGCCTTTTCATTCTGTTGATTGTGTCCTTTCATGTATATAAGTTCTAGATTTTCATGAAGTCCAATTTGTCTATTTTTTCTGTTACTTGTGTCTTTGATTTCCAGGAATTTACTCTCAAATCCAAACTTGTGAAGCTTCTACCCTATATTCTCTTCTAAGAGTTTTATAGTTTTAGCTCATACATTCACGTCTTTGATCCATTTGGAATTAATTTTGTATAGGGTGCTAGGTAAGGATCTAATTTCATTATTTTGCAAGCAGATATTCAGTTTTTGCAGAACCATTTGTTGAAAAGACAATACTGTCTCCAATGAAAGCACTTGGCACCCTTGTTGAAAATCATTTGACCGTATATGCAAGGGTTTATATCTGGGGTCTCTATTCTTTCCCATTGTCCTATATGTCTGTCTTTATGTCAGCCCCGCATTGTTTTGATTACTGTAGCTTTGTAGTTGTTTTGAAATCAAGAAGTGTGAGCCCTCCAAAATTATTTTTTTCAAGATTGTTTGGCTATGTGAGGTACCCTGAGATTCCATATGAATTTTAGAGTGGATTTTTCTATTTTTGCAAAAAACTTTTTAGAATTTTGATGGGGACTGCATTAAATCTGTAGATCATTTTGGGTAGTACTGACACTTTAACAATATTAAGTCTTCCAGTTCATAAACATGTCTTTCCATTTATTCACGTCGTCTTTAATTTTTAAAAGAAGATCTTATTTATTTATTTGACACAGAGAGAGTGAGTGCAAGTGAGAGCACAATTAGGCACTGCGGCAGGCAGAGGGAGAGGGAGAAGCAGACTCCCTGCTGAGCAGGAAGCCTGATGCAGGGCATCATCCCAGGACTCTGGGATCATAACCTGAGCAGAAGGTAGATGCTTAACTGACCGAGCCGCCAGGCACCCCATTGTGTCTTTTTAAATTTATTTCATCATTGTTTCCTACTTTTCAGTGTATAAGTCTTTCACTTTCTTAGTTAATTCCTAAGTATTTTATTCTTTTTGATACTACTGGAAATGGAACTGTTTTCTTAATTTCCTTTTCATACTGGTCATCGTTAGTGATAAAAAGGCAACTTATTTTTGTGTTCGCTCTGTAACCTTTGCTAAGCTCATTTATTCTAGCAACATTTTTTTGTGTGGAATCTTTGAGGTTTTCAATCATCTATGCAGAGGGATAATTTTACTTCTTCCAGTCCCATACAGAGCCTTTTGTTTCTTTTTCTTTCTTAACTGCTCTAATGAGTACTTCCAGTATTACACGAACAGAAGTGGAGAGAGTAGGCATCCTTGCTTTGTTCCTGATTTTAGAGCAAAAGCTTTCAATCTTTCACCATTGAGAAGGATATCAACTGTGAGTTTTTCATATATGGCTTTTATTATCTTGAGGTAGCTCCCATGTATTCCTAGTTTGTTGAGTGTTTTATCATGAAAGGTTGATGAATGTTATTATATACTTTTTCTTTATTTATTAAGATAATTATGCAATATCTATCCTTCATTACATTAATGTGCTGTTGATTGATTTTCATATGTTGAACCATCCCCACATTCCAGGAATAAATCCCTCTTGGTCACAATGTGCAATTCTTCTAATATGCTGCTGAATTCAGTTTGCTAGTATGTTGTTGAGGATTTGTGCATCAATATTTATAAGAATTACTGGTCAGTAGTTTCTTTTTCTTATAGTGTTTTTGCCTGGCTTTGTTATGAAGACAATGCTAGCCTTACAGAATGCGTTAGGAAGTGTTCTTCAATTTTGGGGAAAACTTTGAGGATAATTTGTGTTTTATCCTCTTTAGATGTTTGGTTGAATTCACCAGTGAAGCCATAAGGTCCAGGGCTTTACTATGTTGGAAAACTTTTGATGAGTGATTCAAGGTCCTTATAAGTCATAGGTATTTAGTCATAAGTCGTAAGTATTTAGATTTTGTGTTTCTTCATGATTCAGTGTTGGTAAGTTTTATGTTTCTAGGAATTTATCCACTTCATATAGGTTATCCAATTTATTGGTGTACAGCTGTTCACAATATTTATTACCTTATAATTCTTATTTCTGTAGAATTGGTAATAACGTCCTCTCTTTCATTTTTAATTGTAGTAATTTGAGTCTTCCTTCTTTTTGTCTCAGTCCATCTATCTAATGGTTTGTCTATTTTTTTTTTTAAAGATTTTATTTATTTATTTGAAAGATAGAGATCACAAGTAGGGAGAGAGGCAGGCAGAGAGAGGAGGAGGAAGCAGGCTCCCTGCCAAGCAGAGAGCCCGATGCGGGGCTCGATCCCAGGACCCTGGGATCATGACCTGAGTGAAAGGCAGAGGCTTTAACCCACTGAGCCACCCAGGCGCCCCCTTGTCTATTTTTTTTTAATCGTAATTTTCAATTCTTTTTTTTTTTTAAAGATTTTATTTATTTGATAGAAATCACAAGTAGGCAGAGAGGCAGGCAGAGAGAGAGAGGAAGGGAAACAGGCTCCCTGCTGAGCAGAGAGCCCAATGAGGGGCTCGATCCCAGGACCCCGAGATCATGACCTGAGCCGAAGGCAGAGGCTTTAACCCACTGAGCCACCCAGGCACCCCTGGTTTGTCTATTTTGTTGATCTTTCCAAGAACTAACTTTTGGTTTCATCAGTTATCTCTATCTTTTTTCAAAGATTTATTTATTTATTTATTTTTAGGAGTGTTAGCTTTACAAAAAAATGTAGAGGAAAGTAGAGATTTCTTACATATCCCCTACCTCCACATATTCATAACCTCTCCCATTATCAACATCACTCAAGATAATGGTACATTTGTTAACCAAGAATGTCATCCACCACCTCACATAGTCACAACTTCTTTTTTTTTTTTAAGATTTGAGAGAGTATTTGTGTGTGTGTGTGGGGGGGGAGAGAATCCCAAGCAGACTCCCCACTAAGTGCAGAGCCAAACGTGGGGCTCAATCTCACGACATTGAGATAATGAGCTGAGCTGAAATTAAAGGTCGGATGCTTAACCGACTCAGTCACCCAGGTGCCCCTAGTTACCACTTCTTTATGTGGGGTGAAAACACTTAGGAGCTATTCTCTTAGCAAATTTCCAGTATACAACACAATATTATCTATAGCCGTCTTCTTGTACATTAGCTCACTAGATCTTATTCATACTACATAAAACCTTATGACTTTTAACCAACATCTCCCTACTTCCACAGTTTATCCTTAGGGTTCACTTTTGGTGTTGTACATTCTATCAGTTTGGACAAATGTATAATGACATATATCCATCACTATAATATCATACAGAATACTTTCATTTCTTTGTGCTCTGCCCAGTCATACTTTCCCTATACCCTGCTCCTGGCAACCACTGAGCTTTTTGCTATCTCCCCAATTTTACCTTTTCCAACATGTTATATAGTTGAACCCATATGCTCTGTAGCTTTTTCTGATTGGCTTCATTCACTTAGTAATATGCATTAAAGTTCCTCCATGTCTTTTCATGTCTTGATAGCTCATTTCTTTCTAGTGCTGAATCTAAACCGGTTATCTAGACGTACCACAATTTATTTACCCATTTACCTACTGAAGGACATTTGGGTCGCTCCAAGTTTTAGTAATTATGAAAAAAGCTGCTATAATCATTGATATGCAGGTTTTTGTATGGGTGTAAGTTTTCTACTTCTTTGGGTAAATACCAAGGAGCACAACTGCTGGATCATATGGTAAGAGTGTATACATTTTTAAGAAATGCCAAACTGTAGGGACACCTGGGTGCTCAGTTGGTTAAGCGGCTGCCTTCGGCTCAGGTCATGATCCTAGCGTCCTGGGATCGAGTCCCATATCGGGCTCCTTGCTCGGCAGGGAGCCTGCTTCTCCCTCTGCCTCTGCCTACCTCTCTGCCTACTTGTGATCTTTCTCTCTCTGTCTCTCTCTCTCTCTGACAAATAAATAAAATCTTAAAAAAAAAAAATGCCAAACTGTCTTCCAACGTAGCTGTATACCATTGTGGATTCCCATCAGCAATCAACTGCCCCACAACCTCATCAGCACTGGTGGTTGTCCATGGCCCTGATTTTAGCCATGCTAATAGGTGTTCAGTGGTATCTTTGTGTTTTGATTTGCATTTTTCTGATAACATGTGAGGTGGAGCATCTTTTCATATGCTTATTTGTGATCTTAAATCTTCTTTGGGGGCACCTGGGTGGCTCATTTTGTTGAGCATCTGCCTTCAGCTCAGATCATGGTCTCAGGGTCCTGGGATCAAGCCCCGCATCTGTCTCTCTACTCAGCGGGGAGTCTGCTTCCCCTCTCTCTCTGACTGCTTCTCTGCCTACTTGTGATCTCTGTCAAATACATAAAATCTTAAAAAAAAATCAGTCAATCAATCATTCAATCTTCTTTGAAGAGGTGTAAGGTCACTGGCCCATTTTTTAATAAGATTATTTGTTTTCTTATTATGGAGTTTTAATAGTTCTTTTTATCTTTTGGGTAACAATTTTTATTTATTTATTTTTTTAAATAATTTAAAGATTTTATTTATCCGAGGACCCTGAGACCATGACCTGAGCCAAAGGCACAGACTTTAACCCACTGAGCCACCCAGGCAACCCTGGGTAACAATTTTTAATCAGATGTTTTGCAAATATTTTCTTCATTTGTGGCTTGTCTTCCCATTCTCTCCGTATTATTTTTTACAGAGCAGAGGTCTGTAATTTTAATGAAATCCAGATTATCCATTCTTTCTTTCATGGATCATGCTTTTGGTGTGTATCTTAAGGCGTCACCATACCCAAGGACACCTAGGTTTTCTTCTAGGAATTTCAGTTTTGCACTTTATATTTAGGTCTATAATCCATTCTGAATTAATTTTTGTGATGGGTATAAGGTCTATGTCTGTACTCATATTTTACAGGTGGATGCCTACTTGCCCTAGCACCATTTGTTATATTGTTTTTCTATTCTCTTTCATTTATCTTTGCTTTTATTTTTATCATTTCCTTCCTTCTGCTAGCTTTGGGTTTAATTTGTTCTTCTAGTTTCTTAAGTTGTAAAGTTAAGTTGTTGAACTGAGATCTTTCTTTTTAAATTTTTAATGATATATTTAACCCAATATATTAAAAATACTGCCATTCCAATATGTAATTACTGCATTAAGTTGTCATTATTATTATTAGACACTTTTCTGTTGTTGGTTTGGACTAAGTCTTAAAAATTCAGTATGCAGGGGCCACCTGGGTGGCTCAGTCAGTTAAGAATCCAATTCTTAATCTCAGCTCATATTGCAATCTCAGGGTCATGAGTTCAAGTTCCATGTTAGGCCCTAAGCTGGGCAAGGAGCCTTTGGGGGTGGAGGGGAAGCCTGCTATGCAAAATTCAGTATGCATTTGGTACTTATAATACATCTCAATTCAGACAGGTGCTGAATGGTTATGTGTATCTTATAGCTACTGTATGATGGGAAAGTACAGTTATAGACTACTTTTGTTCTTTTATTTTTTATCAATAAAAATTTTATATATTTAAGGTTTATGTGATTTGATATGCATACACATGGTGAAATAATTACCACAGCCAAGACTCTTCGGTTGTTTCCTTATTTTGGCTATTGTAAATAATGTATCAGTGAACAATGAAGTGTGGATATCTCTTTGAGATACTGATTATATTTCCTTTGGATACATACCCAGAAGTGGGACTGCTGGATCATATGGTAGTCCCATTTTTAATTTTTTGAGGAACCACTACACTTTTTCCATAATGGCTGTGTCAATTTAAATTCCCACCAATAGTATATAAGGATTCCCTTTTCTCCACAGCCTTGCCAACACTTACCATTTTTTGTCTTTGTGATAATAGCCATCCTAGCAAGTGTTAAATTATATCTTATTGTGGTTTTGATTTGTATTTCTGGATGATTAGTGGCATTGAGCAACTTTTCATATTCTTGGTGGCCATTTGTATGACTTTGGAAAAATGTCTGTTTAGGTCTTCTATTTTTTAATTGCCATTGAACTTTATGACTTCCTTAAGTATTTTAAATATTAATCCCTTATTAGACATATGATTTGCAAATATTTTAGGCCATTCTCTAGGTTGCTTTTTTGTTTTTTAGATTGTTTCCTTTCATATGCAGAAGCTCTATGGTTTGATATCATCATATATATATGTATATATATGCATATATATATATATATTTGTTGTTGTTGTTGTTGACTTTGCTTTTGGTGTCATACCCAAAATATCACTGTAAGACTGATGACAAGAAACTTTCCCCCTAAGTTTTCTTCTAAGAGTTTTACAGTTGTATGTTTAAATCTTAAATCCATTTTGTGTTGATTTTTATGTATGGTACAAGGGTCCAGTTTTTTTTTAAATTTTATTTTTGTGTGTGTGTTCCAAAATTGTTTATGTGCCACACCCGGTGCTCCATGCAATATGTGCTCTCCTTAAATAAGCGTCCAATTTTACTCTTTTGCATGTGAATACTTTTTAAAGCACATTTTATTGAAGAGACTGTTCTTTCCTATTGTGCATTATTGGCGCTTTTGTAGAAGATCAGACAAATGTGTATGTGTGGGTTGATTTCTGGGCTTTCTCTGATATTCCTTTGGTCTATACGTCTATTTTTATGCCAGTACCATACTGTTTTGATTACCATAGCTATGTAATATAACTGGAAATCAAAAAGGGTGATACCTCCAATAATGTTCCTCTTTCTCAAGACTGCTTTAACTATTTGGATTCTTCTGGTTCTGTATGCATTTTAGGATACTTTTTCCTATGGCAAAAATGCCACTGGAATTTTGATAAATGTTGCACTGAATCGATAGATCACTTTGGATAGTATGGATATATATTTTTGAAAGATTTTATTTATTTATTTGACAGAGAGAGAGCACAAACAGGGGGAGCAGCAGGCAGAGGGAGATGGAGAAAAAAGCAGACATGGGAGCCTGATACAGAGCTCAGTCCCGGGACCCTGGGATCATGACCTGAACCATAAGCAGATGTTTAACGAACTGAGCAACCAAGGTGCCCCAATAAGCACCTTCTAATTCTTCTAATCCATGAACACAGTGTATCTTTCTGTTTATTTGTGTCTTCAATTTACTTCACCAATGTTTAATGTTTCACCTCCTTTGTTAAATTTTTTCCTAATTTTTCTTCTTTTTGATGTTATAAATAGAATTGTTTTCTTGATTTCCTTTCCATATAGTTCATTACTAGGATAAAGAAACACTGAATTTTTTAAAGATTATTTATTGATTTATTTGACAGAGAGAGTATAAGCAGGGGGAGCAGCAGGGAGAGGGAGAAGCAGACTCCCAATGAGCAGAGAGTCCGATATGGGGCTCGATCCGAGGACCCTTGGATCATGACCTAAGTTGAAGGCAGATGCTTAACCGACTGACCCCCCAGGCACCCCAACATTACTGATTTTTGTGTGTTGATTTTGTAACCTGTATCCAACTTCCCTGAATTTATTTATTAGTTCTAACAGTTTGTTTAGTGAAGGTTTTTAGGGTTTTCCACATATAGGATCATATCATCTTCCAACAGATCATTTTACTTCTTCCCTCTTGCCTTCTGTTTACTTTTCTTGCCTGCCAACTTTTTAAGACTTCTATTATTATACTGAATAGAAGTGGTGACAGTGGGCATCCTTGCCTTTAGCAGATACTAGAGGAAGAGTGTTCAGTTTTTCCCTATTATGATGTTAGCTACGGGGTCTTCATAAACAGCCTTTATTGTATTGCAGTAAGTTTCTTTGTATCTATTTTGTTGAGAGTTTTTATCACAAATGAATGATGAACTTTATCAAATACTTTTTTTGCATTTACTAAAATGATCATGTGGTTTTTTTCTTTCATTATGTTTATGTGGAGTAACATTGATTGTATGTACATGCTGAATCATCCCTGCATCATAGGAATAAAGTACAGTTGGTCATGGTGTATAATCTTTTTGATGCACTGTTTAATTTGTTTGCTAGTATTTTATACAGGGATTTTGCATCATAAAAATTGAACAGAAATATTGGCCTGTACTTTTCTTTTCTTATGGTGTCTTTGACTTTGGTATCAGAGTGATGCTGGCCACATCAAATGAGTTTGGAAGTGTTCCCTCTTCTTCTACTTTTTGGAAGGGCTTAAGAATTAGTATTAATTCTTCTTTGAATGTTCAGTGGAATTCACCTGTGTAGCCATCTGTTCCTGGGCTTTTTCTTTTGGGGGAGGTTTTTGATTACTTTTTTAATCTTCCTATTTGTTATTAGTCTCTCTATCCCTTCTTGGTTTTGTTTTGGTAGGTTTTATGTTTTTAGGAATTTCTCCATTTGAAGTAAAGTGTTTAAATCCCTTTCTCATTTCCTTCTATGCATATTCTACAACTATTTTCTTTGTTTACCATTTAACATCCTAAAGTTGTAACATCTTAAATTTATACCAGCTTAACTTCAGTGGCATATAAGGATTTTTCCTCTTTTACAACTCTATCCATACCCCCTTTCAGCTGTCACAGAATTACATCTTTATACACAGTGTGTTCTAAAGCATAACTAATAATTTTTTAATGCATTAATCTCTTAAATTACATAGAAAACAAAATCTGGAGTTACAAACCAAAGTTATAATAACACTACCTTTTAGACTAATAACTTTTAAAAACTGTATTAATCTCTTAAGTCATATAAAAAACAAAAAGTGGACTCACAAACCATTATAATACTACTATCTTTTACAATGAACTGTATATTTACCATTACTGAGATCTTTATTTGTTTATAGAGGTTCCAGTTACTATCACATGTCCTTTCATTTCAAACTGCAGGACTTTTGGGGCACCTGGGTGGCTCAGTCAGTTAAGTGTCTGCCTTTAGCTCAGGTCATGATCCCAGGGTTCTAGGATCAAGCCCTGGGTAGAGCTCCCCGCTAGGGAGTCTTCTTCTCCCCCACTCTCTCTGCCCCCTTTCCCTGCTTGTGCTCTTTCTCTAATAAATAAAATCTTTTTTAAAAATTTACAAACTACAGGACTTTCTTTAAGCATATCTTGTAGGACAGGTCTAGTGGTAATGAATTCTTCAGCTTTTGTTTATCTGAGAACATCTTAACTGGTCCCTCACTTTTGAAGGACAGTTTTCCCAGGTATAAGATTTTTGATTAACAGAATTTTTCTTTTAGCACTTTGAATATATTGGCCACTGCATTGTGTCCTCCAAAGTTTCTGACGACACATCTTACAGTTTTATTGAGGATCCTTTGCATATGATGAGTTGCTTTTCCTTTTTTCTTTTTTCTTTTGGAATTACTTTTCTCTTGCCGATTTCAAGGTTCTTTGTCTTTGGCATTCAACAATTTGCTTACAATGTATCTCAGTGTGAATGTCTTTGAGTTCTTCATATTGAAACTGTTAATCTTGTTGTTTATCATATCTTTCATCAAATTTGGGAAGTTTTCAAGTATTATTTCTTCAAACTATCTTTTACCCTTTCTCTCTCTTCTTCTAGTACTACCATAATGTGTATATTGGTCCACATGACAGTGTTCCACTCCATAAGTCCTTTAGGCTCTGATCATTTTTCTTCCACCTTTCTGTTCCTTAGACTCTATAATTGCAATTTTGCTATATTTGAGTTCATTGATTCTTCTGCTGTTGAAGCCTGCCTTTTTTCCTACTCTACCCTATTTCCAGAATCCTCTACCTTCTCAAACTCTTAAGGGTATAAAAGGGTTCTGAGAAAAAAAAAAAAAAAGAAGAAGAAAAGAAAAGAAAAACAAAAGTTTGTGAATCACTGGTGTAAACAATGTAGAAATAGAGGTATAGGAATTGCTATATTTTTAAATGGTCAAATCAACCAATATCAGCTTTGAGTATGTCAAAGAAAATAAACACAAGAAGACTAACTGGTGGCTTAAGTTTAAATTCTAGACCCTAAACTGAAGAACTGATTATGGAAAGATGCACCTTATTATGTCATTATTAAAGAGTAAAAAGGCTGAAGAGATGAAGAACACCGTTCAATATAGGGGTGTTTGCAGGATGTATTAATATTCATGATGATTCCTTATGGGAACAGGCCTAGTCACTGACAAAATTAAATATAATAGTAAGTTTGCCAGAAACACAAAGAAAATGTGTATGATTCCGTGCCTATAAAAATGATAATTAAATATGAAAAAATCCATTCTATAACAGAGTATTTGGTCTATATAAATGCCCCCCCTTGGCCAGCAGTCCTTACTACAATTATTTCCTTAAAACTTACTACTTTAAGTATAAATCAAATAGTGGTAGAGAGTTAGTGAAATTTCAGGCACAATGTTTAGTATATAGATAGTAACATCAAAAAGAACAGCTGATTAAAAAAAAAAAAAAAAAGGACGCCTGGGTGGCTCAGTGGGTTAAGCCACTGCTTTCGGCTCAGGTCATGATCTTAGGGTCCTGGGATCAAATCCCACATGGGGCTCCTTGTTCAGCGGGGACCCTGCTTCTCTCTCCGCCTCTGCCTGCCTCTCTGCCTTCTTTTTTTTTTTTTTTTTAAATAATTTTTTTTTTAAAGATTTTATTTATATTTGCTTATTTGACAGACAGAGACCATAAGTAGGCAGAGAAGCAGGCAGAGAGAGAGGAGGAAGCAGGCTTCCTGCTGAGCAGACAGCCTGATGCGGGGTTCGATCCCAGGACCCTGGGATCATGACCTGAGCTGAAGGCAGAGGCTTTAACCCACTGAGCCACCCAGGCGCCCCGCCTCTCTGCCTTCTTGTGCACGCTCTCTCTCTCTCTCTCTGACAAATAAATAAAATCTTAAAAAAAAAACAAAACAAAGGGGCGCCTGGGTGGCTCAGTGGGTTAAGCCACTGCCTTCGGCTCGGGTCATGATCTCAGGGTCCTGGGATCGAGCCCCGCATCGGGCTCTCTGCTCAGCGGGGAGCTTGCTTCCCTCTCTCTCTCTCTCTCTCTGCCTCCTCTCTGCCTACTTCTGATCTCTCTCTGTCAAATAAATAAATAAAGTCTTTAAAAAAAAAAACAAAACACAAAAACAGAAAAAAACATATTGTTATCAGAGTGTGGGAAAACTCTTCTGTGCATCTTTTCTGCTCCTACACATCTTTCTAAGTTGTCCAAGAGTGAAAACTCCCGACTGCTTTTTATCAGATCGCTCTTCATAGATATGCCATCAGCCCTTAAGACTGAGGTACAGTCTTTATCTTTATCTTTATCTGGGATAAAGAGCAGACTTGTTTAATGATAGCTATAAATGTACTGGATTCCCCAAGGTCAATGTCCTTCAGATGTGATGCAACCACAGTGTGTGTGCAGCTTCCATTTGACCCTTCACCTCACCCTTATGGGACTTGGTGGCAAAAGGAACCAACCAAAATATGCCAATATTCTTTTTTTTTTAAAGTAAACTCTACCCCTAACATGGGGCCTGAACACATGATCCCAAGATCAAGAGTCATATGTCCTACTGACTGAACCAGCCAGGTGCCTCAAAATATACTGATACTCTTGCTGTTGAGTAATAAAGCCCTTTGTCTCTGACTCAGGAGGCCTGTCTTCTCCCAGCATCCATGAAACAATAAAAGGTATTTTGATTACCTTGCAAGTAGGGTACAATTCCCACACCTGATGCATTTTATTCACTCTGTCTTTTGGAAAGCTTATTTACGATAACAAACATGCAAAACACATTGTTAATCCTACCAATACAGAATGAATTTATAAAATAATCACACAAAGTCACAAGTCAGTTAAATAGAAGAATTATTAAAAAATTGACTGTCTTTAACTTGCAAAGTAGTTCCTTAACATATTTCCTTATGAATAATTACAGGAAAGACTGTGAGCCCTAATAGTATATGATTTTTACAATGACTCCTCTGTAAAATCTTTTGCATCACTGAATTTCTAAAAGAGTTCATAGAAATTTTTAGAATTACTACAAACAAAAAACCACAAATATTTCAAATTACTAAGTTACAGTATAGGAATGGGCAAGTCAGGAGTGTGAGACTATGAAGCAAAGAAAAAAACAGAAAAGGAAATTTAAAGGAGAACAACTGCTAAGGTACAGTATTCTCATATTCTAAATTTGATTTCCAACATATACCTATTTATTTTTACAAACTACTCTTTCTCATCAACATGCAACCCATTCACAGAAGATGTGAGGGAGGCTCACCTTAGCTTATTAGGAGAGTTCCTAATCATTTCTGTTAGCCATTTTGTTCTATTGTGCAATTTTATGAGAAAGGATATTCTTATGGCTTTTCAGTGATACCATCTGTATCTTATATAACCTAACAAGTATTGATACAGAGTACAGAGTACAGAGAAGAGAAGCTTCAGGTAGATGCAGCTTTTAAGGGATACTAACAAAATCATGCAAATTTTATCCATATAATTTCTTTTTACAAAATTTTTTTTCTGTACTGTAAACAAGTGAAAATAAGCTTAATTCTTCTGTAAATGTACTATAACTAAACCACATACAAACTGCCGTAAGGGTAAGTTATTTTCATAAGTATATGTAGCAAAAGAAAAGGACACAGTATTATTAAGAGCATATAGACTTTGGAGTCAGCCAGATGTGGGATGGAGTCCTAAATATATCACATGTTTTCCTTAAAGATACGTAAATAATACAGCTGCTAACTCTTTTTCTATTATGGACATATATTTTCTATACCTACCATTTTTCTTTTCAATGTTAATGATTTGAATTTTTTTTTTAATAGTACCACTTCCTTTTATGGTATCTTTTGCTTCTTTTGGTTTAGAAAGTTACTGCGTCTCTAGAAATCTGGTAAATACTAATTATTCTTCTTTTAAAAACAATTTCATGTTTTAATGCTTTCTTCCACCCAGAATACATTTTTGGTAAAAGGTATGAATTAAGGTTCTGAATTATTATCTTAACATAATTTTCCTGAATTGTATTTCATTGTTCTGTAAGGTTTCCCTTACACTATATTATTATGTAGGTGTATATACGGGTCTTAATGAGATCGTGTTCATTTCTGGGCTAGAAATTCTGCTTCAGTGTCCCATCAACTGTTTTTACCAGTACATCACTATTTTATAATATGCTTTATTTAATATCTTATAAGGATAATCAAACCTCATTAGCCATCCTTTTTTTAAAAAGATTTTATTTATTTATTTGACAGAGACAGAGATCACAAGTAGGCAGAGAGGCAGGCAGAGAGAGAGAGAGGGAAGCAGGCTCCCCACTGAGCAGAGAGCCCAATACGGGGTTTGATCCCAGGACCCTGAGATCATGACCTGAGCCAAAGGCAAAGGCTTAATCCACTGAGCCATCCAGGCATCCCTAACCATCATTTTTAAAAATGTTTTAAAAATACTATTCTAAAACATTTAATTTTTCCTAAATAAATTTTTAATCATTTTGATACCATCCTAAGAGATATCCTGTTTCAATGTTTATACCAGTATTATCAACAACAGCCCAACTATGGAAAAAGCCCAACATGTATCAACTGATGAATGGATAAAGAAGATGTATATAAAAAGAAGAGCCATCTATACCCCAATGTTTATAGCAGCAATAGCCACGGTCGCCAAACTGTGGAAAGAACCAAGATGCCCTTCAATGGACGAATGGATAAGGAAGATGTGGTCCATATACACGATGGAGTATTATGCCTCCATCACAAAGGATGATTACCCAACTTTTGTAGCAACATGGACGGGACTGGAAGAGATTATGCTGAGCGAAATAAGTCAAGCAGAGAGAGTCAAGTATCATATGGTTTCACTTATTTGTGGAGCATAACAAAGAACATGGAGGACATGAGGAGATGGAGAGGAGAAGGGAGTTGAGGGAAAATGGAAGGGGAGATGAACCATGAGAGACTCTGGACTCTGAAAAACAACCTGAGGGTTTTGAAGGGGCAGGGGGTGGGAGGTTGGGGAACCAGGTGGTGGGTAATAGAGAGGGCACGTATTGCATGGAGCACTGGGTGTGGTGCAAAAACAATGAATACTGTTACGCTGAAAATAAATAAATAAAATAAATAAAAAAAGAAGCCGTATATATACACAATGGACTATTACTCAGCCATCAAAAAGAATGAAATCTTGGCATTTGCAACAATATGGCCGGAGCTAAAGTACATTTTGCTAAGCAAAATAAGTCAGTCAGAAAAGACAAATACCATATGATTTTACTCATATGTGGAATTTAAGAAACAAAGTAGATGAACATAGGGGAAGGGAAGAAAAAAGAGAAGTAAGCAAATCATAAGAGACTCTTAACTACAGAGAACAAACTAAGGGTTGATGGAGGTGAGGTCGGTGGAGGATAGGCTAAACGAGTGAGGAGTATTAAGGAGGACACTTGTATTGAGCACTGGATATTATATGTGAGTGATGAATCACTAAATTCTACTCCTGAAACCAATATTATACTGTATGTTAACTAACTAGAATTTAAATAAAGATTTAAAAAAAGAAATATCCTATTTATATGTTTATTATGCTTACTTAAATTCTGTTGAGTACCTAGAGAAGATGGATCGATACCATCACAATACTTAATATTACCATGAAAATGTAATAGGTAAAATGCCAAGAAGGGCTCAGAGAGTATGCAATCTTACTCAGTAGGTCATCTTTTGCTTTTTTTTTTTTTGCAACTATTAGAATAAGTCGAAAACTAAAATCCATATAAAATGGCGTGCATGTTATTTAACATTCAGAACAAATCTACTGTCCTATAACTGCTAAATATTTTTTTTATAAATTTTTTTTTCAGCGTAACAGTATTCATTGTTTTTGCACAACACCCAGTGCTCCATGCAATATGTGCCCTCCCTATTACCCACCACCTGGTTCCCCCAACCTCCCCGTCCATCAACAGATGAATGGATAAAGAAGATGTGGTATATATACACAATGGAATACTATGCAGCCATCAAAAGAAATGAAATCTTGCCATTTGCAATGACGTGGATGGAACTAGAGGGTATCATGCTTAGTGAAATAAGTCAATTGGAGAAAGATAAATATTATCTTTTTAAAAGATTTATTTATTTATTTGAGAGAAAGATGGGGAGGAGGGGCAGAGGGATAGACTCTGAAACAGACTCCCTACTGAGCATGGAGCCTGACGCAAGGCTCAATCTCAGAAACCCAAGATGAGGACCAAAGCCAAAGAGTTAGACACTTAACTGACTGAGCCACCCAGACACCCTTAACTGATAAATATTACTGAATGTATTTTAACTTCAGTGCTAGATGTTATCCTTTTATAAATTAGTAAACTTAAATGGTAGATATTCACATTTATGAAATAATTTAATTACAGATTCCCTCTTCTTCTGGTGCATATTTAAAATATAACCTAAATTTCAACAATTCATTTTTAAAAGTCTCCAATAAAAATTTACATATAAAGCAAGGCACAATTATACCAATTACAAAAATAAATTATAAAAGAGAAATACTGTTTTAGAGTAAGACCAATGTGAATTTTTAAAAATCCACTTACATATAGAACATAAATAAAAGAGAAATCCTGATCTAAGAAAGTTAATCATGAGGAAAGCATATTTGTAGATAGTCCTTTAAGAGAGATATATTTAATTAACTCAACAGAATATAACAATGTGCATATTAATATCAAAGGACAATACTTACACTATCTTATTGAGCTTTTCTGCAAGTTTTGGCCTTTATTGGACAAGAGTAAATCGTATTCAATTACAGATGCAATTCTTGAATAAGTTGGCAATACAATACTGATTTTATGATATTGGCATGCTGACTTGGGCTCTGTTCAACTTAAAATTTCTAAAAGTATTTTTAAAGAGCAGATTTAATAAGGTACAATTTACATACAAAATCCACCCTCTGAAAGCGTACAGTTTGATGAATTTTACAAATTATACAGTCATGTACAAATATATTTCTCATTACTTACTCAGTTCTCTAATTTAACCCAGTAATTAGCAGCTTAGTCCCACCCTTTCCCTGACCCCATTTCAGCCCTTTTGCTCACTGAATATATAGGTTATAAAAGCAAATAAAGACGGTTTGTTTAAAGCATTTCTCAACACTGATAATCTGGGGAGATTATATATTTTAAAATAAAATCTAAACTGATACGGTACAAGTCAATTCAGTATAACATTTGGTTTTATTTTCACAGATCACATTAATATATTTTTGCAGGAAACATTAGATTAAAGAACTAATAGATTGGATACATAGAATTCTATTTTTTTCCTCCAAATCCTTATATATACTGCTGGCTTCAAGATCAAAATTCGTATCAACAAAATAGAAAGAATAAAATGTCTGAAGATTTCCAGAAAGACAATTATAATCTTTAAATGGTAGTCTTTTCAAGTGATTTGAATATGAGCTTTTTACTGTTTTACTCTTGAATACACTAAGGGCTTAAATTTTTTCATTATCAGTTGGCTCTGTAATTCCAGAAATAATGATTTACTTATAAGCTGTATGTTTAACAGAGAGATTTAAAATGCCTCAGCTACTATTTTCAATCTAAATAGGCAACCTGCCTTGATTTAAAAGATTTGACACTTTCTTTCTAGGAATTGTCATATTGCCCAAATAAGATTATTATTAGGAGCTTTCTTGTTATAAAAAAAGAGGATAAAAACACACAACAAAAATCCATCCCATCTTTCTTTTTTAGTTCTGTAATTATCATGAGCAATTTGATTTATTTGCCATTGAATTAATTCATTTACCCAGGAAAATCATATACGATGTTTAGGCTACAAATTAAGTACTGGGTAGGTATGCTCTACTATACGACAAGTAAAAGCTTGTAAAGAAAAGTAAAGGCATAAAAGCACTGCAGTGTTTTTAATAAAACACATTTACCCGCCTTGGGTAGAAAGTAAAAGTAGCTCATAGCTGCAAAACTTTGTATTAATGCTTAGTGTGGCACACTACTTAATTGATAGATTCTTAATTAAACATGCCCCACCAAAAAAACTCACCAAATTGCATTTGCCACCAAATGACTAACAAGTACACAACAGTTGGAAACTGTCAAAATATTTTACAGCTCAATTGTAATTACCAACCAAGTCTAAGCGTGCCCTGAGTGGGCGTTAACTACGTCTTGGGGGATGCAAAACATTAAGCAGCAGTCATTTTTTTGTGGTTTCTAATTTAAAACTCCTAAATAATTCCAAGGCTTTTGCGGCCTTTAGTGAATAATCAGCAAAACAACAATACAAGATATAATAATTTATCATTTTCATAGACTGACCAGTGAGCAGGGCCTTTTAAAAGATCATATGGCTTATTCCTTACCATATAATTGAATATATTATTTGGTTATTTGCCTTTGAAAATGTATTAAGTGATCTTAAGATGTTAAGTGTTTTCTGTCATCCTTATCACAATAGATGTAGCCAAAAATAACTGGGAAGGTGTGATTATGAAGAAATGTCAATATGGAAGTACAGCTGGTGAGCTTCCAGAGGGGAAAATGCAGACATCGTTTGCCATTTGAAGTAGGACAGCATCCAGCCACTCTTCACTCCTCCCCAGAAAGTATACCAAGGAGTGGAATACAGCTTGAGGCTCTGTGACCATCCAAATTTGGTATCTCTTACCAACAGAAAGAACTGGGTTAATTACTACTGACCATAAGCACTGGTAAAATATTACCTTTCACTAGGTATCATATTCATCCACTATTCTTTCAATCAGATAGGGACAAAACAGAAAGCAGAATTTACCATGCATTATATAAGCACTGTTGTTCTGAGTTCCCTAACTATATTTTTCCTGAGAAATATCAGTCAGAGGAATCAGTACATTATGCATTAAGCAGATGCATAATGTACTGAGAACATTTCAGTGTTTCAAATTTAAAATGGAATTATATTAATTTAAAATACATTTTAAAATGTAGTATGGTTACATAAGAAGCCTCAGTTATACCTGTTTTATCTTAAGCAGAAAGATGGGCACACAGGTGTTAATTGTAAATAATCCTTTTACCTTTTTATATGACTGAAAAATTCCATTGAAAATCAGAAGGAAAAAAAATCTCATAATAGCCATTTAAGTTACCAACTATTTAAGTATAGTTATTTAACAAATCCATCCCAATTAAATCATAGTGTGGGTTAATAAGAAAAAGGTTTAAGGAATTAAATAAATGTAAGGTTCTGTATGGTTCTCAGAAGAGCCATACTCACTTAGCCATTATGACTACAACTAGATGGAATGTTCAAACAGAACTGGAAATGCTGATTACTGCCATGTAGTCAGAGTAGATGAATGGGTCACCTGTTGACAGTGAGAAATTAAAATTTTCTTAACAATTTAAAAAAACTGTTAAAAGTAAATTTTATTTACTTATTTGAGAAAAAGCGTGTCCATGCACAAACATGGGGGAGGGGCAGGGGGAGAGGGAGGAGCAGGCTCTCTGTGGAGCAGGGAGCCCAATGCAGGGCTTGATCATGGGACTCTAGGATCATGACCTAAGCCACAGCAGAAGCTCAACCAACTGAGCCACCCAAGTGCCCTTAACAATTTTTTTAAGATTCATTTATTTTAGAGAGAGAGAGAGAGAGAGTGCACACAAGCAGGGAAGTGGCAGAGGGGCAGAGGAAGAAGGGTAGAGAGACTCTCAAGCAGACTCCCCACTGAACGTGACTTGGGGCTTCATCCCATAACCCTGAGATCATGACCTGAGCTTAAATCAAGAGGTGGATGCTTAACCAACTAAGCCACCCAGGTGCCCTAATAATTTTCTATACTGAATACTTGGACACAAAGTTTGTGGAAGAAATAAATGTACATTACAGTAATATTATGTAGGCTATTGGTCTCCAACTTTTTATCGCATGCCAGTATCAGAAAAACAGTAGAAACATTCTTATAGGTATACACTTATTTATGTATTATAATATACATGCTATTGTATATTATAAAACACATGCTACAAATGGATATTTAAAAAGAAGAGATGAAGAAATTGACAATTAAGATATTTTACTTCATAATGGTATAAAACTGATTTTTCTCTCATTATATAAAAGAACAATGTGATAGAAAAGGCTTAAATTTTTTTTTATAATTTTTTTTAAAGATTTTATTTATTTGACAGAGAGAGATCACAAGTAGGCAGAGAGGCAGGCAGAGAGAGAGAGAAGCAGGCTCCCTGCTGAGCAGAGAGCCCGATGCGGGACTCGATCCCAGGACCCCGAGACCATGACCTGAGCCGAAGGCAGCGGCTTAACCCACTGAGCCACCCTTAAATTTTTTAAAAAGTTTGTTTAACAATTTGAACGAAGGTCTAGTTCTAAAGTGTATATAATGGGGTGCCTGGGTGGCTCAGTTGGTTGAGCGACTGCCTTCGGCTCGGGTCATGATCCCAGGATCCTGGGATGGAGCCCCGTGTCAGGCTCCCTGCTCAGTAGGGGAGCTTGCTTCTCCCTCTCCCTCTGCTGCTCTCCCTGCTTGTGCTCTCTCGCTCTGTCAAGTGAATAAATAAAAACTTCAAAAAAAAACAAAAATAAAGTGTATATATTGATACTTGGTTTGAATGGCTGTCATAGCTAAAAAAGATATATCACAAAAATACAGTAATCTAAATGCAAAAAGCACATCATTGGCTGTACTCAGGATACTCATTTTTCAATGCCATCTACCAATTATGCAAAGGATCTTTGTTGATATTCATTTGATTTCTATTTCCTTTTTTTCCCCCAGCTCTATTTCCTGATGTCAATTAGGTACAGTTAAAACCCTACTAATTCTGGGGCTAAAAATACATTATATGTTTATAAAAAAATAAATTTTAAAAAATAAAAATAAACCCCTACTAATTATTTTTATTTGGACTTTTAAACAGTTTAGAAAATTCTGTTTTCAGCTTCTGAAAGTATACTAATATGAGAGTTTACATAGGTAGCACAGGTATTGTCAGCAACAAAATAACAAGAAAATATTTCTGTAGCCAACAGTATAGACTCACTAACCAACATCCATCCATTCTCATGCCTGCTTCTTGTAAGGCAATCAGGACAAGTCTGGTACTTACTTTTTCCTAATTTACCTTATAGTAAAGGATAGCCATGTGACAATGTCTAGCCAAGGTAATGTGAATGGAAGTTTATAGAAATATGAAATCCAATGAATATAAGTAGATGTTTATGATTTCTTGACAAAAAGGGATAGATATAGAGCCTCCTCTTGTATTTGTCCTCTCGTTTACACAGGACACCTTCCACTCTCTACTTGACACATGAGCTTCTTCTTTTTTTTTTTTTAAAGATTTTATTTATTTATTAGAAAGATGGAGACAGAACACAAGTAGGCAGAGCAGCAGGCAGGGGAGAGGGAGAAGCAGGCTCTTCTCTGAGCAGGGAGCCTGACGCCAGGCTTGATCCCAGGACCCTGGGATCATGACCTGAGCTGAAGGTAGCCACTTAACCAACTGAGCCACCCAGGTGTCCGGACACATGAGCTTCTAATATTTAGATACACAGGCTAAGAGAAGGTGGCCATGTTAAGCTGCATATTAAATATTAGTAAAGCTTAATTTTTTTCTTAATTTTATATTAAAGCATGTAGACACATGTTTGAATATATTTTTCCCACACCCAATGAACTGTCCCTGAGCGCTTCTTGTGGGTCACATATCTCACTTTGGAAGCCACTATTTAAATAACTCAAAGGGCTAGATATGCTTAATAAAACTACTTGCAACAATGCCATGACTTACAATTATCCACATTTCAGAGAAAAGATTCAGACAGGTTAAGGGACCTGCCCCCAAACAACTAATACATGGATAGGATGAATATAAATGATTTTTTTAATGGAGAATATTGACTGAAGAGTATTTATATGGAATAAAAATGCTTTTATTCCATTTGCCAAACTGTACTAAAGATGCATACATGTTTTAAATATGCACACATTTAAACTACACAAAGAATATGCCAACTATTTGAAGAAGAAATAATAGTTAAATAGTCACATTTTATATGAAAATTTCCATGAGTTAATAATGTGGCATGTTTATATGCTGTGCTTCATTATACTGAATTTGATATGCAGCAATTTCAGAAGGACCTATTTTAGTTGCTATCATCATACCTGTTTATTAAAAAAATTAACAAAACTGTGGCCCTTGACACTGATCCTAATAGGTCAGTAAGTCATCAACAAATGTTTACATACATTCCATTCCTCTTATGAAAGGTACCAAGGATACAAAGGTAAGACTGGTCCTTGGCACTGAAGAATTCATCACTGAGTAGGGAGGCCTAAATAACTACCATGACATAGTATGATTAGGGTGATAAAACAGTGCTATGGGATCACACAGTAGAAAGTGATGTCAACAAATATCTCACAGGTATCTGAGCTGGACCTCTGAAGGATGAGCTGGTCTTCCCATAAAGCTTTGCAAAAATAGAGAAAATCTGAAACTTCTAATGGCTACCCAAATGGAAGTATGATTTAATTTGGACCATTTTCCAAGGCAAAACCAGTAACAAAGACAGGTCTGAAGCTCCTAAAAGTCTCAGGCTTGCAACTAAAGTCATAGGCCAAACATAGATACAGAGATGGCAGAGAGCAGCAGTTCTTAAATTTTTTGGTTGCAGGACTTCTTTATACTTCTGGAAATTACTGAGGACTTCCAAAGAGCTTTTGTTTGTGTGGATATACTTACTGATATTTATTATATTAGAATAAATGAAACAAGATGGGATTGGGAGGGAGACAAACCATAAATGACTCTTAATCTCACAAAACAAACTGGGGGTTGCTGGGGGGAGGTGGGATTGGGAGAGGGGGAGCGGGCTATGGACATTGGGGAGGGGAGGCGAACCATAAGAGACTATGGACTCTGAAAAACAACCTGAGGGTTTTGAAGGGTCAGGGGTGGGAGGTTGGGGGAACAGGTGGTGGGTAATGGGGAGGGCACGTTTTGCATGGAGCACTGGGTGTTGTGCAAAAAGAATGAATACTGTTACGCTGAAAAAATAAATAAAATGAAAAGCTAAAAAAAAAAAAAAAAAAAAAAAAAAAAAAAAAAACAGAAAATTAAAAATGCCTCTTTTTAAAACTTTATGTTAATATACCTCTATTAAAACAATTCTATTTTCCAAAGAAAAATAGCAAGAAGAGTGATGCTGTTTTACATTTTTGCAAATCTCTTTAATGTCTAGCTTAATAGAGCATAGCTGGGGGACACTTGGGAGGTGCAGTCGGTTCAGTGTCTGACTTCTGATTTTGGATCAGATCATCTCAGGGTTGTGAAACTGAGCCCCGAATTAGGCTCCATGCTGGGCATGGAGCCTGCTTAAGATTCCCTCTCTCCCTCTCCCCCTTCGTACCCCCCACCCCCACAGGTGCTCACACTTTCTCTCTAATAAATAAGTAAATCTTAAAGAGAAAAAGATTTCTGGATTCTCATATCTGCTGTTTTCAATCTGTTGTAACGTGTTGTTTTGGTTGAAGTAATGAAAATCTAGCACACATAGTTGGAAAAAGGCATTTTAAAAGCTTTTTCAGACAATTGTGGGTATTCTTTGATACTATACCGAAACTCACAAGTGGTCGTTTCCTAAAGATTAGTTGTCATGTAGAATCTGAAACCACACTGATGAACTTTACAAACTCTGTTAATGTTAAAATCCATTGATCATTTTGCACTTTGAAAAGAATTTTTATCTCTGCATAATTTTGAAACATTATCCACTGGATATTTGGAAAACAGATTCCCTGACAATGTTGCAATGTTTTATTATATAATATTGAAAATAACATTTCTTAATATTATCACCTAACTTTTCAGAAAAGTTTTTCAAGTACTGGGAAGATCTCAAGCTCAAAGTGACAGAAGTGAGTCTTTCAAAATTCTGATTTTTGTTTGAAAGCTCTAATTTTATCCCCTGGCAACAAATACTGTCAGTTGTTTCCCTTGAAGTGACAGTATCATTTTGTTCCTGTTTTGAGAAAATATGTACCAAATAACCAAGTCTAAATAACCAATTTGTCATTCTTTCCAGTAAGAATGGTGTTCCCTGACACAGACATCTAACCAAGCTTACAACCCAAACAACAGAGCGAGTCCTTCCTTTTGAGATAATGGTAGTACTTTGATGTGCAGGAGAAGTGTTTTATGCATACTTTCTAACACAGAATATTATAAGACTGTGTACTCCAAAATTAAGATTTAATAAAATGATTAATTTTTACTGCTTCATAGATATACTTTTTTTTTAAAGGATTTTATTTATTATTTGACAGAGATCACAAGTAGGCGGAGAGGCAGGCAGAGAGAGAGGAGGAAGCAGGCTTCCCAGCAAAGAGCCTGATGTGGGCCTCGATCCCAGGACTCTGGGATCATGACCTGAGCCACCCAGGCGCCCCATGTCTTAGTATTATTATGAAAATGTCCTTTACTTCACAAACCCAATGAACTATCTCATGGACCTCCAGAGGCCACACTTTGAGAAGAGACAGGAAGAGGATTAGCATCAAGGCAGAGGTTTATTCATTTATTCCACTATGGTATTTATACCATATACCCAGGTGCTAACCCTGGGCCTAGGAACTAGGATCATCTTAGAGATGAAACAGTCCCTGCCCTCTAACAGAGGCAGACCCAGGGACTGAAACTAATAGAAATTAAGAGTGGGAATTCCTTACAATATATATATTTTTACATATTCAAACTGAAGATGGGACAGTTGTGGTTTTATACTATTACATAATAAATACTACTAGAAAGCAATGGCAGTTTAATGTCTACTGATTACTTCTAACAGTTTTTTACTATAAATCTTCAAAGACCCTAATTTTAGTATTGAAGTCAAATGTAAAAGGTTCCAAGGAATTAGATGGTGGTACAGTACAGCAAACAGATAATGCATACCCAATTAATAGATGTTGAATAGTACTGAAAAATGATTTGCATTGCTGGCTCCTCTTCTATTTCATTATTTACAAATTAGCAAACAATCTGGCTCCGGAGTACTCTGGAACCTGTGTGCCTGGCCTTTAGTGGGAAAGAGGTTCCCACTGCTTCTTGGCAATCTCTTTTCCTTCAGAAACACTATGGGCCAGTACTGGAGAGAATGAATATTCCCTTTAAGTGTTAATTATTCCATTCCTGTATAATTGTGACCAACTCCTCAGCAACAAATAAAATCAGTTCTCTGCCCAGACAAGAAGGAATACAAAATGAAACAATACACTGGCTTTTATGGGATCCTTGAAAACTATCTCCAAAAGTTAATGTAACATCATATAACTCAGGAAATAGAGATGATTCTGTCCCCCAACTCCTTTAGCATAATATATCCTATACCAGTGTTTTTCAACCATTCACAGTTTCAATCTCACCAAGTACACTATTAAAGAATTGAGGTGTCAGGTAGAATAGAACAATTTTAAAATCCTCATACCTTATCCCAGAAAACATATTTATATGTTTCATCTATGACACAATTTTAAGAAGTTAAAAAAAAGTGTTTTCATTGAAAAATTTTCATAAATTTTAGTAGACTGTCAACCTCTCTTCCACAACACATATACATGTTAGATACCTCAGTTCAAGAGAGCTTTGGAAACAAAGACAAATCTGTCAATGACAAGAATCATGAACTTTTTTTCCTTTTTAATTCTCACTAATCCTCCACACCTCTACCCCGAAGATTTGAAAGTTGCTAAGGAAGGGAGGAAAGATTAAAAAAGAACTCCAAGAAAATGGCCTAATGTCTTTTGGGGAGTGTCAGATTCTAAGACAAATGAATTAAGAACAACAATAGTAGTAGCAACTAATACAGAATTTACTATGTTCAAGGCACTATTCTGAGTACTTTACATATATTACCATATTTAATCCTCACAATAGCTCTATGAGATAAGCATTATTATCCCTATTTTATAAATGAGTACCTTAAAAGATAGAGAGCTTAAATAACTTGTTCTACTTCTTAAGAGGCACAGTCTATGGGCAGTGTGATTCCAGGCTGAATATATGACTCATGGGCTACCTGGAGCACGTGGGTGGCACAACTGATTAAGCTTCTGACTTTGGCCCAGGTCATAATCTCAGGGTCCTGGGATCAAACCCCAGGTTGGGCTCCTTGCTCAGCAGGGAGTCTTTTTGTCCCTCTGTCCCTCCCCCTGCCATGCTCTCTATATTAAAATCTTAAAAAAAAAAAAAAAAAGAAAAAGAATATATGACTCACTTCATGCTAGGGCCTCAGGATACCAAGGATCTTAGGGAAGATTCAGTACCCTGAAAAACATTCTTTCTGTAAATGACTCAGATATTTATCTAGAAAAAATACTGTGTTAGATCCAGGTGCCTGAATTCTATTTCTGGCCCTGAATTTTAAAGAGCTATGTGATATTAGTCTTAATAACATCCATTCCGGGTTTTGGTTTTATCATTTATAAAACAAAAAAATGAAAGAGGAGTGAATAAGATTCATTTATTCAACTACAAAGCACTAAGTACTTATTACATGCAAGGCAATATGCATCACTGAGAACCTGTCTGACACATGTAAAGTCTATTTTCCTAGTTAGTATCTCACAAGAGGACCCTGCAGCTATTTGAGCTTGCAACTTAAAACCTGACATGCCTTTTAAGAACAAAAGAGATGAAACCAAGCCAAAGAAGTTTAATTACTTGTCCCACAAGGAAATTTAAGGTAAACTGTCAAAACCCCTCAGTTATTCTAATTTTATCAAAGTGCCACAAGGAACTATGTGGTGAATTTTTCACTCAAGAAGAATTTACTGAACATCCATTACATGTTAGGAATGGCAATATACTGGCAGACAAAACAATTCCCATTCTTATGGAGTTTATACTTGCCACAAAGGAAGAACTTAATAAGGGGTTAAAAATTTTTTTAAAAATATGACGTCAATGGTTTAAGTCACAAAAACATCATTAAAAACACTTTTTTCCAAGCTAGATTTCCACAGAAGCTTTATCCAACTTTCCAAAGGTACCTTTAAGACACGTTTAAAATCACTCACTGGGATTAAAATTTAAGTAAATTAATTAGTTTTACTGTATTATGGTACGAACTTCATAATCTGAGTTATAGGTACAAAGTAATTGTTTACTGCTTGGCACTGGTTTAACGTATTAAATCAGTTTTTTCAAGCACCTATAGTTTCATTCCACTTCCAGTCTACAAGTAATCCTCTTCTAAATTAGTACTTATCAAATATGTCAGCCATCAGAATCACTTGGAATAATGGGAGAGTAAGGTGGCACCTGACTTGAAAATCCTGATTCAGTAGGTAAGAGGTGGGTCCCAGGTGAGTCTGATCCAGCTAGGCAATAATGGGTTTTCATCCACAGTTTATTCTTACCAGTTTACATTCCCATCTTCTGATCTCAAATATATTTTTCTTTTAGTACTCAGAAAAGGAATTTTGCTATGTTATAAAACCTTAGAATTTCTCATCGTATAAACCTTAGAATTTCTCCTCAGTTTCTAGTATTAAGTAAGTCTTCCAGTAAACCGTGACCTGGCTTGGGTCCCCCTTAAGATTCTGCTCACAAAAATTCATTGGGTATTTCCTCAGATCTGGCATTAGCCAGAGGTTCAACTCTTTTGAGTTAAATATTTAATTTAGACATATATTTGTATGCTTTTACAAAAATTGTTAAGATACTACTATGTGCCACACTGTTCTAAGCACTTGAGACATCAATAAAATTGACAGAACTTTAGCCAGATTCATCACGGGGGGGGGGGGGGGGGGGAACACAGGGGGAAGACCAAGGTTACCAATATCAGAAATTAGAGAGGTAAAATGGCTACAGATTCTATAGATATTAACAAAATGGGAAAGTTATGAACAACTTTATGCTAAAAAAAATTTGACAGTCAAGATGAAATGGACAAATTCCTTGAAAGATACAAGCTACCACAGCTCTCTCGAGAAGAAAGAGATTATCTGAATAGCTCTGTACAAAGAAATTTAACTTGTACCTAAAAAATTCACCCCAAAGAAAACCCCAGGTATACATGGCTTTATTGGTTAATTCTCCCAAACATTTAAAGAAGAAATCATCTCAATTCTACAAAAACTCTTACAGAAAATAGAAAAGGAGGTAATACCTCTCAACTTATTCTAGAAGTCAAGCAGTACCTTGATTCCAAAATTGTATGAAGATACTACAGGAAAAGAAAACTCCAGATCAATATCCCTCATGAAAATGGATGTAAAAAAAATTTTAACAAATCAAATCCAATTATGTATTAAAAAGATAATTCATCTTGATCAAGTGAGGTTTATCCCCAGGAATGCACAGCTGATTTAATGAATTTAAGAAAATTCTGGTACTTTGGAATAAACAAAATACATTACTGATATCTTTTCAAAGCAATGTTAGAGCCCCCAGTGATTATTTGGACATCTAGATATATGCGTCCTTGTCTTACACCAAGTTACTCTGCAACAAACAACAGGGTTTCTCAACCTTGGCACTTTTAACATTTCGGGTTGAATACTCCTATGTTGTGTGTGTGCGAGGGGCATTACAGGAGTGTCTCTGGCCTCTATGGACCAGACACTAGTAACGTCACTCCTTCCAGTGTGATAACTAAAAACCGTCTACAGGTATTGCCCAATGTTTCCTGGGGGACAAATGATCTCCAGCTGAGATTAATCTCTCTAGAGATTAAAGTTAACTTGAAGGAAATCAACAGCGATGGAAATAATTCTTATCTATATATAGGCATACCACATTTTATTGTACTTGCTTTACTGAACTTTGCAGATACTGTATTTTTCTACAAAATTGAAGCTCTGTGAAAACCCTGCATTCAGTAACTCAATTGGTGCCATTTTCCCAACAGCATTTCCTTATTCTGTGTCTCTGTGTCACACTTCGGTAATTCCTGCAATATTTCAAACTTTTTCATTATTATATTTGTTATGGTGATCTATGCTCTTTGATTTTGCTACTGTACCTGTTTTGGGGTGCCATAAAACACACCCACAGAAGATGGCAAACTTAATCAACAGATGTGTCGTATTCTGATTGCTCCACTGACTAGCTGTTCCTTCATTTCTCTCCCTCTCCCCAGGCCTCCCTATTCCCTGAGACACAATACTACTGAAATTAGGCCAATTAATAACCCCATAACAGCCTCAAATAAAAGGAAAAGTTGCATGTCTCTCACTTTAAACCAAAAGCTACAAAGATTAAGCTTAGTGAGGAAGAGATGTTGAAAGCCAAGATAGGTCAAAAGTCAGGCCTCTTGCCAAACAGCCAAGCTTGAAGGAAATGAAAAGCACTACTCCAGCAAAACACGTGAATGATAATAAAGCAAACAGCCTTATTGGAGAAAGTCTTGGTGGTCTGGATAACAGATCACATCAGACACACCATTCTCTTAAGCCAAAGCCTAATCCAAAGCAAGGCCCTAACTTTCTTCAATTCCGTGAAGGCTCCAAGAGGTGAGGCAGCTGCCAAAGAAAAGGCTGAACTAGCAAAAACTGGCTCATGTGTTTAAGAAAAGAAGCCATCTCTCTAACATAAAAGTGCAAGGAGAAGCAGCAAGTGCTGATGCAGAAGCTGCAGCACGTTATCCAAATCTAGTTAAGATCATTAATGAAGATGTCTACATTAAACAACAAATTTTCTATGTAGATGAAACAGCCTTCTCTTGGAAGGTGTCATCTAGGACCTTCATGGCAAGAGAAGAGAAGAGAATGTCTGACTTCAAAACTTCAAAGGACAGACAGAGTCTCTTGTTAGGGTTTAAAGCAGCTGGTGACTTGAAGCTGAAGTAATGCTTATTTGCTATCCTGAAAACCCTAGGACCCTTAAGAATTAGGCTAAATCTATTCTGTCTGTGCGCTATAAATGGAAGCCTAGTTGACAGCATCTCTATTTACAACATGGTTTACTGAACATTTTAAGCGCACTGTTGATACTTACTGGTCAGAAAGTATGATTCCTTTCTAAAAATTACTGCTCACTGACAATGTACCTAATCACCCACGAGCTCTGATGGGGATGCAAAATAAAACTCATGTTGATTTCATGCCTGCTAACACAACATCCACTCTGCAGCCCATAGACTGAGTCATTTAGGTTTTCCTTCTTATTTAAGGCATTCATTTTATAAGGCTCTAACTGCCACAGACTGTGATTCCTGATGAATGTGGGCAAAGCAAACTGAAAACTTTCTGGAAAGCATTCATCATTCTAGATGCCATTAACATTCCTGACTCATGGGAAGAGGTCAAAATATCAACAAAAACAGGAGTTTAGAAGAAGTTAATTCCAACCCTATGGATGACTTTGAGGAGTTCAAGATTTCAGTGGAGGAAATAACTGCAGATGTGGTGGAAACATCAAAAGAACTAGAAGTGGAGCCTAAAGATATGACTGAATTGCCGAAATCTCATAATAAAACTTGAATGGATGAGGTGTGGCTTCTTGTGGATGAGCAACAGAAGCGGCTTCTTGAGATGGAATCTATTCCAGGTGAAGATGCTGTGAAGGATTATTGAAATAACAATGAAAGATTAAGAACATTACAAAACTTAAGTCAATAAAGCAGCAGCAGCATCTGAGAGGACACACCTCCAATTTTGAAAGAAGTTCTACGGTAGATAAAATGCTATCAAATGGCATCACATGCTACTGAGAAATTGTTTGTGAAAGGAAGAGTCCATGGATGCAGCAAACATCACTGTTGTCTCATTTTAAGAAATTGCCACAACCACACCAACCTTCAGCAATCACCACCCTGTCAGTCAGCAGCCGTCAATGCTGAGCCAAGACTCTCCACCAGCGAAGAGACTGGCTTGTTAAAAGCTCAGGTGTTTAACATTTTTTTAGCAATAACATTTTTTAATTAAGATTTGTACATTTTTTTAGACAGTGTTATTGCACACTTAACAGACTACATATAGTGTAAACATAACTTTAATATGCTCTGGGAAACCAAAAAATTCATCTGACATGCTTTATTGTAATATTCACTTTACTGTGGTGACCTGGAACCAAATCCACAATGTATCTGAGGTAGGCCTATACATGCAAATAAATTCAACCTGGTGAACTCCTCCAACCAAAAGGTCAGTTTTACATCCTTCTTTACAAAAATCCATTTCAACATTTTTGATCCACATGTGCGCTAGTTCTTAAGATTCTCATTTGACCAGATTGTAACATCTTTTTGATCCCTCAATTAAAAATTGGTCTAAAAAGTCTTTGACACATGCTCATGTTATATTTGTATGAGTCCGGATTTTATCCTTTATGAAAATTATCTTTTTAAAACCATTTTATTGAGGCATGACTGACATATAAAAGCTGTTTTTTTAATATATACAACTTGATGAATTGAAATTTTCCTTTTACTCACTTGAAAATCAGTCAATGTATATCATAGTATTAAAGATTTTAAAAAATAGCAAATGATCATCTCTATGGATGCAGAGAAAGCATCTGACAAAATCCAAAATCTATTCTTCATAAAAATCCTTACAAAATTAGGAATAGAGGAAAAGTCCCCAATCTGATAAAGAACATGAGAGAAAACCTAATATTTAATGGTGAAAGACCAATTCCTTCCCACTAAAATAGGAACAAGACAAGGAATTCCAGTCTTAACACTTCCATCAAACTTTGAACTGGAGGTTCAAGCCAGTGCAATAAGGCAAGAAAATAAAAGTCACCCATACAGGAAAGGAAGAAAAATGATTTTTATTTGGAGATCATATTAGTATAAAATACCATGTAAATTTAAAAAGTGACACTAGAACCAGTAAGTTTTACAAATGTGCAGAGTAAAATATCAATATAAAAAAATCAACTGTACATCTATATACTACCAACAAATAATTGGAAATTTAAAAAATTACTGATTTCTTCTTCCAGGAAGACATAGATGGACTTGCCCTAGTCCTCCCTGTAAGTACAAACTAAAAATTATGAACATTACAGCAAACAAACATAAAGAGACTCTGAAAAGTGGGGAAAGGGGAGACTGTCTAGGGACTTCAGGACCCAAGGAATAATACAATGAGTTCCCTGTGCTTCTTTTTGTTTCACATATCCCAGATTGGAGCTAAAAAGAAGCTGGCAAATCTGAAAAGCCAATCGACAAAAATTAAAGTCCCTACAAAAGCCTGCCCTCTCCCATCACAGAACAGAAAAAGGGCAGCCTAGGAAGACGGAAAACATCCAGACAACAACCATGAACTCCAGCCAAACACCACAGAAAAAAACTGTGGCCAAATCCTATCCATAGAGGCAAAGGCAGAGTAGGCACCCAGACTTCCACCATTGCCAGGTGTTAGTATGAACTCACCACAGTGTCCACATGGAGAACCTGGACTTCTACCTTCATCTGGCAATAGTGGGGTACCCCTTTCCCTTCCTACTGGGGTTGCTTTCATTTTTTATTTTAGCCATTCTCATATACACATCACACACTCATAGATGAGTAATGATACACCACTGTGGCGTTAGTTTGTATTTTCTGAAGGTTACTGATGCTAAGCATCTTTTCATGAGTTTGACAGTTGTATATTCTTTTCGGCAGGATGCCTAGTAACGTATTTTGCCCATTTGCTGACTGGAGTATTCAATTTTTTAATGCTGAGTTTTGAAAGTCAGATATAAGTTTGTTATGGGCCCAACTGTTTTCCCCTAAAATTTGTATGTTGAAGCCCTAGCACCCTGTACCTCAGAATGTGTTAAAGAGGTTTTTGTGGTTAAATGAGGTCATAAGGGGAGCCCTGATCAAATGTGACTGATATCCTTATAAGAAGAAATTTAGGTACACAAGAGACACCATACATATACAAACACAGAAAAAAGATCATGAGGACACAGCAAGAAGGCAGCCATCTCTGCAAATCCAGGAGAGAAGCCTCAGAAGAAACCAAATCTGCAAATACCTTGTTCTTGCCTTCCAGCCTTCAGAACTGTGAGAAAACAAATTTTTGTTGTTTTAGCCACACAGCCTATGGTATTTTGTTATGGCAGCTGTAGGAGGCTAATATACTAGTTGTCTTACTCTGTTCATGCTGTTATAACAAACTACCATAGATTGTATGGCTTATGGACAACAGAAATTTATTTCTCACAGTTCTAAAGGCCACAAGTTCAAGGTCAAGTTTACTTCTTCCTTTTTGATTAGGATGTCTTTTATTTCTTTCTTGCCTAACTGCTCTGGTTAGGACTTCTAGGACTGAACAGACTAAATAGATAAGGTAAAAGCAGCTATCATTGTGTTGTTCTTTATCTTGGAGAACAGCTTTCAATTTTCACCACCAAGTATGTTAGCTGTGGGCTTTTCATATATATTTTTTAAAGATTTTATTTATTTATTTGACAGAGAGAGATCACAAGTAGGCAGAGAGGCAGGCAGAGAGAGAGGAGGAAGCAGGCTCCCTGCCGAGCAGAGAGCCCGACGCGGGGCTCGATCCCAGGACCCTGGGATCATGACCTGAGCCGAAGGCAGAGGCCTCAACCCACTGAGCCACCCAGGCACCCCAGGCTTTTCATATTTGTGTAGGCTTTACTTATCACAGTCTACTGGTGGTTGTGGCTATAAAAAGGAAACTCCAGTTATCCTTGTGGTGGTAGAAATGTTTTGTATTTTGACTGTATCAATGTCAATATCTTGGTTGTGATACTGTACTACAGTTTTGTAAGATGTTACTATTGGGGGAAACTGGATAAAATGTGTATGAGATTCTCTGTACTATTTCTTGAAACTGCATGTGAATCTATAATTAACTCAAAGTAAAAAGTTTAACTTAAAAATTACAATATACACATATACACTACTTTAAAAATATGAAACACTTGGGCATAAACTGGACTAAAAATATGGAATACTTGCACACTGACAACTATAAAACATTGCTAGGAGAAATTAAGGAAGACCCAATAAATGGAGAGATAGGCTGTGTTCATGAACTTAAGGACTCCGTATTGATAAGTTGTTAATTCTTCTCAAACTGAATTACAGATTCAGTGTAATCCCAACCAGAAACTGACAAGCCGATTCTAAAATGTGCATATATGAAAATGCAAAGGGTAGAATAGCCAAGACAATTTTGAAATAGAACAAAGTTGGAAGACTTAGACTTTATGACTTTGTGACTTAGGATAAAGCAACATTAATCAAAACAGGATAGTTATGTATAAAGGTAGTCAGACAATTGGAACACAATAGTCTGGAAACTGACCTACAGGGATGCCTGGGTAGCTCAGTCGGTTAAGCGGCTGCCCTCAGCTCAGGTCATGATCCCAAATGGGATCAAGTTCCGCACTGGGCTCCTTGCTCAAGGGGAAGCCTGCTTCACCCTCTGCCTATGCTTGCCAGTCTGCCTGATTGTGCTCTCTCTGACAAATATATAAAATCTTAAAGAAAGAAAGAAAGAAAGGAAGAAAAAAAGAAAGAAACTGACCTACACATACACATTTTATTTTTAACACATGTGTAAAGGCAATTCGGAGAAGAAAGGATAGTCTTTGCAACAAGTGGTGCTGGGACAACTGGATATCCATATGCTAAAAAAGAAAAAGGAATGACCAAAAAATAAAGACAAAAAACAAACCAAACAAAAAAAAAACACGCTGATTCATACCTTGTACTATATAAACTATAAGCTTTTAATGAAAACATAGGAGGAAACTTTTGAAATCTTGGTTTAGACAAAGATTTCTACCATATAACACCAAAAGCAACATTTTGTGAATTTAAAATATCTTGTACTTACCTACTTCTCTCTATCTGTATGTCACCACTCTGGTCTCAACCAATTATGTTTTGTCCAGACTACTTTTTCTGTTTCCATTCCCTCGTACTTCTACCCCCTGCCTTGTCCAATCACCTTCACAAAAATGAGAGTGATCTTTTCAAAGATATTTCTGATCATATCATTTCCCTGCTTAAAACTCTTTAATAGATTCCCACGTTCCTTGGGAGAACAGTCTTTGAATGCCTGGCCCTCTTTAGATCTCAGCTTCATGTTGTGCTATTCACTCCCCTTGATCATTCTGCTCTAGCCACACCTGCCTATCATTTCCTCTAATATGGTAAACTCCTCTAGCATGGCAACCATTGTTGTTCTTTCAGCATAAACTGCCCCCTCTTCCCTCCTTCACTATCCGACTGGCCAATCCATACTCACCTTTCAGATCTCAGCATAACTGTCACTTCTAAAGAGAGGCCTCATATGACCCCCAATCCTAAATTTATACCCCAAGGACTTCACACTTGCTGTTTCCTCTGCCAAGGGAAGCTCTTTCCCCAAATCTTTATATGGCTTATTCATTGACACTTCACCTCATTAAGAACTTTCATGACCACTTAATTAAAATACCAATCCTCCTATCACTCTTCTTTTTAAAAAAAGATTTTATTTATTTATTTAAGAGAGTGAGAGAGACACGGAGAGAGAGCACAAAGTGGGAGGGAGGAGCAGAAGGAGAGGGAGAAGCAGATTCCCCACTGAGCAGAGAGAAGGACATGGGCCTCAATGCTAGGACTCCAGCATCATGACCTGAGCCCAAGACAGATGCGTAACTGACTGAGCCACCCAGGTGCCCCATCTCCTATCACTATTTAACCTCTTACCTTGTTTTTATTTTCTTATCAAATTTGAAATTCTGTTCTTTAATTACTTATTTGTAATCACTCTATCTTTCTAGAATGTGAGCTCCCCAAGGAGAGAGCTCTGTCTTGTTCATTACTCTGTCTTTACTGCCTGGCATACAGCAGGAGTCCAAGAATCTGAACTTACATGACATGTACAAGTGCAGAAGCTCAGTCTTACAGGGAAGAGAGATACGCAAATGAACAGCTGTAATACAAAATATGGATATGGGAAATTAATGGGAATCACAAAGAATGGAGTGATGGTCTCTACTTTGGTGGTCTAGGAGAGATCCTCACACAGAAGGAAGCACTTGAGTTAGCTATTAAGAGATATAGTATTGGAAGCTCTAGGTAGAAGGCCTACATATGCAGTCATAAAGGAACAGAAGAGAAGGTATGTGAAGGGAACTGCAAATATCTGAGAAAGACATTTGCACAGGGTTCATGTGAGGCACTGCTCATACTATATCACTTGCTTAAGATACTCCTCTGCCGGGGCGCCTGGGTGGCTCAGTGGATTGAGCCGCTGCCTTCGGCTCGGGTCGTGATCTCGGGGTCCTGGGATCGAGTCCCGCATCGGGCTCTCTGCTCGGCGGGGAGCCTGCTTCCTCCTCTCTCTCTCTGCCTGCCTCTCTGCCTACTTGTGATCTCTGTCTGTCAAATAAATAAATAAAATCTTTAAAAAAAAAAAAAAAAAAAAAAAAAAGATACTCCTCTGCCATTTCTATGTTCTAATTCTACCAAACCAGTAAGATATAAACTCAAACGCCATTTAAGCCACCAAACCTTTCCTTGTGTTTCCTTTCTCCCAAATTCCATACCACATTACATGTATCACAAGTCCTTATGGCGATTTACCCTCTCTACTCTATTTTATGGCTGTATGATTATTGTATTATTATGCATTATTTCCCCTTACACAGTCTTAAGTTTAAATAGCAAAAAGAAACCAAAAAACAAATCAGAAAATTAAATGATTACTTTTTAGATTTGGTGGCAGTGGTAGTGGAAAGAAGATATATATTATCAAATTTTAAATGATCACTTCTAAATAACAGATTGGGAATGGAAATCTACTTGAAAACCTTGTATCAGATGAAGAAACTATGGATAAATTTTTCACCTTTGAGGGAGTGTAACTATTGATTCAACATGTTTAGATTTTTCTTTCTTATCCCAAATTTTTAATCACTTAATTAAATCACTTATTAATATTTCTATTACTATCCTCTTATATTCATTCCTTCACGTATTTGAAAACTAGAACTACAGGCATTATGAGAGTTAACTATTACACAGATTCATAGAAATTTATTCTAAGAATGCTACATTAAGTTTTAGCAGTTCAAGTATTTCATATACAATGTTCCTTTAAGACTGAGCATGTAATTTTAATAAACCAAACAGATAAAACTATTTGTTTATTTTTCCTCATAAACTTTACCACTAAGTTTTCTAAAGAACTTCCAGTTAATAGTTGAAGCATAAAATTATCTCTTTGTTTTAAATGTTTCTTTATTCATTTTGCTGGGTTTTTTTGTTTTTTTTTTTTGTTTTTTGTTTTTATAGCTTAAAGATTATTCATTATTATAAACTACAATAGCTCACTTAGGGACTTATATTATCAGGAACCGAAAACACTCGTGCCAAAACAGTCAGTGTTTGCAGGATGTGTATTTAGTATATAATAGACACCAAGGATTAGATTTTGTTTTAAATTAAATAATCTGAAAAGAGAATCTATATGACAAACTAATAGTCTTTTAAAAAATAAACCAACTCCATTGTATAAGAAACAAAGCAAACTAAGATGAAACAAAGTGATTTATATGCAATGACTGTTTTAAAATGTTTCACATATACCAATCACAATTTAAGTATGGTCTCACCACATATACAATTATTTTGGAATCTTATCTTCTGTTACTTTATGTTTAAAACTAACAGAATAATTTGTGTGCAACATTCATAGTTTTATATTGTTATAGCTCAAAATGGAACAAATAAGACGCCAGAACAGCCTTCACAAATACCACATAGTATTACCTGCAGTTTTCCTAACCACATATATTTTCCATCCATATTTTAAAAGTGTGTGTGTATGTGTGTATGTGTGTGTGTGTGTGTGTGTGTGTGTGTATGTATTTCCCCCCCAAACTATATCTTTGTAATACAAAAGGAAAAAAGTTACACAGTTTAAAGGATCTTTAAATTACAAGACAATTTCTTCCCAACTGTGAAAGACCTTGGAGAGGTATTTTGGATTATTTTTACTCCTTTTCTAAATTTTTAGTATTTTATAAACTTATTTTTTACTTTCCCTTTCCTTATTCTTTCCCCCCACTATAGACACTCCCTTTAAGCAACAGGGCATCAACAATCCTCCCACGTTCAAGTCGGCTACATCTGTTGCTCTTTTCTATTGTTGAAAATTCCTGCCTTAATCCTATTTGACGTTATTCATGCAAAGGTCATCCTGAATTCAAGAAATGGAGAAGCGATCGCAAAGCACACTGTTGAACACAGCTGAGAAAATACCTTGTGGAACATGTAACTACTGTGCTCACACTGTCTCTTAAGTACCTGATACACACTATGTAGGCCTCCAATCTAGAAGCCTATAATCTCAAAATGTGTTATGTTCTTTATTACATTTGCTAAACATTATAACAATAATGATCCTGATTTTTGGTAATACGCTGCTGTTTCTTTTTTCCTAAACCAACTGAATGTTCATATTACTAATTGTGCCTACCTTCAACGCATGAATTAACTTAGAGGATCTACTCTAACCCTATTATCACCATTAGTGTTTGGCAAATGTCACGTTACTTTTTCCTCCATAGAATGGCATCTCTAATTCTTTAATTTTCAAAATCTGCCAATGAAACTAAATTATTGTATTCAGTTTAAAAAATAAGTTCCCAATTCCAATAAGCAGCAAAAGAGTTGGGTTTCATTAATGCCTCAAAACTCTCAACAGACACTTGATTATGAACTACAGCTATAATACATTATGCCACTGGCCTTTTTCTCTACTAAATACAGCTCAAATCTATAATTTACTGCCACCCGTATATATCTGACCAGAACTAGGAGACATTAACAGGAAGATTAAAGTAAGCATTAAAATAAACTTGACTAAAAGATTTATGAGGTGAAGATAATTATTTTTAATATGCTCATAATTCACCATGACTAAAATATGGGAACACTTACTCACACATGCTTATGTCCAAGTTAAAAAAGATGACTGCCAAGTTAAGAAAAACCAAGCTCAATTAGTTTCAAGCCATCAAGGAAAAGGCTACTGTTAATCTTATGGCTTAATAAGGAAAAGAAATCTTGTCTATAATATCCTATGTTAAATGAGATATTTAGTATAAGATAAAACTGAATATAAGATAAAAAAAACTACTTAGCTACTTACATATAAATTTAAACAGCTGTTAATGATAACTTTTCACTGTTTCATAATACAACATATTCTAATTCTAATACAAAAATACATTTTCCAATAAGAGATTTTAATACACAGTTTTACACTGACGGTAAAATGTATGAGTATAAATAAAACCAAACTTAAGATTTGTCATCAAGCTCATAAAATACAGTTTCTCAAATTCTGACAGACAAAACTAAATAAAATTCAAAGGATGTAAAAACAAAATACAAAAATGTCACCATTTTTCAGATAGCACCATTTTTCTTTTTTTCTAAAAAAACCTGTGTGTAACTTAGTTTTGTTCATTGAATTGTATTTTCTCAACAATGCAACTTTAGGCTAAATACTTAGCCTTCATTTTCTATTTGTCTATTAGTAGTGATTTTTTTTCTTTTCCTTCAAATATTTATTCATCCATTTTATAGAGAAAATACACATGGTGAAGAGGCACAGAGGGAGAGAGAAACTCAAGCAGACTCCACACTGAGTGCAGGTCCTGACAAGGGACTCAATTTCAGGATCCTGAAATCATGACCTGAGTCAAAATCAAAAGTCGGATGCTTAACTGCCTGAGGCACTCAGGAGCCCCGCTAGTGAATTACCAGACTACAAATTTTCTGTTCCCCAAACTTTTTAGTCCAGTAGTTAATGCACTTAAATGTACTAGCAAAGTTTAGTAATTGAAGGAGGCTTTCCAAATTCTATTTTTATACATAAAAGACTCCTTTTAGTAAGTACTTAATAAATTTGTTTACAAATTTGTATTTGCATGAGATGTGGCACACTTATACTAGATAGAATGTGATATAATGAGTGGCCCGAGCTTTGCCTTAGTTTCTTTATTTTTTTTTTAATTTTTTATTTAGTTTCTTTATTTTTAAAATGGCGGAAACAGCACCCACCCTACCTACTTCACGGTTTTGCAGCGATATTAAAATACATTATGTACATTTAAATGTTCTATGATTTTGTAATAATTTTGTACATAAAGTACTCTGTAAATGTAAGGAATTATCATTCAAAGCAAACTTCTGCCAACTGACTGATAGGAGTATTTCTTTGATGTAAGTCTAGTTCATATGGAAAGAGACTAAAATAAAACAAAGTAAAATGTTGTATGCCAAAGAGTCTCAAACTTCTTCATTCCCCAATTTTCTTAAGAACTTTTATGATCCTAGTAGGTGGGGACCACCATCTTCTTCAAGATTCTTCCAGATGGTTTCAGCATGGAACTCCAGTACGGATAAATGCAAAATAATTATGACAGAAAAAGTGGTGGGTATCCTATCTTCAAGCCTGATGTTACCTGATTTAGAGATATTCTTCAAATCCACATCCAAAAAACTCTAGCAAGGTTGTGTGCTTTCATATCCCACCTGAGAGACCACACACTGCATCTGGACAGAAAGGTTCTTTACTCTCAGTGAAGGAACAGGCAGATAGGAGACACTAGAAAATTACAGAATGTTTATGTGGCCTATTTCCCTAGAGACTACTGGAGCCAGCTTTATTTTCTCCACATGCGACTTGACAATAGCCCTTGTCTAAAGATGTCCCTGTCTCAGCCCCACGGCTCAGTCCTCCATGCCCTGGCTCTCTGTTATCTTGGAGCAGGAGTGAGTCTTCAGCTCCTGAGTTCATGATTGAAATATCTTCTGTGTAAAGTTCACAATTAATGAGTTTTCCCCCGGAAGCCTCAATAGGCCAGCACTTCCTAATCACTCTGAGTTCAGACATCCTTGAAGGAGGATGAAGGGTCATTTTTTTAGAGTTTGCATTTTCACTTCTTAAACAGCTTTCGATTTTAATGCCTATTTCACAAAATCTACAACTTTGCTAATCCCTTGAAAAGGCAAGACCAGGAAAGCCTGTGTGGCTCAGTCGTTAAGCGCCTGCCTTCCACTCAGGTCATGATTCCAGGACCCTGGGATTGAGCCTCAAATCCAGCTCCTTGCTCAGCGGGAGGCTTGCTTCTCCCTCTCCCACGCCCCCCCACCCCCGCCTGTGTTCCCTCTCTTGTTGCCTGTCAAATAAATAAATAAAATCTTAAAAAAAAAAAAAAAGAAGAAGAAGAAGAAAAAGAAAAGGCAAGACCAGTTTCATTGTTAATCCTGACATCTATGTGTAGGTGCATGTTTCAGATGGAAGAAGGGGAGAACAAAGGATGGAAGGAGGAGCTAAAACTGTCTAAAACTGAGTTCATTTTCTTAAATACAAACTTATTCTTCTTGTACTCTCTCTACTGAAGGCAGATTGCTTGCTTTTCTTCCTTCCAACCTTCCTTCCTTCCTTCTTTACTCCCTCACTCCTTCCCTCTTCCTTCTGTTCATTCAATAGGTCATTTATCCACCTACCCAACAAATATTTATTGAGCAACTACCCATGCTATCTTCTAAGGACACAGAAATGAAGAAGTCCATGATCTCATGGAGCTCATAGTCAGGAAAAAAATGATAATAAAGTATATAGGTAAGAAGATAGTAATTAAGAAAAAGGGGGTGGTTTATATAGGGTAGTCAGGGAAGACCTCTTTATTTTTTTTTTTAAAGGATTTTATTTATTTATTTGACAGACAGAGATCACAAGTAGGCAGAGAGGCAGGCAGAGAGAGAGGAAGGGAAGGAGGCTCCCCACCAAGCAGAAAGCCCGATGTGGGGCTTGATCCCAGGACCCTGGGATCATGACCTGAGTTGAAGGCAGAAGCTATAACCCACTGAGCCACCCAGGCGCCCCAGGGAAGGCCTCTTTAAAGAAGTGACACTGAAAAGAGATCTGAATGAAATGAGGAAATGAGCCATGAGGAAATCTCGGAAATAATGTTCCAGACAGAATGAAAAACAAATATAAAGATCCTAAGGCTATAATGAACTGGCCATACTTGAGAACCAGAAGACCAGCATGACTCTAATAGAATAAAAAAGGCACTGGGTGATAGGAAAGAAAGTTGGAGACAAAGATAAAAGCCAGATGAGATATGGCCTTTAAAGGCCATAGTCATTTTATTCTGTAAGGGAGGCCATTGGTAGGTTCTGAACAAGGCAGTGACATAATCTGATTAATGATTTTAAAACACCATCCTAGTGAGACTTCCAGTACCAAAAACACTCTGAAGAATTTTACACTGCAAAATAACCAGATCCTGCACAAAATATAAATTTTTATTGAATTGCTGGGTACGAAACATTTTTTCATATAAAGGAAAACTTGAGGAGTGAAAACCAAGCTTTTATGAAAGACACAGGTTTTCCAAGGGAAGAAAAATGTTTTTCAGTATACCTCTCTGTGTGTTATCTTTTACAGTAAGTAAATAAGTAGTCTTTTAAACTGACATACTCCTACAACCAGGAAACCCCATGCTTAGGAATACTTTTAACACAGTGTTTTTTAATCCTTACTAACCTTTAAAATCACATGGACAATGAAAAAAGAAAAACAACATTAATGTTTAACTCCACTTCTAAAGATTCTAAGTTAATGGTGTAATGTAGGATCCAAGCACTGATATATTTTTTTTAAGTTTCCCAGCTAACACTGAGTACTATTACCCCAAGAAAACCCTTGTATCAAGAAACATAAAGAATTTTCACAGCAATATCATTCCTAATGGCTGAAATGTGGGGGGAAATTCTTATCTCCATCATTAGGAGAATGGATGAATCATGGTAGACTCCATGGAATAGGCTATATAGCAATGCAAATGAATAAACTACAGGAGTATATAACATGTATAAGTCTTAGAAACATAATATTGAGTAAATAGAGAAGCCTACTAAAAGGATAATGCATAAACAACCTATGTTTAGGTATACAGGATAATGCCATTTTTGTAAATCTTGAAATAAACATTGTTTAGGGGTTCATATTTATAAAAGAATGATTAGCAGCCATATGTTTGGGAGGAGAAGTAGAACACAGGCAGAAGGGCAGAAGCATTACCAGTAAATCTGACATTACTGGCAATGTTTTAGTTATTAACACTGGATAGTATTCACTTTGTTGTTAGGATCCATAACTTACCCTATGTATTTCATATATTATTTTGCATAAGTCAAATATGAAATAACAATTTTTTTAAGACTTCTACTGTGGGGGCACCTGGGTGGCTCAGTTGGCTGAGCCTCTAACTCTTGGTTTTGGCTTAGGTCATGATCTCAGGGGCATGAGATGGAGCCCCGCATCAAGCTCTACACTCAGCAAGGAGTCAGGAGAGATTCTCTCCCTCTCCCTCTGCCCCTCCCCTACTCATGTTCTTTCTCTAATAAATAAATAAATCTTTAAAAAAAGATTTCTACCATATGGAAAACAGACTTTCGATAGGGTATATAAGTAGAAACAGAGAGATAAGTTGGGAGGCCACTGAAATAGTCTAAGAAAGAACTGACGACGGACTATGCCACAGTGGAGTGGGGAAGAAGTAAGAAGGAATTCGATTTAGAATACATTCTGGGCGGGAGTACAAGGGACACCACAAATTCCATTAGGAGGCATCTCTGAGCTCGCCTAGTAGACACCATGAGCAAAGCTCACCCTCCTGAGTGGCAAAAATTTACGGACAAGAAATTATCATTGAAATTAAATGGTGGCAGATATGTCCAAGGAATATTGCGGGGGTTTGATCCATTTATGAATCTTGTGATAGATGAATGTGTGGAGATGGCAACTAGTGGGCAACAGAACAATACTGGAATGGTGGTAATATGAGGAAATAGCATCATCATGTTAGAAGCCTTAGAATGAGTATAAACAATGGATGTGTTCATCAGAAGAATCAACTGCTTCCACATGTCCCCTCTCCATAGTACCTGTTTTATTACAATATAAAAATCAGTTTGTGTGCATTTTCATATTGAATTTTTCTGTTAAATAAACTTCTATAATAGTCAAAAAAAAAAAAAAAAAAGAATACATTCTGAAGTGCAGAACTTCTAGGACATACTGATGGAGCACCAAGTCTGCACTGTCCAATACAGCAACCGCTAGTCACATGAAGGGATTTATTTTTATATTTTTACCTTTTTAAAAAGATTTTATTTATTTACTTGACAAAGAGAGAGACAGCAAGAGAGGGAAGGAACACAAGCAGGGGAAGTGGGAGAGGGAGAAGCAGGCCTCTCCTGAGCAGGAAACCTGATGTGGGGCTCAATCCCAGGACCCTGGGATCATGATCTGAGCAGAAGGCAAATGCTTAACGACTGAGCCACCCAGGCGCCCCACATAAGGGGATTTAAATTATTTTAAATTAAATGAAATTTAAAAATTAGTTCTTCAGTCACGCTAGCTGCATTTTAAGTGCACATGTGGCTAGTAGCTAGCACATTAGTGCAGATACAGAACATATCTGCCACATAAAGTTCTGTTCAATAGATGGTGTGTAGGAAAAGGAGGAGAAAAGATGGGCTCCTAAGTTTTCTGCCTGAGCAACTGGCAGTGCTATTCACTGAGAGATGGGGAAGATGAGGGGAATAGTAAGTTTGGGAGGAAAATGAAGAGTTCAATTTTGTGCAAGGAGAAGTACTGAGCAGACAACAAATCAGAGAAAAGTTAGAGATACATCTGGGATATATATTACTATATAGATAGTATTTTAAATCACAGGATTAGATTTAATTGGAAAATGGTATATCCCCTTTAGAAGACCTTTCAAAATTAGAAACACATTTACTCTTTGACTCACTTCAGATATTTACCCAGCATATTTTAAAGTAATCTACAGTCATTCATTGCAGCATTGCTTATAATAAACAGAAGACTAGAAATAACACATTGGATTAGAGATGTGAGACAGAATGAGGAAGTTCTCTAGCTACAAAAATGAGAAGATTCCGAGGATACACCGTCAAATGAAAAGAGCAAAATTAGGGAGCAGAACAGTGTTTATAGGATGTTACCTTTGGGGCAAGCAAAAAAAGGAAGAATAAAAATAAATACTTAGTTTTGCTTGTATCTGTGTAAAAACCACTGGGAGAAAATACAAAAAGTTAATAGAAATGGTCATCTTTAGAAAGCTGGGGTAGAAGGGGTATAATATAGTAAACTGGGACAGGGGTGGTACAAAGACTTCCTAATATACATCTTTTTATATTATTTTGCTCTTTGAACCATGGTAATATATTATCTGGCTAAAACAACTCTATTAACATTTTTAAAAAGGAAAGAGTACTCAGCTACATTATATGGTGCTGAAGGGATCAATAAGGTAAGAACTAAAATTGACCCCTGGATTTGGCAAGCTGGAGTTGACCTTAACAGGGGAGGTTTCAAAGAACAGAAGTAGAAAGAAAAGCCTATTTGAAGTAGACTGAAAAAACTAATGAATATAGACAACTTTTTCAGTAGAAGGCAGAGAACTGGGAAAGTAACTGAAGGGATATGTGGTATCTAGAAAGTTTTGTTTCTTTTTAAGATGGACTATGTAGATTATTTCTAAGCTAAATGAGGTGATCAGATACTGAGTAAGATTCTAATGTAATAAGGAGAGGGGTAAAATCAGGATCAAAGCCCTTGACTAGACCAGACGAATGGGTCTAATACCCATGGTGATGGGTGGTCTCTGGATAAAAGCAGGGACTGTTCCTTAAAGCAACAAGTAAGACAGAATGTAAGGTTACAGACCATGACACCTTTCTCTTAACACACACCAACACACATACATTCTAGCTTTAATGGCCTTCTACTACACATGGGTTTAATTCGAAAATTATTCCCATGGTCCATGAGATCCTTCCTGACCTGAGCAGTACCTACCTCTCTTGTGTAACATCACTCTCCCCTTGTTCACTACATTCCAGTTACATGGGCCTTGTTTCAGTTCTTTACACATAACAAGTTATTTCTTGCTTCAGGGCCTTTGTACATGCTGTCTGAAATTCCTCTTCTCTCCTACTGTTTCTAGTGTTGTCTTCTTATTATCCTTAAATAGATCTCCTATCATTCTTACAGTAAGTACCCTGTTCTTTTTCTCCAAAATGTTTACCAAGATTTTTATGTACATACTTCTGGATTCACTTTGTAGTACCTCTAGAAGGCAGAAACCATGTCTGTTATTATACCCACTATCTAACATTATGCCTGGCACACTGTGGATACTCAATAAATATATTTAACATGTTATTTTTTAATTGTGGTAAAAAAGATAATATTAAACTTACCAAGCTTAACCATTTTCAAAAAAGATTTTACTTATTTACTTGAGAGAAAGAGAGAGAGCATGAGCAGGGGGAGTGGGCAGAAGGAGAAGCAGGCTCTCCGCTGGGCAGGGAGCCCAATGTGCGGCTTGATCCTAGGACCCTGAGATCATGATCTGAGCCAAAGGCAAACACTTAAACCAACTGAGCCACCCAGGCACCCTCAAGCTTAACCATTTGTAAGTATACAGTTCAGTAATCAATAATTATTTTCTGAATGAGTGAAATAAGCAATCCAACCAGTTGCCTAAGCTAGACACTACTGAATCATCCTTCTTATTCTTCCCTTTTCTCCCTCAGATCCTATTCTTTAGTCTTGTCAATTCTAACTACAGTTTCATTCATCCTTTCATTCCAACTTCACAGCTCAATGGTTCAGACCCTCATGATTTCTGGCCTGGGCAATCCTAAAAATCTCCTATGTGTATTCCTATCTTTAGGTTCTTTAGTATTTATTCTTCACATACTATCTTCAAAGTTCTCATTTTACTGAAATCTGGTCATGTCTTTTCTTTAATGAAATAGAAACTAAGGGTATGCTTGGCTGAACCTGGAAATCAACTGAGTGAGCAATGGTTCTGCTTATAATCTGGAACCCAAGATCTGTCAAGGGAGGTCACTGGGGCCTCGGATAAAAATGTGAAAAGCCACCGTGAATAGCAGAAGCTGAAGACAGGGAAGGTAGTGGGGATAAGGCAATGAAGATGAAATGTTAAGAGAAGCTGCTCTATTCTGCTATAGGATAGCTCTTTTGCTCAGGGACTCACTCTGCTTCTGTAACCACTGCTAATTATGATTAAGACAGACATTACATACAGTAAAACTTACCCTTTCGAAGTACAGTTCTCTAAGTCTGACAAATGCATACAGTTGTGCAACCTCCACCACAACTGTATATAGCACCATTCCATTACCTCCCCAACCCCCGAATTCCTATGTATCCCCTTCCCTACAGACAATCACTGATGAATTTCTATCCCTATAGTTTTGCCTTTTCTAAAGTGCCACAGACGTGAAATCATACAGAATGTAGCCTTTTGAGTCTGGCTTCTTTCACTTATCATATGCATTTGAGATTCATCTATGCAGCTGAATATATAAAATATGACAGCCTTTTAATAGTTTCATTAGGCTTTTCCTTCTTTTTGAGTGTTAGGAAGCTAAGAATCAGGGTAAGACTACCTTTCTTTTTTTTAAGATTTTATTTTTAAGTAACTGCTACTCCCAATGAGGGACCTGAACTTACAACCCTGAGATCAAGAGTCGCATGCTCTACCAACTGAGCCAGCCAGGCATCCTATAAGACTACTTTTGATATTTCTTCACAGTAAATAAAAGCTTGACTTAAAAGAGCTCCTGGTTTTAAGAGATTGCTACTAATATCCTAATGCCTACACAATGAAGTCCACATTTCTACCAATCATGCCTCAAAAATATTTTTTACTGATTTATTTGAGAGAGAGAGAAAGAGAGCGTGGGAGCTGGAGGGAGAAGTAGAGGGAGAGAGAATCTGAAGCAGACTCCACACTGAGCATAGAGCTTGATGTGGGGCTCAGTCTCATGACCAGGACCTCATGACCTGAGCCCAAACCAAGAGTTGGCCACTAAACCGAATGAGCCACCTAAGTGCCTCCCTGATCCTATTTTTATGTCCAGATATCCTACTCACCTATTCCACTTATAATCACACCAGTAGTGCTCATGGTTTTTTGAACTAGGCACTTTCATACTTCAATGCTTTTGCCCATCTGTTTCTTTTGAAATGCCCTTCTCCTTTCTTTGCTCATTTAGTGAATTCCATTGTCCTTTAGTCACTCAGATCAGTTGTGATCTCTGCTTTCCAACTCACCACCACTACACTATACAGATACTACACACACACACACTCAAATTTTCTAGCTCCTAATATAATACTATCGCTAATGCTCCTATAGTACTCTAGCCTATTTCTATTAAAGCCCTAAGTATACTGTATCATACTTTTTATGTGCCTGCCATATTCAGTAAGTTGTGAAGTTATAGAAGACAAAGACTTTCTCTTAGTCATGTTTTTCCTCCGAGTTCACAGTAGAGCACCTTGCATAGAGTGAGGGCTACATAATGAATGTATGAAATAGCACATGAGGATAGGCATGTCCCCAGATGTCTTTAGAGATGTCCTATTTAAGTGGACACTGCCTTCCCCCAACTACCCCAATCACAAAACTTTAAAGCCATTCCCATTGAATACTTCTTTCTTAGAAAAAGAAATGTAATTATCCATTTTTTCTGTTTCACCCAGTTTTGAGTTGGTTTATTTCTCACTTAAGGAAAATCAATTATCATTACCATTAACAAATATTTACTGGAGGGGTGCCTGGGTGGCTCAGTGGGTTAAAGCCTCTGCCTTCGGCTCAGGTCATGATCCCAGGGTCCTGGGACCGAGCCCCACATCGGGCTCTCTGCTCAGCAGGGAGCCTGCTTTCTCCTCTCTCTCTCTGCCTGCCTCTCTGCCTACTCGTGATCTCTCTCTGTCAAATAAATAAATAAAATCTTTAAAAAAATAAAAAATAAATAAAAATAAAAAAAATTAAAAAAAAAACAAATATTTACTGGAAATACACTACTTATTGTTTTGGCAAATTTTAAGGTACGTATCTCATTCTGGTAGGAGAAATAATTTATTTTCACTTCATATTCAGACCATATTAAGAGTGGCAAGGAATATTGCTGAACTGCTTCCTACAGCATTCCACATGACTAGTATCTCTAACTGTGTTAAAAGAGATGAACTCCTAAGAAGTTTTCAGATTCCATTTTACAGCACTTTAGCAACTCAAACCCTTTAAAAACATTATATAAATGTACATACATGAAAGTATTTCTTACAATGAAAATACTCAGGTTACTAATGTTTTGTATAATAAAGAGAATTTTACCATAGTACTCAAAGCAAATTTTATTTTAAACTACATACTATATATACTCAATTTTTTAAAAAGCATTTGGCGGGTGAGGGGGAAGGGGGGTTATGGACATTGGAGAGGGTATGTGCTATGGTGAGTGCTGTGAAGTGTGTAAACCTGGCGATTCACAGACCTGTACCCCTGGGGATAAAAATACATTATATGTTTATAAATAAATAAAAAAATTAAAAAAAAAAGCATTTGGCAACTCATATGCTATTCAATTAGCTTTTCCTTCTTTTTGAGGTGTCAGAAAGCTATGAATTAGGCTAAGACAACTTTTAGTGCCTCCTTCAGAGTAAATAAAAGTTTAACTTCAGAGTCATATAATGATGGTACTTCTACTGAAAAGTATCTTTAGAAATTTCCATGAATGTCTTTTTATTTTTCAATTTTAAAAATTTTAATTCCAGTATAGTTAATGTACGCTGTTATATTAGTTTCAGGTGTACAATATAGTGATTCACACTTCCATATGACACCCAGTGCTCATCACAAGTGCCCTCCTTAATCTCCATCTCCTGTTTCACCCATTCCCCCACTCACTTCCTTTCCAGTAACCATCAGTTTGTTCTCTATGATTAAAAATGTTTGATTTGCCTCTCTCTCTCTCTCCCTGTCCCTCTTTTTGCTCATCTGTTTTGTTTTTTAAATTCCACATATGAGTGAAATCATATGGTATTTGTTTTTCTCTGCCTGATTTACTTTGCTTAGCATTATACTCTCTAGTTCTATCCATGTCATCGCAAATGGTAAGATTTCATTCTTTTTTGGTTTTGTTTTTGATTTTTTAGGGAGGGGGGAGGAGCAAAAGAAGAGGGAAAGAGAGAATCTTATGCAGGCTCCACGCCCAGCACAGAGCCCAATGCAGGGCTCAGCCTCACAACCCTGAGATCATGACATAGTCAAAATCAAGAGGCGGCAGATGCTTAACTGACTGAGTCACCCAGGCGCCCCAAAATTACATTCATTTTTTATAGCTGAATAATATTCATGTGTGTGTGTGAGAGAGAGAGAGAGAGAGAGAGAGAGAGAGATCTCTTCTTTATCCATTCTACCAATGGACACTTGGACTGCTTCCATAATTTAGGTATTGTAAATAATGCTGAATAAACATAGCAGTGCATGTATCCCTTTGAATTAGTGTTTTTGTATTTTGGGGATAAATACCCAGTAGTAGGATCACAACTTTTTGAGAAACCTTTCTATTATTTTCCACAATAGTTACACCAGTTTGCTTTCCTACCAACTATCCAAGAGGGCTGCTTTTTCCCCACATCCTTACCAACACTTGTTTCTTGTGTTTTTGATTATAGCCATCCATGAATGTCTTTTTATTGTTAATGTTTATCAAAGTTATGATGGCTACCCATGAAAATTATAAAATGCACATGTGTCTGAGTATTTTTCTTTTTTCTTTTTTTTTTAATATTTTATTTATTTGACAGGGAGAAATCACAACTAGGCAGGGAGGCAGGCAGAGAGAGGGGAGGAAGCAGGCTCCCTGCGGAGCAGAGAGCCCGATGCGGGGCTCGATCCCAGGACTCTGGGATCATGACCTGAGCCGAAGGCAGAGGCTTTAACCCACTGAGCCACCCAGGCGCCCTGGTATTTTCTTTTAAAAAATATTTATTTACTTATTTGAGAGCAAGAAAGAGAGAGAGCACAGGTGGCTGAGGGAGAAAGAAACCCAAGCTGACTCCAACCTAAGTGTGGAGGCTGATGTGCAGCTAGATTCCACATCCCAGCCAAAACTAAGAGTCGGACATCCAAATGACTGTACTACTCAGGTACCTGTGTCTGAGTTAGTATTTTCAAAATGAAGAAACATACGTATATTATCATATTATCTTTGGTTATGTATACTCTAAAGCTTCATCATCAAATATTATTAATATAGAATTGGTTATATTTTTGGGCATGGTATGTTCATTGTATTAAGTAAATATTTTGAATAATTTTCCTTTCTAAACACATTAAAGGCACTCTATAGGAAACATACTTTTTTTCCTGGGGGGGAAAAACAGTAAGTAAAATAATTTCTATATTAAAAATATTTTTAGTCAATTCTAAATTTATAGGGATATTATAAACAGCTACAAGAATAACTTATTTGTATAACTGCTATACAAGGTGCAGTTTTGTTAAGTAAAATAAAAATATTAACAAGTTGTAAAGAAATATATACAAGGGCAACAATATGCAATAGAACAAACTTCTTTACATTATGTGTAAACCTGAAGTACATATTACTAACATATTTAACTCATGAAAGTCAGGCTAAATGAAGACTTCTACTTAATAATTCAAGTTATTCTGAGTACATGAAAGAATAAACTGTTTTTCTATTAAAAAATGAACTCTGTGACTTATACTAATCACTCAATTAGATGAACCTTTTCTGTTTTGCTTACTTATGGAGTTTTACCGCAAGAAGTATGGAAAGAAAAGAAAAAAGAAAAAAGCCCTGCTATTTTAAAACCTGTCTTCCAGAGGCAGCTAAGATACAGCTAAGAATTAAACAGGTAAACATTAAACAGTTTCCACTCCAATGACATCCTGTGGGGGTGGTGCAGAAACAGTTTTAGCATTTTTATTCAAATTATTACAGCAAATTATTACACCTTAGAATTAGAAATTGTGATAGTGCAGATAAACAATTATCTCTTGAGCGTCACAAGACAGTCTGGGTATGAGAATGGTCTCAAACTGAGGAATTTAGTACTAGAACATAAATACATTTTACTACAAAGTAACAGCACAAACTTATTTATCAAAGCATCAAGAACTTTGTGTTTACATTCCCAAAGAATAATTAATATATTCACAATGTACTTTCAATTATTGGCTTTGCTTCTCAATAAGATCATTACTAAAAAGGTTTACCTAGTTTTAAAAAGTCTTTCTGCAGCACTAGCTGAACAATATTGTAAGTTTTCTTTTTTTTTTTTTAAGAGGTCAAAACAATTCCTGGGTTATAAACTAAAGACCTAATGAAATGATCTAGCCACATGCAGGTTTGTAAAGAAAATGCTCATACACACTTATGAAAATGGCACTAATGGAGCTAGTATTTAGTGCATATATTAATCCTTAGATTACAACTCATAATACAAATATAAAAGAGTTTATATGTCCCACAGTAGTTTGGTCTTCCGCACGTAAGCCAGTTAAAGAACACCTATTACCATTAAAAGTATGTCCCAACCTCTTGTTTAAATGCAATGGAAACAGACAGTAAAAGAAATATTAAGCCATTTTACAATATCTAGTTGCTCCATTAACTCAACTGTACCCTGATTGTTTCTGAGACTCTTTTCCAAGTTCAAACATGTCAAGCTTGTTCTTCAAGCCCTTCAAGTTGGAACTTATATTAAAAAACAGTGCCAAGCCAGAAGTTTAAGCAAACATAAAACTTTCATAGAAATGATTATAGGAGTTCAAATTGACTGTAAATATCCTCCTCATCAACATGTCAAGTAGTAAAACCAAAATATTTCATTGGATTTATAGTTTATTTTCTGTGTATAATTTCTTCTTTGACCTATATGTTAGTATATGGGTTTGTTTTAGTTATTGTTTTTAGTTTTAGTTTTAGTTTTCTGTTTTATTGTTTTGTTATTCATTTCTAGAGTAACTGCACTATGGGCAGAAAACATCATTTCAACCCACTGAAATTTGTTGAAAAATTACGTTAGACCCTAAGATATAGTAACTATAAAGAAATGAATTCTTTAGTTGTATAGTGTAGTATTTTCTGAGGTCAAAATTGTTAACTTAGTCTTTAAATCTTACTGATTTTTGAGTCTGTCTATTTAGAGAAGTGCTATAATAGTTCACTGTGACATGGATTATCTGCTTCTCTCTGTAGTTCTTTCAAAGTTAACTCTGTATATTTTGAGGATATGTTATTAGGTGGATGCAAATTCAAAAGTTTATACTCCTGGTGAACTGACCTTCTATCAAGATGAGATGATCAACTTTATTATCTAGTAATGCAGTCAGCCTTAAAACCTATTATATTCATGGGGCGCCTGGGTGGCTCAGTGGATTGGGCCGCTGCCTTCGGCTCAGGTCGTGATCTTGGGGTCCTGGGATCAAGCCCGCATTGGGCTCTCTGCTCCGCGGGGAGCCTGCTTCCTCCTCTCTCTCTGCCTGCTTCTCTGCCTGCTTGTGATCTCTCTGTCAAATAAATATAAATAAATAAAATCTTTAAAAAAAAACCTATTATATTCAATTTTAATTTGGCAACATTGGTTTTCTTTTGGTTAATGTTTTCATGGTAAATCTTTTTTCAATCTTTTAATTTCAGTCTTTCCTGTATCTATTTTTACATATGTATACTGGATTTTTAAATCCAGACTGATAATCTTTGTTTTTTTTTTTTTTCATTTTATTTATTTTTTCAGTGTAACAGTATTCATTCTTTTTGCACAACACCCAGTGCTCCATGCAAAACGTGCCCTCCCCATTACCCACCACCTGTTCCCCCAACCTCCCACCCCTGACCCTTCAAAACCCTCAGGTTGCCCCAGCCTCCCACCCCTGACCCTTCAAAACCCTCAGGTTGTTTTTCAGAGTACATAGTCTCTTATGGTTCGCCTCCCCTCCCCAATGTCCATAGCCCGCTCCCCCTCTCCCAATCCCACCTCCCCCCAGCAACCCCCAGTTTGTTTTGTGAGATTAAGAGTCATTTATGGTTTGTCTCCCTCCCAATCCCATCTTGTTTCATTTACTCCTGGAGCTTTTAGCCCATTTAGATTTTAATTACTAGAGTTTCAATCTATCGTATTATTCTAACTTTTCTATTTGTTCCAACCACTTTGTGTTTATTTTTCTCTCCTTTTACTGAATTATTTTACTGAATTATTATTATTCCTAAAAATCTTTCCTCCATTCACTCTTTAGTTTGGAAGTTAAACGTTATGTTTCTATCCTTTTAGTAATTATCCTAAAAATTATAACATGCTTCCTTAACTAATCAATGTCTAAAGAGCAATCAATATTTGTATCCTTCTTCTCAATAATATAAGGAACTTAGAACACATTAGTGTACTTATTCTCACTCCCAGCTTATATATTATTGTTCTCATATAGTTTAATTCTTTTACTTCAGCCCATCATGAAATATTGTTTTTATATTGTCAATTTGTGCTTAAATTTATCCACCTATTTGCCATTGTGTGATATTTGTGTCTTAAATTCCTGACCTTCGAATGAATATTTTCCTTCTGCCTAAGTTAGATGTCTCAGAACTCCCTTTAGAGAGGGTCTGTTGGTAACAAACTTGGTTGTCTGAAAACATCTTTATTTTTGTCCTTATTCTTGAAATATTTTCACTGGACATACAACTCTAGGCTAGCAGTTATTTTCTTTCATCATTTCAGAGATATCGCTGAACTATCTCTGGCTTCTATTATTACTGTTGAGAAATCAGCAGTGTTCCTTTGAAGGTGGCTTCTTCCCACCCTTGGGCTTAAAGATCTCTTGTATTTCTCTACCTACCTACCCACATCTGCCTATTAATCAGTCAATCATTTTCTGAAGTTTCACTGTAAGGTCTCCAGTTTAGATTTCTTTTATCCTAAGTGGGATTTTTGCCAGGCTTCTCGGCAGCAGATTGTATTTTTCATCAGTTTTTTCTCAGCCATTATATCTCTTCAAATATAGTCTCTGCTCTACTCTTTCTTTTCCTTCTCAGAGTCTAATTAGAATTATACTACATCTTTATGCCCTTCAGTGGAAGAATGGATAAAGAAGATATGGTCCATATATACAAGGGAGTATTATGCCTCCATCAGAAAGGATGAATACCCAACTTTAATATCAACATGGACGTGACTGGAAGAGATTATGCTGAGTAAAGTAGGTTAAGCAGAGGGAGTCAAATATCATATGGTTTCACTTACTTATGGAGCATAACGAATAACATGGAGGACTTTGGGAGATGGAGAGGAGAAATGCGATGGGGGAAATTGGAGGGGGAGACAAACCATGAGAGACTGTGGACTCTGAGAAACAAACTGAGGGTTTTAGAAGGGAGCAGGGATGGGTTATTGGTGGTGGTGGGTATTATGGAGGGCACGTATGGAGCACCTGGGTGTGGTGCATAAACAATGAATTTTGGAATGCTGAAAAAAATAAAATAAAATAAAATTGGGGGCGCCTGGCTGGCTCAGTGGGTTAAAGCCTCTGCCTTCGGCTCAGGTCGTGATCTCAGGGTCCTGGGATCGAGCCCCGCATCGGGCTCTCCACTCAGCGAGGAGCCTGCTTCCCTTCCCCTCTCTCTCTGCCTGCCTCTCTGCCTACTTGTGATCTCTGTCAAATAAATAATAAAAAAAAAATCTAAAAAAAAAAGAGTCTATTTAAAAAAAAAAGAAATAAAATAAAATGAAAAAAAAAAGAATTACACTACATCTTTCCAAATCCTCTAGGGATTTTTTTTGTTTTTATTTTTTATAATGGAAAATTTTAAAGGTAGAACAAATATTATAATGAGTCCTCATATAACCACTACTCTGCTGCAATATAACAGGAGGCACAAAATGACTGTCATACTCTAAAGAATATTAAGACTGATCACTTCAGTTGAGTATTGTCAGCCTGACACATTCATCCTTATAAAACCTTTCCTCAAGTGTTTTAGCAGACATGCTGATTGTTGCTAGAACCATTATTTCCTTAGGGATTATGAAATGGTGAATTTTCTTTTTTTTTATTATTTTATTTATTTGACAGAAAGAAATCACAACTAGGCAGAGAGGCAGGCAGAGAGAGAGGAGGAAGCAGGCTCCCTGTGGAGTAGAGAGCCTGATGCGGGGCTCGATCCCAGGACCCTGGGATCATGACCTGAGCTGAAGGCAGAGGCTTTAACCCACTGAGCCACCCAGGCGCCCCGAAATGGTGAATTTTCTAATGATATCATTCCTTCTGCATTTCATTGCTAGAATTCTTCTGTAGAGGAAGTACTTTCCGTCATCAACTATTATCTTGAAACACAGTTCATAAAGGAAAGTCAGGATAAATACTTGACTCTTTTTCATTATTTATCGAGGTATATAATAATGAGTTGGTGACCTAGCAACCTCCATCAATTATTTGGATATTATCAGTACAAATTCATAAATTTTTATATATTTCTGTCTGCAGATATTTATTCCTTTTTAATTAGGTAAACATGCTCCATTGTCTCCAGCAATTAATATTACGGAAGTGTCTGATGGTAAAATCTTTTCTTTGTAGGTAATCTGCCTTTGAAATTCAGAAGTACTATCAGCATATGTCTAGTTTGGGTATCATTCTATTCATCTTGCCTGGTACTTGTGAGTTCTTTTAATCTAAAGACTCAAGTCTTTGACTAGCTCACATAAAGTCTCTTTGATAAATTATTTTCCTCATCTGTTCTCATCTCTACACCTCCTTTAATAAATGTAGTAAATTTCTTAACTGTAGCCTTTATTTTTACTCTCTCCCCCATAGTTTTAATTTCTTCACTTTTCACCTTGAATTCTACAGAGAATTTTTTGTTTGTCTTCTTATTCATTAATTTAATGTTCTACAATAAACTATCAGCTATATATAATCTTAAAAAATTTTAATTGTGTCTTTTCATATCTAACAGCTCTTTCCAATTCTCAAATTATTACTTTCACCATTTGGGGTAAAAATTTCGAACCTACAGAAAAGCTGCATATATAGTGCAATAAAAAGCCATATATTCTTTATTTAGATTCATCCATGATTAATGTTTTGCCTCAGATCATTATTTTTGGTGACTACTTGCTGATTTCATTTATTATGGAATGGCCAGTTGAATCATACTAAAAATACTAATAAAAAACCAGTATTAAGTTTTTTTAAAAAACTTCTGCTTTTGTGGTAAGTTTGTTTTGCAGGAGGTCATTTGTTCTGATGATTGAGATTAGTCCCCCTTTTTCACCAAGTTTTTGCACAAAATTTAAGGAGGCTCTCATAATTTCAGGTTCATGCATGACATGGAGAGCAAGTATGTCCTTAATAATAAGGCACCTACTGCCAACATTTAGGGAGACACCCACTCTTGAGTTTGAACAAGTGCCACGTTTGCACTTACACAAACTCAAGAATTAATGGCTTCTTAATTTTACATCCTAGCTGCCTCTTTTGCTTCACCCAGGTCCTAGCCCTGCTGTGCACTCTGTTTTGGTTCTTTTCATTCTCTGTCTTTGTCTGTTTCTTACTATTAAGCCTGTCCAGTACCTGCAGTTGAGAAGGACTCTGTCATAGTTTGCATGAATCTGTTTGAATACCATAGGTATGTTCTTCTTCTTCATGCAGTAAAGGGTAAATAACCGGTGCTTCCTTCACATTTTTCAAAAATGTACCCTAAAGTGATCCTGCCAATTTACATCAATAACATTTACCATCTGTTGCTAACTGTGTGGACTCTACAGAGCATTTAGCAAATCAGCCAAATTTGTAAATCATCCTTTATTATCAAAGTACGCACATAATTTATTTACCTTATAGATTCTTTTCCTATATGGGAACACTTTTGTCTCTATAAGGAAAAAATGGCAATTCAAGTCTCAGTTGGAAAACTGTTATACATACTTTAATTCAGTTACTCCAGAATACATTGATATAAAAGAATAACCTCTCAAAATCACATTTAATTATTATACAAAATTTGTTTCAAAAGTCAGGCATTCTAATCATGGTTTGTTCATTTGTTTTTATTTTTATTTTTTTTAAAGATTTATTTATTTGAAAGAGAAAGAGAGAGAATGAGGTCGGGGGGCGGGGGGAGAGAAATAATCTTCAAGCAGACTCCCTGCTGAGTGTGGGGAGCCCAAGGCAGGGGCTTGACCTGATCATGACCTGAGCCGAAATCAAGAGCTGGCCACTTAACCAACCGAGCCACTCAGGCACCTCACCCCATTTGTTTTCAAACAGAAGTTAGCATTTTTATCTTTCCCATTAAATACAGTCAGAAGGGGCGCCTGGGCAGGTCATGGTCCCAGGGTCCTGGGATCGAGCCCCGCATCAGGCTCTCTGCTCGGCAGGAAGCCTGCTTCCTCCTCCTCTCTCTCTGCCGGCCTCTCTGCCTACTTGTGATCTCTGTCTGTCAAATAAGTAAATAAAATCTTTTAAAAAATAAATAAATAAAATAAATACAGTCAGAAAAATCAGGAGGCAAATTCTTAGAGATGTTCTTGATTCTATGGTTGCTCATTTTTCCACTTTGCAAAGACCTTTAAGTGGGTTACAGCTACTGCACATTTGTCTGTCAAATCTGCCTTATTTGTGCACCATGGCTTGGACTAGAGTGAGACAAGGCGGCACCTTAGAGCACAAGATTCAAGGAGGCATTCACTCTTAGGGTGGTACCGATGTAAAATCTGCCCGTTCTCCAACAGGAGACAAGTGCCAACTTAAATTCTGTGTCCTATAGCCTCTCTTGCTTCACTCTGGTCCAGGCCCAGCAGTACCTATGTCCAAATATATTTTAGAATTGATATTGTAGGTGCCAAAAAAAGGGGGAATGTTTCTCAGTATCCTCACCGGTAATTTTATGCTCTGAAAAATTACCATATCTACTCAGACATCATTATATAAATGCAGTGGGCTGATTTAGAAGGAAATACTATTTAACTTTTGCTAACTTGAGTTTCTTGTTTGTTTGTGAGTGGGTTTGTTTTTGTTTCTGCATTCTTTTGCAGTACTTACTATTCCTAGATTTCTTCATGCTCAGTTGCAAAATATTCTCATGATTTTCCTTTGAAGCCCATGATTGGTTTGCAAATGCCATTTAAAAATAACTGTTTGAAGCAGTTATTATTCAGTTATTCTCATAGAAGAGATAACAAGATTTGGGCTCATTTGCATCTCCAGTATAAAATTCACATTTTAATAGCTTTCTACATTAAAGCCTGCCAACTGTTCCCTAATATTCATTCTACTCTTCCTTCTTCGTTCTAGAGCCCTTGATTTTTAACTGGGTAACACAACTGCCCAGTAATAAAGGTTTATTTTCTAATGTCCCTTGCTAGAGGTAGGTGTGAGTGCTTTTTGTCCTTTTCTTGTTTACTGGAATGGGGCACGTGGGCTGTGGCTCAAAGATGGCTGTCTTGGAAGCCTATGCCAAGGATGGGGGGGTCAGCAAAACAGGAGACTGGGACCCTAATGCCTTTGTGAGGTTATTGTTCTAGCAATGGATGTTCAACATTTTCAAAGACCGAAATAAATTTCTCTTTTATTTAAACTGACATTTGAGGGGTGCCTGGCTGGTTCATCAATGGAGCATGCAACACCTGATCTCAGGGTTCTGAGTTCAAGCCCCATGCTGGGTGATGAGATTGCTTAAAAATAAAAACATAAAACAAAAAAACCCAAACATACAAAAAAAAACCCAAAAAACTGGCATTTGAGGCTTTCTATTGCCCACAGATAATTCCAATTCCAACTGAAATCCCATTAATCAGCGACTCATGTGATTAATAACATCTTAAAAAATAACAATTCTGGGAGACATATTAAGACATATTAAGAAAAGCACACAGACATATTAAGAAAAAACAGTTGATTCAGTGTAATTTTTTCTTAACCTTTAGCTAAAATCAGTCATCCTGAAAGAAGCATAGCTTTGCAGGGGGAGATAGTGAATTCTAAAACATAAACTATGTTTCAGGGAGAAAACAAGCTGGATAAAACTATTGTTAAAAAGGTAAAGGCAGGGGTGCCTGGGTGGCTCAGTGGGTTAAGCCTCTGCCTTTGGCTCAGGTCATGATCTCAGGGTCCTGGGATCGAGCCCCGCATCGGGCTCTCTGCTCAGCAGGGAGCCTGCTTCCTCCCTCTCTCTTTGTCTGCCTCTCTGCCTACTTGTGATCTCTGTCAAATAAATAAATAAAATCTTTAAAAAAAAAAGAGGTAAAGGCAGATTGAAGACATTCCAGAGAGAGAAGCAGATAAAATTGTCACTGATTCCTGAGGCCCAGTTGTATTCTCTGCCTACGGTTCTGTACAATCTCCTTGGGTCTTTATAACAAGTTATCCTTTTGCTTAAGTTAAAAAAAAAATTCAACCAAATGGCTTGTTTTTAATAGTTATAACCAAGAGTACTAACCAATAGAACAGGTGATACATACAAGAGTGTGCCATTTAGTCAGTGTTATTGAGGAACATCTTATCTTGGTTAAAATATTCAAGTAAGTGGCATCAGGGAAATACAAATCAAAACCACAATGAGATACCACCTCACACCAGTCAAAATAGCTAAAATTAACAAGTCAGGAAATAACAGATGCTGGCGAGGATGTGGAGAAAAGGGAACCCTCCTACACTGTTGGTGGGAATGCAAGCTGGAAAACAGCACGGAGGTTCCTCAAAAAGTTTAAAATAGAGCTACCCTACAACCCAGCAATTGCACTACTGGGTATTTACCCTAAAGATACAAACGTAGTGATCCGAAGGGGCACGTGCACCTGAATGTTTATAGCAGCAATGTCCACAATAGCCAAACTACGGAAAGAACCTAGATGTCCATCAATAGATAAATGGATAAAGAAGATGTGGTATATATATACAATGGAATACTATGCAGCCATTAAAAGAAATGAAATCTTGCCATTTGCGATGATGTGGATGGAACTAGAGGGTATCATGCTTAGTGAAATAAGTCAGTCGGAGAAAGACAACTATCACATGATCTTCCTGATATGAGGAAGTGGAGATGCAACATGGGGATTTTGGGGGGGATAGGAAAAGAATAAATGAAAGAAGATGGGATTGGGAGGGAGACAAACCATAAGAGACTCTTAATCTCACAAAACAATCTGAGGGTCCCTGGGGGGAAGGGGGGTCTGGAGAGGTTGATGGGGTTATGAACATTGGGAAGGGTATATGCTATGGTGAGTGCTGTGAAGTATGCAAACCTGGCAATTCACAGACCTGTACCCCTGGGGCTAAAAATACATTATATGTTTATAAAAAAATAAAAAAATTTAAATTAAAAAAGATATTCAAGTAAGTAAAAATTTTATAGGTAACTTACCCACCCCCTGGATCCCATTGTCACTGAATGCAGTTTGACATTTTATTTAACAATAACTGTGTATTTATCATTGCATTCAATTAAATTCTGATCAGTGTGCTTTTTATTATTTTTCTTGGAAAGTCTGAGACATTTTCAATGTACACATGAGGATATTAACATTTCAATTTTTGGCTCATTGTTTTTGGCATAAATGGCCTGTCAGCATCATTCTGTAGTTTTGTACAGATAGAAATAAAGTAAGGAACTTTCTAGGAGGTCTTTGTGTGCAAAAGCTAAAAAGGGTGTTTGCCTTGTGGTTTGAATTTGCTGCTAGGACCAACCATTCAAAGGAATTGCTGTATGTCATTTTGACTTTGGTTCACCCTGGGCTTCCCACAGTTACTGCAATCTGTACTCAAGTTCAAAAACATACAAGTGTTAAGCATAGGACTTTGTCAGAACTTTCTAGAAAGAAGTAACAATAAAGTGGAGGCCTGAGTTATTTACCTGGGCCTTGAGATATATGGGGTTTTCATTTTTAGAGATGGAACAATTGGATAATAGTATCATTGTCAACCATTGGAGCTTCACCAATCAGGATCTTTGAGGGAGCCCTTCTCCACTTGACCAGGCTCATATTATCATCAAATGTGCAGTGGAGCTCTTCTCTATGCTATCACAAAAATGTAAGTTTATTTTAATTCTTTCTTGTCATTGATAGTTGGCCATTCATATATTCTGATTTTTATGGAACTGGGTACATAATATTTAATAATATACTTTAGCAGACACATCCAGCAACAATGTTCTGTTCCTAAACTTGCTCTCATAATTTGAATTGCATTTTATACTATGTTGCATGAATTGTATGTAGGAATTCAGAGTTATGTATTTATTAACTTACAGTCACAGTTAGTAAATGATGGTCAGTCACCACTGAGCCTAACTTATCACTTTATTTTATTGGATGGTTGTATATATTTAATGTCAGGTTACTTCTCTCCACACTGGCCTTTTTTCCCAAGTTGTCTTTAAAAATATTACGGTTTTGGGGTGCCTGGGTGGCTGAGTCGATTAAGCATCTACCTTTGGCTCAGGGTCCCAGGGTCCTGGGATTAAGCCCCAAATCAGGCTCCCTGCTCAGTGGGGAGCCTGCTTCTCCCTCTCCCTCTACCCCTCCCCCTGCTCGTGCTCTCTCTCAAATAAATAAAATCTTTAAAAAAAAGTATTATGATTTTATCACTTTACAAATACAGAAATCAGAGGTCTGAAGTGTGGAGTTTACACAGATTTACGACACTGAAGAATCTTTAACTGCCTTCGGGGTAGTTTGAATTTTATTTGCAATATAAGTACATGCTTATTACCACTTTGTTTAAATTCTGAATTTAGTTCTTTTTCATAAAATAAGTAGTTTCAGGTGACAGGTGGGGAAATTAATCATCTGCCTGAGCACATGTCATTTTATGACAATGAATGCTCTTCGGCTTCTGCAGTCAAGTTATCACTGAGCACATTCTGGCATTTTGTTATATCAAACAATTGTGGTGTGATATCCTTTTATTATTCGACTAAAATGTGAACCTGACTTTTCCCAAAAGCTTGATTTGAACTATTATCTCCTTTCAATTTACAAATAAGGAAAGTAACTGACCAGGAGCATACCATAAAAGCATTAAAACTCTTTAATAATTTTAATGGAAATGGTTTGATGTTAAAGACATCTTCCTGCTTCCCTAAACAGAATATGGTATACAATACAAAATAAGACTTTTTCATATTGACTCAAAGTTACCAAAATGGTCAGTTATTTTACTCAGCTTTAATACTGCAAAGTCTTCAGGAACTACTAGGAAATAGATACATATTTAAATATACATACATACATAACACACGCATATTGAATACACCCCATACTACTGTACTTTCTCAGCTGTCATTTATCATTTTTATTAGTCAGTATGCTACTGATTCTAATATTCCTTATCTCATACATAATTGTGTCATAAGTATTTTCCTTTTTTTTTTTTTGGTTTGGCAATGGTCCATTTTTTAAAATGAAATCTCACATGAATTCCAACATACAAACTGAATGAATATGGATTTCTGCTGTGGAAGTGGAACAGGGAGCCAGTGTCCTGCTGCTGAGCCTCTATACCTGGTCTTCAGAGCAGAACACTGAGGTATCTGATGAAACCCCAGACCACCATCAAACAGTTCGATACCACTAGTCAAACCTAAGAGTGACTTCCTCTATTCTGAAGGATAAACTTTTTTAGAAAATGTTATCTTGTACCTTGTACAGAAGGCAACAACAATAAAAACATCCATGATCTCATTACTCAGTAACTTCAATTAGTATAACAAATAAAAATGGAAGTAAAACATGAGTAAGGGTCCCAAGTTCAAACAATACAGAAAGGTAAAAAAGGAAAAAAAAATGCCTTCCTCAGTCTTGTGCACACCCTGTATCATACCAAAACCCTTCTCCTCAAAGGTAACAACCACTATTAAGTTACTTAAAATTACTTCCATAATGTACATGAATGTGTATGTCTATGTATGAATATAGCTTTCTAAAATAAAATTTTATACATATAGAAGCTATTATACATTACATATTTTTTTCTCAATAATAGATCAGCAATCTTTTTTAAAATTAATTTTTTTACAGTTGTATTTCATATAACTGAGTTAACTCCCAGACCAACAGAATGTACTACTGTGGATATGACTGACTGTGTTTCTATTGTCTGTGTAAGAAGAGAAGCATTGTGCCTCTTCTATAAACATCATTTATCCCACAATGTATCTTCAGAAGAACACTATCCTCAAAGTAATGTAGAAAATAGCTAAGTTATACATCACTATAACAGAGCTTAATCATTAGGTAGGTATAGTGGTGTTCCTATAGAATAATGTATTTAGAGTTTCAACTTGGAACTGGAAATACCTCTCTAGAAATAGAATGGCACAGTGGGAAGACTATGGGTTTTAGACTCAAAGGACCTGAATTTTAATGCAGGCATTGTCACTACTAGCTTTATCATTTTGAGCAAGTTACTTAACTAAGGTTCAGTTTCTCATATATTAAAAAGAAGATAATGGTATGTATTTCTCAGGCTGTTCTATGGATCAAATGCATACAACAGGCACTATTAAATTCCTTTTCATTCCCCTAGAAAGAGATTAGGATTTCTTGATTAGCTTCAGACTCCTGACGGACCATAGGAGAGGATGCCATAGGGAGCAGACAATGCAGTAGAGATTTGGGAGACAAGGGATACGTTTAGGTATTCTTGTGCCCTAATTACAGTCCTTTTTTTTTTTTTTTTTTCTTTTCCCCCTCTAATGGGTATAGGAATTGGCCATCTCCTTTTTTAATTTCTACCATTTGCTGCTTTCATTTAGAGTGGTAACCCCACTTCCACCTTTCCCTAGTCAATTAGAAGATGAAATTTATCCTGGTTTCTCCTCCTAGAGTTACAGGGTTAAAAAATACCTGATTATAAAAACAAACACCTAAAGACTGACTTCTAGAATAGCACAGTGAAAATGAAAACCGCAGGGAACTTACTCTCTCTCTAAAACAATGAAAATATAGGCAAACAGACAATTTCAGGGTCTGACATTTAACAAAAATCAACGAATGAACTGAAAAATCCAAAAGAAATTACTGAACTTCAGTTCCCTTGAGAAAAACAGCAACCCAGGTACCTGAAGTAGAGTATGGCCCAGATATCAAACAGGTAATAAAAATACCAGTACCAATCCTCTTTCTACTGGCTAAGGGACCTTACTTTATCCCACTGAGTTGAAGTTCACCTTATTTTCCCCTTAACTACCTGTGAGAATTAAATAATGAAAGATTAACAAAACACCCATGAATTGATGGGCAAAAGTTACTTACCTAAAAAAACTTGCTAAATCCAACATTTCTACCTTAAATACACAAGATAATCATACTATTTGCAACCAAATCATGTAAAAGCTTTAGAGTTGTTCCAACAATGTGTCTTACCTTTCCATGTAATTATTATGCATTAAAACTTCTAAAAATAGTGACAATAAGGCCAAAATTTTAACTTGACATAAATCAAAATGATAATATTGAAATTGTTCAATAAAGCATTTCTCCGCACTGGGCCTCAATCTTTCCAGTACATTTCTCAAAGGATGATTTCTATTCATTCCTCTATATCAGTGCAAGCTGTCCCTCACACTGAGCTGCTTTAGAGTTTCCTTTCTTTAAAGCACCATCCCTACAATTATAATGTCTTTCTTCCTCTATTTCAAAACAGCATTTAAAAAATCTTAACTCAAACTATCCAGTCATACTCTTCTATGAATTTACAGGCTCCCAAACATATACATTGTATTGCAGTACAAAGGATTTATTTGGATTTTACTTTTAAATCATCAAAGATAGCAAACAATGCCTTTTTAGAATTCAAATTAAATTGCATGAAGGAAAAAAAAGATAAATATAATACATGTTTTTTACTAAGAATAAACTCCTACCTTAGGAGAAGTGGAGAGATCTCTTCCTGCAGAAATAATGGTGTTTTCATTTACTCCTCCTGTCTTTGGTGAGATGGCTGGTGGGGCTGGAGCTTTTCTTTTCACTCTCCTTTCAGTTTCCAGTTCTTGAATTGGAGTTACCAAATTATTTGGAGAAAGAGTTGGTTTAGGTTCATAAAAAGGATTAGATCTAAATGAAAGAAGAAGTATTGTTAAATGTTACTCTAAAAATAGTTTATTCCTAACTAAAATAATAAAAAAATAAAAATTTATAAAACTATAAAATACTGAAAATGATAAGGAAAAACCCAAACTAGTGATAACCTACAATTTGGAAACAATCACTTTTAATCTATTTTTTATGAATCATTAACAATAAAATTTTTCCCTTTTAAAAAGTATTTAAAATTTTTTTTCATATAAGGTCACACTTGGCTCTATTATATATAGAGCCTTAGAAAAATATTTATAATAATAGTAAATCCCATATACTTCCCATACCCAAGGTAAAGGAAATAAGATATGGAAACACTGATTTGTTTTTTTATGCTCCCCACATCAAACATTCTTTTTTTCCCTTGCACTTCATCCCTTCTCATTAGGATGAAATGTATTTAGAAGTTCACTCAGCAAGGTTGTATTAATAGTAAATTCTCCCAGGCATTGAAAATGTCTTTATGTCACACTTAAATGATAAAGTAGAAAATTCTAGTTGTAAGTTAATTCATCTCAGCACTCTGATGATATTAGCCCACTGTCAGCCTAGTATTGTTCTTTTATAAGTCATCTTTTATCTTTGGTTGCTGTTAGGATCTTCTTTTTTCTTCTGGTTTTGAGCAATTTTACTATGATATGTCTAGGTGTGGATTTCTTTTAACTTATCCTGTTTCAGGCTCCTTATATCTCCTGAGTCTGAAGATGTAGGTTTCATTAGTTCTGAAAAATTATCAACCATTATCTCTTTGATAGCCTCTTCTCTATTTTCTCTATTCTCTTCTTTAGAAAATCTTAACAGATATATGTTGAATTATCTCTCTCCTTCATATGTTTACAAATTTTCATTTCTCCCGTGTTGTATTCTGGATAATTCCTCATATCTATGATCCAGTTAACTACTTCTCTCTTCATCTGTGTTTAATTTAATGTTTAATTCTCCAGAATTCTTAATTCTGATAAGCATTTTTCTTCATGTGGCTGTGTATAGAATAACTCAGGTATAGAGCTCTGAGTCATTAATCATTTAAACATATTTACTTCAGAGTGTCTATCTGATAAATCTATTACTTCAAGTTTCTACATGAACAATCCTAGTGTTTCTTGTCTCCTGACTCTTTCTTTTAGTAGTATACTGTTTCCTTGTATGATTTGTAATTCTAGATTTTGAGTTCATGGCTTAATCTGAGGAAATCCTGCATAGTCTGAGCTGGGAGTGTCTCCCTTCAATGTTTATGTTTGTATTTGCCAAGTGCTTCAGGAGCCATTTTATGTGCTTTTTTTCTTGGCTTGGAGGATCCCAGGCCACCCTACCAATAAAATGTCAAATCCATGGAGGATTTGGGTGGGCCTATGTACTTATAACGTTTCTGGGAAGACTTTTTTTTTCTCTACCTACAGTCTAGGCCCAGGCAAAAAAACCTTCCTTGTTAACTCCTTTTATGAACAGATGACTTTTTTTTGCATTAGTTATCCATAGACACAAGTATCTGGTATATGTGATGATTATTCTTCCTATAAACTGTTATCCTGGTTTTTATTTATTAGTTTGTTACATTTTTTTCCCCAACACCAACACATAGAATCCTATATGTAAAGAATAAAATTTCTAAGTCCACAAGGCTAAGAACCAGCTGACTCCAATACAGTGATTATTCCAAGGGAATTCCACCCAGGCATATAAGGTCTGTACTGGTAATGATCCTCTGTTTTAATTACAAATGCTCTTTTAACTACAATAGTATCACACTCACTAAGAACCAATACCAATTATGTACACCTTTAACTAAGAATTTATATGTAGACAGTCAAAGCATGAGACTGGGTACCAAGTAGATATGGATCAGAGATGGGAAATTTATCATAATTGTGATGTCATTCTTATGCTGTACTCATGGCAACAATGAGTGTCATGGGATTCTTTCCACTGAGCGAGGGTACAGCCACAGAATCCCTCTCAACTCTGCTCAAAGTAGTTGCTTTTAACTGAATGGGGTTGGCATTTACAAAGAAACTTATTTCCTGTTCTTCCTCTTCTTATGTCTGTGCATTCAAGAGAATAAGAACAGGAAACTGCACTTGAAAATTTGTTTTTCAGACAAGATATTCTTGCCCAGTAAGTAATCAAGACATGCTTGAAGTATTCACATCTCAGGTTTACAATTGGAGAAGAACTTGGGGATATCAAAGTAAGGAACAATGTTAAAATAATTAGGTGTTCAGAAAAAGCTGAGTATTCTCTCTGAAAAGAGACATGAAAGGTATCACATCTAGCCTAGAATGGAGGACTTACCAATTACATTATTAAGATTAATGAAGTGTTCATGCAGTGCTAGGCAATATTTTAAGTATTTCATATGTATTAACCATTTAATCCCTACAACAAGTTTGTTTTTTGGGCTAATTAAACTGAGAGCCTCATACAGCTATTTTTCAAACTCTAAAAGTAGTTTGAAGGGAGGTAAATGTAAAGAAATAAGATGAAAACAACATTTTTTTTAAAACTCCAAAACTTAGAGAAAAATCTTTTTCCCCCAAACTTACTTTCCAACTAAGGCTAAATATTTTAGAACTAGGGGCGCCTGGGTGGCTCAGTTGGTTAAACGACTGCCTTCGGCTCAGGTCATGATCCCAGGGTCCTGGGATGGACCATGGCATGGGGCTCCCTGCTCAGCGGGAGGACCGCTTCTCCCTCTTCCTCTTCCTACTGCTCTGCCTACGTGTGCTCTCTCTCTCTGTCAAATGAATAAATAAAATCTTTAAAAACAATAAAAAAAAAGTTTCAGAACTAAACAGACCCATTTCAATCTAACTCAATTAATTCAGTTAAATCAATTATTTAGGTGATATTCTAAAAAATTCTTCTTGGTTAGGTCTGTCTAGAATAAACTACTGTAACAGTCTGTAAGATGGTAGCTGCCATAATAATCATTATTATTATTTTGTTACATAAATATGGCTAGTTTTAAGACAACTTAAGTGTTAGAGGACATTTACATTGCAAAGGGATTTGTGCTTCAAAGAAAACTGACAAAATCCCTTAAAACAGGTATGATTCAGTACACTTTATTTAACTTAACTTACAATACTCAGTTGTATGTAATTTTTATAAAAACATATCTAGTATGTATACAAAAGTAACTAGATATTGTCCTTCGTCTTCCTATTTCTGCCTGCTTCAAACCACTTGGGTCTCCCTCTAATCACTTGAATATTAGTATTCCTGTCAAAAGAAGGTAAATGCAAGTAAAAAAGAAGCTCATAATCCACTGATATCCAAAGCTGGATCATAAGACTCATATTACTAGAAACATAATCAAAACAGACGTTTTCTTGAAACAATTAGAGCTATGTTTCTCAATCTGTTTTACACTATAACATGTAGTAAAAATGAAATTGGTATGTCATGTTATCATAAAAACATAGGAAGTTGCTGGAAAAATCAGGGTACCAGGGACTCCAGCTGCCCTGGACCATGCTTCACCGCCAGAAAAACTAAAGGAACAAGTGTCTCTGCACACCTACAATCTACTGGTGAGAAAACAGTGTGCTAGGCACCACCACTTGCTAGGTACTAAGTAAGAGTAAGACAAGCTTCTACTACTAAGGGCTTTGAATGACCCTCCCCTATGGATCAGAGATTTCTAACAAAAACTGAATTTAAAAACAAAAACAAAACCAAAACTGAATTTCCAACTCTTTTTTTTTTAAAGATTTTATTTATTTGACAGAGAGAGACACATTGAGAGAGGGAACACAGGCAGGATGAGTGAGAGAGGGAGAAGCAGACTCCCTGCAGAGCAGGAAGCCCGATGCTGGCTGAAGGCAGATGCTTAATGACTGAGCCACCCATGTGCCCCTGAGTTTCCTACTCTTAAAGAATAACCAGGATATGATTATATTTATATGAAGTACCCAGAATACTCAAATCCGTTTGGACAAAAAGGAGATTAATGGTTTTAGGAGGCAGGGGAAGGGAGGAATTGAAACTGACCTCTAACAGGCAAAGGATTTCTTTTTGGGGAGACAAAAATGCTCTGGAATTAGATTGTGGTGATGGCTGGACAACACAGTGAATTAGCTAAGAATCACTGAAGTGTACACTTTAAATAGAGAGTTTTATGTTTTGTGAAGTATATCTTAATAAAAAAAGGTGCTATTAAAAAAAGTGAATAGTATACACTGTGCTATAAAAAAGTGAATATATATATGATATATATAGTTATGAACATGCTCCCTTCTCTAGAAAATCATATAATTATCAATGCATTTTTAAAAATACTTAATATTTTTAGTAAAGAAAAGTTACTTAAGCAACTAGCATAATTTCCACATTCTGTTGATTATCTATGATTTGAATAACCTACTTCAGGGCTTCCTATATCACTCTGCATAAGTAAAGATTATTTTTATCCTTGTATTATATACTTGAGTAGTAGATTAGTTCCATCATTAACTCACTGTGAACAAAAATTCATCATTTACATTAAGTGGAAAACTGGACAGAATAATTTTAAGTGACATTATTCATTGCTTAGAAAATAATTCATCTGGGGCGCCTGGGTGGTTCAGTGGGTTAAAGTCTCTCGCTTCTGCTGGGGTCATGATCCCAGGGTCCTGGGATGGAGCCCCGCATCAGGCTCTCTGCTCAGCAGGGAGCCTGCTTCCTCTCTCTCTCTGCCTTCCTCTGCCTGCCTCTGTCTGCTTGTGATCTCTGTCTGTCAAATAAATAAATAAAATCTTTAAAAAAAAAGAAAAGAATTCATCTAAGAAAAAGAATTACAGAAAGAAAAACTATAAGTTGATTAGAAATAGGATTAACATACTGAAAAAATAAAATACGAAGCAAGGGTACAGTGAAATCTGTAGTCTTTTCCTTTCACTCTGAAACTTTACATTTCTTTGGAAAAACCACATTTCTTAAATGAGTGTGTAGGGACTCTGACTAAAATTCAAAGACAACTTTTCTTTGGAAATGGACATACAACCATACCAGAAATAATTTTATGCTGGAAGAGTCATTTCATAAATGTCTTGAAAAAATATTATTGCTTTCTCAGTTTTCATTTTTGCAACATAAACTAATGGGTGAACTAACGCCCAAACACAAGAAACTGAGAAAACCCCTGTGGTTGCTAAGCACACAGAAAACATGCTACTAGCACCGAAGAGTATTTACTTTCTCTTAGTGCTGATGGATATACTGAGGTTCTGAAGGTTGCTTTACACATCAAAGTACTCAGCACTATTCATTTGTGATAGTTTTATGTCAGAGGATGCAGGAAGAGCTTGGTAATGGAAGATGAGTAATATAGGCTTTTCACTCGATGAAAGTTCATAAGTTTATTATTGAAGTAAGAACAAATTTTGGAAGATTTCTGCTAATGTAATTGGACCTACAGACTTTTGGACAAAAAAGGAGGAGAAACAGAGTTCTCCCTGAACACTCACATTAGCTGATGAGCAATCTTTAGAATCTGTATGTATATTCCTATTAAAAAAAAAAAAAAAGCTAAAGTGTTTACAGGTTCCCTCTGGTAATCTCAGATGATTGAGCAATTTAGAATGTTCTTTATTCATGGGAAACTTGTAAAGACTGTGACTTTCATGTGGAAAAAAAGAATGGTCAAAAGGAAACACCCAGTGATTCTGATTTTAGTTTTTATTAAGGCATTTTAAAAGTTTAAGCAAACATTAAACATCTCTTTAATTTGTTAATAGGAGAGAGCAGGGTGTGTGTGTGTATGTTGTGTAATACTCATGCATCTTGGAAGGACTGAATGCTTGTACTTAAAAGTTTATATTTACATTCAAATACTCTAGGTGTGTGGCTATTACTCAGCACCTACACCACCCATGAGAAATTTTATTTTGTTCACACATTAGCTATTTCAAAGAAAACAGATATAATTTTAGCAAGAGTTGAGCCAACTTTTTCAACCCCTATAGTTATTAATCAGTATTGAAATCTAAACTAGGTTTGGAATCAGATGATCACTACCATGTATCTCCATGTACTTAGAGAAAGTGAGAACTTTTTTAGGTTTTAACAAAACATAACCAGGCCCATGGAAGCATGTAGCACATGTGAGAGTCACAGGCCATGTGGTGTAAAATGGAAAAAGCTTGAGAAATGCAGTTCCAAAGCAACAGAAAACAAGTTAACTACTTCATTCTTCCAAACAAGTCTTTCAAATATTTGAATTTGATTACTGAAGTTCTCTAAAATAATCTCTCTTCTAAGTCAAACAGTCCCTATGCCCTTACTCACTGCTCTTTTGATGTGATTTCTGGACATTTTGATGACTCTGTTGCTCTATTCTTTTAATGCTCTGAATCATCAATGCCCCTTGTAAAGAGCAGCACCCAGAAGTAAAATAGTGCTCAAAACAAGAGCTTACCAATGCACAGGAAGGAAATGGCATTTCTTTCTTAACACCAAGCAATTGCTCCCAACATTCATACAGGAGCCCTTTTTTAAAAATTCCCCTCTCAGTCTATAATAACCCCATTATTTTGAAAGATTTTCCTATTAAATTGTATTTTTAAAGGAATAACTATTTTTCCTAAGATCTAAATAATCTTAATATACTAAAATTCACATATTTCGGAGAAAAACAAAGACCCATGTAGCCTTACTACAAGTAAACATATAATTACTATTCTACTAATTCCATCATCACCTGTGCCATTTCTGCATCCATATCTAATGACTGAGTTTCCTCCTCATGATGGGTTAGGTTTCCCTGCTTCTTTATATGCCTGGTAGATTTTTGACTTGGTTGTCGGACACTGTCAATTTTATGTTTTGGGTGCTGGATTTTTTGGTATTCCTTTTGGTATCTCTGGTATATTTGCATGGCATGCAGATAAGTTACTTGGAAATATTCTGATTCTCTGAACCTTGCTTTTAAGCTCTGTTAGGCAAGCCTAGAACAGCCTTTAGTGCAGGGCTAATCTCACCACATTTTTGAGACACCCTGATGAGGACCTGACTTGATGTCCCATGTGTAAGGAACTGCTTGGAAACAAACTATTCTTGGTCCTGGGTAAACTCCAGGGATGTTTCTGTGAGATTCTCTGTCCTTAATAATTTCCTCATATGTATGCTCTCATCAACACTTGGCTAAAGTCTCAGGGGGAACCTTCTACAGATCTCTGAAACTCAGTTTCTGAGTAGCTCTCTCCTCTCGGATACCCTGTCCACAATTCTATTCTATTCTCCTCAGTACCCCCAAAGTCCAAACTGTCTCCTCAATCCATGGAGATTACTAGGACTTCTAGGCTCTTCTTCCCTGAACCAGAGTTGGAAATTCTCTCCTGTAAATAAAGCTTGGAGAAGCACAGGGCTCACTTTTGTTTCTGTTCTCTCAGAAATCACTGCCCTGTGGTATTCACACACAATATCTGAAAACCATTGTTTCATATATTTCATTCAGCTTTTTAGTGTTTTAAGACAAGAAGCTATATCCAGTCTATTACTCCATCTATTACTTCCACCTCCAGTTAGAGGTGGAATTTTTGTTGTTGCTGTTTAACACACTCAGGGCCCCAGTCTATAGCCACACAGGCTGTGGACTGTGTAACTCCAGAATATGATGTACACACACCCTTCTCCTATCTTTACCCTAAATTTGAGTAAAATGGCATCTGTAATCATACTGACTTTTTAAAATGAGCTTGTAACAATAACACTCATATTTCAGTAAGAATAATAACTCAAATGAAGACAATTCCTAATTTATAATTGCTATGGTCTTGTTTGGCATTGGAATAAGTGTTCTCATCAAAACAGTATCATAAATGATGATTTGGTTCCCACAAGAGAACCTAACGTTATTGAAGTGCAATCCCTACAGTAACTGATTAAAAACACCTAAGCACCATTTATAATGTGGTTTCTGTGAGAAGACACAATTGGAATTCTAACTGGAGATTTCAATAACTTACTTCTCTCTGTCGTTAATTTAGGGTGCACATACGTTCACATGGAAGAGGGTGGAAGAATAAGCATCAAAATCATAAAAATTCAGATGGACATGAGATAGATACTAACTTGTAAACTGTGTATTAACGCTGGGACAGAACTCTTTTTACCAATGTAAAACTATATTACAGAAGCATCTCTTTAAACATAGAGATTGACTTATGATGATTGCAGAATAAAATGTACTTACTCATCCAACTCTTCTTCTTCTGTTTTAGAGCTATCAGCATAGAGATACTTGCTCATATCCACAGGTCTTACATTTTTTCTTTTTGTAGACTGAGGAGGAGAGTCCTTTATAGTTACAAAACTTTCTGGCTCATCAAATGGGTTCAAATACTGTGGAGTTTGTATCTCTTTAAAGGGATTATAGCTATTATTATAAAAAGATTCCTCTGATTTTTTAGGTGATGCTGTTTCAGTGATGGGTTCTATAAAACAATAGCAAAAAATGAATTAAACAGAATATTATCTCGTATTTTCTTATATTCTTAGTGTTTACAAAAATAATCTTTAATTAATATTCAATGAGGCTGAAAGAGTCAAAACAACAATACATTTTAGAGGGGCTAAGTTCAGAAAATGTGTTACCTAAGATCTTTGTCTATTTCTCCAGGAATGCTGCTCCCTCAAATGGTAGCTTTGAACAGGCTATTTTTATTTTTTAATTTAATTTAATTCTATTTTATTTTATTTACAGGGGGAGAGGGGAGGAGGCATGGAGAGAGGGAGACAGAGAATCTTTTTTCGTAGCTTTAAAATTGTATTTTATATTATATTATATTTTATTTTTTAATTTTTTTTCAACAAAGTATTATTGATTTAAAAAAAATTTTTTTATAAACATATAATGTATTATTAGCCCCAGGGGTACAGGTCTGTGAATCGCCAGGTGTACACACTTCACGTCACTCACCATAGCACATACCCTCCCCAATGTCAATAACCCCACCACCCTCTCCCTACACCCCTCCCCCCAGACACCCTCAGTTTGTTTTGTGACATTAAGAGTGTCTTTTGGTTTGTCTCCCTCCCAATCCCATCTTGTTTCATTTATTCTTTTCCTACCCCCCTAGCCCCCCCTGCCTGTTGCATCTCCACTTCCTCATATTGGGATCATATGATAGTTGAGACAGAGAATCTTAAGCAGGCTCTGCACCCAGCATGGAGCCCAACGTGGGCTTGATCTCACAATCCTGAGATCATGACCTGAGCCAAAATCAAGAGTCAGATACTTAACCACTGAGCCACCTAGGCGCCCCTAAAAGCTTTATAAAATACCCTTGGAGTCTCTAACATTATTAGCATTACAGTATCTAATATTTGAAATTTTAACCTTCCTAGAGGACAATTCTATTTATTGTTTATTTTATTTGCCTATACTGGTTTGCCATCTTAAACTGATATAAAATACATTCATTTTTAAGAACATAAAGTGGATTAAATTTTGAGGTTGTCTTTGGTAGCTACAGAAGCAGAGACCACTCAGGGAACTGAAAACTCACTCTGGACTGTATCAAATATATACCCACGTATCACTGAATTCGTTTCACAAAGCCTTCCAAGAGTAGGTTTCCAAGAGTAGGTTTCTGCTACAAGACCTTAAAATTTAGAGCTTTCAATGAGATGGGTTGATTTTTTTCAATATAACTTTGATCCAATAAGTACTCTATTTAGTAATGTAAAGGACTAACATAAGAATTCTCATGTAGAAAGCGTTAAAGTCATATTGATAAGCTGATAGATATGTTACACCAAATTTTTCTAAATTTTATTATTTTAAATTTCATTTTGAAAACCAAGGTACCCTTAAAAATAAAATTCTGACTCCCAGCACAAAAAGAACTACAATAGCATCATGTTTTCCAACAATACTTATGAAGTGATTAGTACCAGCCTTTTTCTTATGTGTCTTAATACTTTATTTTTTTATGTGTCTTAATATTTTAAAACAAAACTAGAATTTATAATAAAACTGTCCAATATTTGGTCACAGATTCTGCTGATAAAAACAATGTTTTCCCAGACTGGAGAAGTTTAAGAAAGCTAATAATCAAAGGGTAGTTTAAAAGTTGATTTTAATTATGCCATGAAATTCTGACAAAATACTCTAGAAGGCAAAAAACTGATTACTGAAATTCTCAAGAAAAATAACTACTTCATAAGTGACTTCAAACAATTTAATCCAATTATTATACAAATTTCATGACTGACATATTTATGACTTTTATATTTTAAAGTCAAGCTCCTTTTACTTATACTTTAGACATTAGCCCAGAAAACTTATTTTGCCTTTATACTGGAGAAAAACCTCTGAGCTGAAATTCCATACACCCTGAAGAAGCAATTAAAAAGTGTGAAAGAGAATTCATAAAATCATAATAAATACTGAAATGAATTTAAATAAATCTTAAATTTTAAATTTAAATTTAAATCTAGACTACTCTAGAGAAGAGACACAGTAACTAACTTTTTTAACACCAGGATAATATTCAAACTTAACACTTCATTAGATTCTTTATAGTAATGTAAACAAGGCATTTTCTTTTCTTTTTTTTCTTTTTTTTTTTTTAAGATTTTATTTATTTATTTGACAGACAGAGATCACCAAGTAGGCAGAGAGGAGGAAGCAGGCTGTCCGCAGAGCAGAGAGCCCGATGCGGGGCTCGATCCCAGGACCCTGGGATCATGACCTGAGCCAAAGGCAGAGGCTTTAACCCACTGAGCCACCCAGGCGCCCCCATTTTCTTTTCTTTATAGGGGAAAAGAGGCTGGAAAATTTTTGCCTATTCAATTTTTATTAAGAAATATCAAGCCTCAAATGTTTGAGAAACCGACAAAATTGGTCAGTGGAAATAAGACTTTTATTTTTACTTTCAGGAAAAGGATTGCAAAAATGGATATAAGCAAATTAATCAGTTACAAAACCAAGAGCAAGATAGTATTCAACCTATAGAGCATGGTTTGAAGATGACAGAAATGGCAACAAAGGAGGGTTTAAAATGAGATTATTTTATATAAAAGCTAACAAACACATTTAATAACTTTCTAAGAGGGTCACTGAAGCACAGAATGTCATGAATGTAAGAGAAGAATTGAAGCTATAAAAGCAAATAAAAGAACCACCTGAGGATGCAGATTTTCATCAATAAAAATTAAAAAACTATTTCTAAAAAACAAGTATTCTTCTATTAGAAAATACTTAGACCAAAGACTCTAAGAGGAGTATATTTAAAGAAAATATTGGTTGTCACATTTTTTTTTTTAGCTCTATAAGCATGGTAAAAGATTCTGAATCAGGTTGACTAAACTCTCCTTAAATAGAAATGCTATATTACGTCTTACCTACTACTCTTTTCTAGACCTCAGAAAACAGACCCATATATATTTTAAAAAACTATTTTTATTTCACTGTGAAATGGAAAGCTCAAATACTGATGTCTCAAAATATTTTGGTAATATTTTTAAAACTCAGAAAACTAAGATGGATGTAGTATACAATTGAGAAGAAGCCATATGGTCAAAAGAAGACAGTAATTAGGAATCTTAGCTCCAACTTCACGTCCATTTACCTAAAGTTTTTGTTCAAATCAGCGAATTCCTCTGGGCCTCCGCTTCCTAATCTATGAAAAGAGGCAGCTGAAGTAGATTACTTCTAAGATTTATTACAACCATTGACATTTAAAATTCATTCTTAATATATATAGCTCACAAACAACAACAAAAAAACTCATTAAATTAAATTTATGAATTTAGAATCTGGTAAGAAGGGAGAAAGTAAAGGATGAGAAGGAGAAATGGATTACAAAATGATATTGCTCCAATAAGAGTAAATCTTGAAGTTAAAACCTCATTTTTACCATGACAGGTAGTAACAAAATTCTTCAAAGCTCATGAGGATTTCATAAGAGCAGTCTAAAAGACGTACACACTTGAAAAAACAGTTTAATTAAACAGAGGTCTCACTTCTTCAACAGCTCTTATCTAGTCTTTAAGAGTTCAAAACTACTTGAAAAGAAAAATGACTCAGGAAAAAAAAAAATTCCGTGGATGTATTCCCTACAAGTATGTTATATATATGATTGCAGGAGTTTCCAATCTTCTTTTTGCTCCATGCTATTTACATGCACAACTTACTCTTACTACTTACTATAATTCTCAGCCCAAGACATGAAGTGGGGGTGGGGGAGTTCATTGGACTCTGCAGGAAAGGGCAGAGGCACTGAGAGAGGGAGAAGCCATCCCACAACCCCAATAACAGCATGTGTCACAACTTGACCTTACTTGGCAGACTAATCTAATGAGACTTTACCATATGCCAGCTAGTTGAAACACTGTCATCTCTAACATTAGAGCACTACCATCTAACTTGACCAAACTATTAGAGTATTTAAAAATAACCCCCATGTAGAAGGTGTGTAGAGAGGAAGGGTGAAATAGGTGAAGAGGATTCAGATTACACTTATCGTGATGAGCACTGAGTAATGAATAGAATTGCTGAATCACTGTTTGGTACACCTGAAGCCAATGTAACACTGCATGTTAATTATAGTGGAATTAAAAAAAAAAATAAACCCCATGTAAATGTTTATGTAAAGGTTTCTTTTTTCTTTATTCAATGGAAGCTACACAGATTTGTTAATCAACTGCATTGAACACAATATCATCATAAACAAAAATTATTTTGAATCTTTAAAAAAAAAATCTCTTCCCACATTACAATTCAAAATTATACTTGACTGAATTCAAGATTCAATACAAGATTGAACTTGGCTTTATAAAGACTTTTAAAAGTACAGAAAAAAACTCTTTACCTTCTGAGTCAGTATCTCCAAATGGGTTTAATTCTGCTACATCAGGATCACCAAATGGATTTAAAGTCACAGTGGCCAAATCTTTTTCTGCCTCATCCAAAAAGTTCAGTTTGTTGATAAGCTCTGAAAATAAACGTATGTGTTAGTTCACTATGACTGTACTTAAGTATAATTCCTGATCATTCAAAAAATATTTCAAATTGTAAAAATTCACACTAATAATACCTGCAAATAATAAGACATAGCATTTTACCTATGGCAGAATGCCATTCTTGTATTTTGTAGCATACCAACATTTTCAAATAAAACAAAACAAATATATGCATATTATTTTGAAAATTATATCAGATAATGAACTAGAGAAACTTTCATCAGCTAATTTAATCCAATAAAGTGCTGATTCTTAGAAGAATATCCTTCAGTTCTAAATATGAATAATTCAAATGGGTTTAATATAAGCAAATATTTTAAAGACAGTATAGTTATAATATATAAGCTAGCTGAAGAAATATGCCATGTTATATAATCAATTATTATCTTAAAGATGTTTCTAAATCACTGCCTATCAAGGATACTGTTATAAGGCTTTGCTAAAGATGGTAAGTATTGTTGTTGATTGTTGGTACGCTACAAATTACCAAAGAAAACATTTAAGGAAAAGCACAAAGACAAAACTGACAGCTAATAAATACAGACAGAAGTCAAGAGGTAGCAGGTCACAGTAATACAGGCAATCAGAAGCAGAAAGAAAGGAAGAAGCTCTTAGACCTTCAGAGGAACTGGCTGATTTAGCTGAAGGCATATTTGCTTGCTTTATGCAGTCATCTTGATCTTCATCTAAGCTGCTCAGAGCATTCAATTGGTTTACAATTTCTGTAAACAGAAGCCAGTCGAGAAAAATGTAAGGTAAGGTCATTTAATTAAAGAGCCGTTAGAAGCATGCTGTTACTCAAAAAGACAAAGAGAGGGTATGTTTGGTTAATCACGAGAATACATTCAGAGGATGTTATTTTGATGGACTATAGCAGATGTATTTAACGGAAAGTGATGTTGTACTCATATTTTAAAATAGAAAACATATTGTTAAATTTGTGTTATTAATATAACATCTATGTTAATAAACACAAAACAAAGATAACAACTCAAGAGGCTGACATTGGCTTTAGCAACCTCATGTTGTATTTATGAAACTGTGCTTTAAATGCATGTTAGAACAATAAAAAATGTCCCCTGATAACTACAGAAAAAAAGTACTATTTGTTTCATATTATAAATGTAAGCTAAAGGTTTTAAGAGTTTATCTACACGAATCATGAACTGAAAAAGCACTTGTTCATGTTCTAGAATTTTAAAAATCAGCACAAAATAAGAAGAGCAGGCAATAGCTACTATTTTCTATAGCAATTGTTCTTTTATGGGAACTCTTGAGTATTAGCTTTAGAAAATCTTACAATTTAGCCAATAAGAAACAAAAGGTTAGATAGAAAAATATTAAAATAAGATAGAATTCATTTGTGCATAAGTAGAATTTTTTAACATGAGTCATATATATTTTGGACAACTCAATATGTGTAATTATCATTCACTAAGTGAAAATTAACTGGAAAAAAAATAACAAAAGCCTAGTAGGGTATTCTAGTTAATCCTTGCTGTTTCCAAAGTTACAACCTGGGAATAGCTTAGGTATTAGGACAAATCAAACAGGTCGAGATTATTCAGTGGGAAAGAAAAAAAATAGTTAAAAATAAAAAAGTTGTAAATTCGGCCTTAAAAATTGTGTTAACACTATGACTCTAAGTACACATTCTAAATTTCATTTAAACTAAATCACAGAATACACAGTTGTAATAAGGCTGTCTTCATCCATTCATTTGTTGTTGAATAAATATTTATCACTCTGTGCCAAGTATTATCCTTCGGACACAAAGATGGAAAAAAAAACATGGCACTGTCCTCCTGGAATTTATATTGTATAAAAATACAAATTAATATTGAAACAGGCTTAGTAAGTGACTATTAGGAGTATTAGATGGTCAGAAATACTAGTGTTATTTTACAGATCTTTGAGCTAAATATATATACAAATGTGATAAACTTATTCAGTTCTTCTGTCTTGATGAGAAATACATTTTGCGTGAATAAAATTGCCTGACATGGTCACATAAACCACAGAACGTAAGGAGTAAACACAATACCAGCTGAATTCTTTGAGTGATTTTGAATAGTAAGAGTTGGATAGTCAGACTTTATAAAATGTCTTTTTTCATTTTATTCTGCTAACGTTTTTTTTTTTTTTAAAGATTTTATTTATTTGTTTGACAGACAGAGATCACAAGTAGGCAGAGAGGCAGGCAGAGAGAGGTGGAAGCTGGCACCCTGCTGAGCAGAGAGCCCAATGCGGGGCTGAATTCTTGAGTGATTTTGAGTAGTAAGAGTTGGATAGTCCCAGAACTCTGGGATCCTGACCTGAGCCGAAGGCAGAGGCTTTAACCCACTGAGCCACCCAGGAGCCCCATATTCTGCCAACGGTTTTAAACCCCTCTCTCTCTCAACCTAGTAAACTCCTCATTAAGATAGAGCTCATCCATAAACTAGATCCTCTACCTCTCACAGATAGTTATAACTTGGTAATTTTTAAGGAAATACAACAGGATAAAGGATCAGTGTTAAGTGGTTACCAGTGCATGACTGACTTTTTTCATTTATTACTAATTACATATTATTAAAATTTTGCAAATGATTCTTAACTTTGGAAGCATGAAAAAAGAAATATTAACAACAGCAGCTAAACTTTCCATTCCTCCTAGAACTTCTGCTTCTAGACCTTTCATTCATATCAACAAAGTAAAAGGTAATTCTGTTTAGCTATACCAATACTTTCTCTATTTGGCATGCAAATAAATGTTAATTCAAATCATAATAAGAGGCAACCTCCAAAGAAATATCATTTACATATTTAATAAATATTTATCAAAAACTTGCTATATATCTTTGGTAATACCTGCCCTCATGGCTTTATATTTTTGTGGGATAGGTAAGTGAAGCATTATACATTATAGGTAAGTATGATAAATATCATGATTGAGATATGCATTACCGGCCATGTGAAACTGGAAAAGAGGCAGATAGCTCATTCTAAGGTCAGGAAGGCCTTCTGAACTTATTTAAATTTGAGCTAATCCAAGACATCATCATCATCATTATTATTATTATTATAAAAGAAGAAATGGAGAGCATTCTACAGGACAAAAGGGAGATAAATGAGAACAAGACACATCTGAAGAACTGCAAGTTGTATGGGGTCTAAGATGCCAGAGGTGGAAAACAGAATGAGATGAGGTTCACAAATGTCCTATTCTAAGATTATTATGGTCAAGCCAAAGAATGTGATCTTTACTCTGAGAACTATGGGAATCCACTGAAAAATCAAAATGTGTATTTTAGAAACATCACTCCAGCAGCAACATGGTGGCGGCATTTGGAAAAAAAAACAGGACAGGAAGAAAGAAGATGAGTAGTTCAGCAACACCACTCCAAGAAAGAGGCAATCAATAAATATTTGCTAATTAAAGAATAAATTAAGAATATAGATTTGGTGGTTGACTTGATGTGAGGGATAGGGAAAGGAATCTAAGACAAGGGCCAGCTCTCTATCTTGGATGACTACGTGGATAGTATTCTATTACTGTGATGGGGGCTATTCAGTTCATAACATACCAAGCTACAGGTGCCTGTGAAACTTCCATGGAAATAATTCAACTGGCAGATACAGATATTGGTCTGGAACCCAAAATAATTTTGTTATGTATTTCTCCCTTTAAAAAAGCACTTTTCAGGGCATCTGGGTGTCTCAGTTGGTTAAGTGTCTGACTCTTGATTTGGGCTAAGGTCATGATCTCAGGGTGTGAGACTGAGTCCCACATCAGGCTGTGCATTAGGCATGAAGTCTGCATAAGATTCTCTCTTTCCCTCTTCTGCTTCCCCCCTGCCTCTCCAAAAAAAAAAAAAAATTAAACCACTTTTCTGTCTTTTTAATTTCCCATAGCCAATGTATTTTAAAATATATAATCAGAAAAAAGTTAAAAATTTAAAAGACTTATGACAAAGATTTATCCCCAGAATTGTTTTAAGCAGGAAGTTTTCTCAGTAGTATACTGCCTTGACCAAAACCCTTCCTGACCCAATATATTTATGTAATACTGTATTACTTTTTATTATGGTCTGGTTTCACCAAATATTTATACATTTGAAAATGCTAAGAATACCATGTAACAGCACAAATTTCTACCCCAGTGGTACTCAAATTGAGCAATAAACTTGTACTGTAACTTAGTCATAGCAACAGTGTATTATTCTGGACTTGCTTCACATTGGTGAGAACACGAAGGAAACCTAAATTAGGGGCAGGCAATCAAAGCAAAGGGTCAAATAATTTGAGACTCTCCTTTAGTTAGGAAGGCAAAAGAAGATAGAAATTGACCACAAGAGATTATCACATTGAACAAAAAAGGTAGTTGGGGTGGTGGCATTAAGAGTAGGTGATATCTTTCTTTTGAAAAAGTCTGTAGGTGAGTTAAAAGAAGAAAAAATAAACTGCCTAGAGCTAGAACATACCTGCAAATCTTGTAGCATCCTCATTGTTCTCCCTAAAGCATGATAATATTCAGTACAGTTCTATCTCATTTTAAGATGGTCTAAGATGGTAACCTTTCAGCTTCCTGGCCGAGTCATGGTTCAAAAATGTCATTTTTCTCACAGGCTCAGGTCTGTAAATATTTGATTTATGGATATAACTAATGGGTTTAATAATATGCTTTTTAATCCCATGGTGCATCACAATGGAGAAAGGAGGGGCTACTTCAGGCAGAAAAGAAGACAATGAAAAGTCTGTCACCCGGACCTCCTCTTAATTAGTAAACCTTAGTAGCGTATTAATATGATCAAGTTCCTCCCAATTTTTTAGATAACGCCCCTCAATCAGCCTTTTCTAGTTTAGTCAGACCCTCTTAATCCTCGTAAGAAAATGACGTTATAACAGTAGTCATTTCTTTTAGAAATTTTAAGAAATTTTCACAATTTCTTACCTACCATTTGTTCTTCAACTCATTGCACCTTTTTTCCCCCACCTTCATCCATCCCCTTTTCCAAAACTGCTCCCAGGTCACCATTGTATAGTCTAGATGGCAAGTACACTCTTATCCTACTTGAACTCTGTATGAATAAATGTGATTAGCCCTTCCTTCCTTGAAATTCCTTCCAGGACAATAGTACCACCTGGTTTTCTCCTATCTCTTTGATAGTTCTGTCTTGGTCTCATTTAATAGTAACTATTCTTCCCTCTACCTCTTAAATATTATCTTAAATATTATCTATTCCATAGAACACCATCATAGGTCATATTTTTTTTTTTTCTCCCTAAATTTGCTCTTTCTGGTAAAATTCATCTACTCTCCTGGCTTAACCTAACACAGAAATGCAGATTGATTTGACTAATGGGCACTTTTACCCTCATGACCTGAGACATTCCCCTCACACACTTACACAAAAAATGGAATTAAATAGCTGTGTATCTATGTCATGTTCGTCTTTCATCTGTGAAACACAGCAGTTTTTAGCATGGCTGGAACTTAACACATGTGAATGAATGAAGGAGTGAATGAACTGAATGAGTCATAATAATTGGCATATTTGTAGACCCAGAAATACCTGTATTTTTAAATCATATGTGTTTATCTGTATGTCTGTCTATGTATCTATACATGTATCTAGCTATATTTCATTTACCTATCTAAGTGTTATAGTTTAAGCCATCACACCAAAATTTGGTGGCTTAAAACAAGTTACTATCCCTCACACTCCTATGGGTTGACTGGACTCAGTGGGGTGGTTTATTACAGTTAGATGGTGGCTGGGGCTGAAGTCATTTAAAAGCTTAAACTGGACTTGGTATCCAAAATAGGTTCTCTACTTGCATGTTTGGTATTTCAGTTGAGAAAGCAGGAACAAGTGGATGCTGGCCATGCATATCTCTCTCCCAAAGTATCCCAAAGTGTCCACATAGCTAATTTGAAGTTCCTCTAAGCATAGCATTTCAGGGTAGCTGGACTTTTTTTTTTAATATTTTATTTATTTGACAGAAATCACAACTAGGTAGAGAGGCAGGCAGAGAGAGAGGAGGAAGCAGGCTCCCCGCGGAGCAGAGATCCCAATGCGGGGCTCGATCCCAGGACCCTGGGATCATGACCTGAGCTGAAGGCAGAGGCTTTAACCCACTGAGCCACCCAGGTGCCCTGGTAGCTGGACTTTTTTACATGGCAGCTGGCATTCCCCTAAGTATTCTTTATAAGAGGGCCAGGCAGATGATACGAGTCACTTTATGACTTAGCTTTTTAAGTTACAAAGTGTCACTTCAGGGCTAGCCCAGATGTGAGAGAGAGGACTACCAAAGGGCATGAATCATAGGAAGAATGGTTCACTAGAGACAATCTTTGGAGACTACCTACCACACCAATCAATAAATCAGCAAGTTGAAAAGAATTTATTTTCTTACTAATCTAACATACATAATTTTTACGTTACCTACCAGTATTTTACAAATGCACATATATGAAAGGCACAAACTTTAAATTATGTAATTCAATGAATTTTGATAAATGTATACACCCATGTAACCCAAGATCCAGAACATTTGCATCACCCCTTGAGTTTTCTCGTGCCTCTTTTCAATCAATCCCAAACCCATAGGCTAACACCATCACACAGGACTGGTTTTTGCTTCTTCCAGAACTTCACATAAATGGACTTCTTACATTCAGCATAATGGTTTTGAAATACATCCATGATGTTGAACAAAACAACTGTTCATTTTTATTGAAAAGCCTTCCATTCATGAATACACAGCTGACCCGTGAACATGAGTTTGAACTGTGCAGATCCACTGATACTAGATTTTTTTTGATTCATAGAGTACAGTCCTATAAATAAATGTATGTTCCTTATGACTTTCTTCATAACATTTTCTTTTTTCCAGCTTACTTTATTGTAAGAATACAGTATATAATACATATAAAACAAGGGTTATACAATTGTTTATATTATCGATAAGGCTTTTGGTTAATAGTAGGCTATTAGTAGTTGAGTTTATGGGGAGTCAAAAGTTATAATGGATTTTCAACTATCCAGGGCGTTGACACCCCTCACCCCCATGTTGTTCAAGGGTCAACTACACTACAGTTCATTTAGCCACTGCCCTATTGATGTAAACCTGAGCTGTTTCCAGTTCGGGGCTACTATGAATAAAAATGCTATGAACATTTTTGTACAAATCTTTTTTGTGGCCATGTGTTTTCATTTTTTTTGGATAAACATCAAGGAGTGGAACTGCTGGGTCAGAGGTAGCATATGTTTAGTGTTATAAGAAATTCCTCAAGTGATCATACCATTCATTACATACTTTACCAAAAATGGATGAGAGTTCCAGTTAGTGCACATCCTTGCCAATATTTAGTATTGCTAGTCTTAAATTATAACCATTCTACTGGGTGTGGAATTATAATCTCATTGTGATTTTAACCTGCTTTTCCCTGATCACGAGTCATGCTGAGAACATTTTCCTGTGATTACTGGCAGCGATACAGCTTTCTTTGGGGACCACATATACAATTTTTTGCCCATTTTCTTAAAAAAACAGGGTTGCAGCACCTGTTTTGCTCAGTCAGTAGAGCATGCAACTCTAAATCTTGGGGTTATAAATTCTAGGCCCATGTTGAGTGTTGAGGTTACATAAAATCTTTTGAAAGACTTTTTAAAAAATAGGGTTGTGTTTTTACTACTGTCAGGCATTTTAAAAAATCTATTCTGAATGCAAGACTTGTCCGATATCTGCTTGGTGAATATTTTCTTCTGGCCTATGACTTACCTATACATTTTCTCAATTATCTACTTTGATGAGCATGAGTTTTTAATTTTGATGAAAGTTAATTTATCAAAATTTTCTTTCATGTTTACTTGCCTATGTCTTATGTATGAACCCTCTGTCTGCCGTCAGGTCATAAATACACTGTTTTTTTTTTTTTTTCTCCCCAGAAGCTTTATTGTTCTAGCCTTTGCATTTAGGTCTATGATCAACCTTAAATTAATGTTTGTATATCCTGGAAGGTAGGAATTGAGGCTCATCTTTTCCACGCAGACATCTGGGTATTTCAAAACAATCTGTTGAAAAGACTTTCCTTTCCTCACTGAATTATGTTGTACCTTTGCTGAAAATTGGCCAAATAAGTTTTGGGTCTATTTCAGAACTTTCTGTTTCATTCCACTGTTCTATGCCAATACCACATCATATTGATTGCTATACCTTCATACTAAATCTTGCTGTCAAGCAGTATTAATATTATAATGCTGTTCTTTTTCAAAACTGTATTGTTATTCAGGTCCTTTGCATTTCCAAATACATTTCAGAGTCAGCTTTTCAATTTGTTTTGTTTGTTTGTTCTGTTTTATTTTTAAGCCTGCTAGGATTATGAATGGCACTGGGTTGAATCTATAGATTGACTGGGGGAGGACTGAAATCTTAACTATATTGAGTCTTCTCATCTATAAGTGTAGAATATTTCTCCATTTATTAAGGTCTTCTGTAATCATCTTCAATATTGTGTTACAGTTTTCAATGTGGAGGTTTTTCTACATCTTTTGTTAAATTTATTTCTAACTATTTATAGAACTTTTAGCCTCAACTGTAAATGGAATTATTTTGCTAGTTTCGTTTCCCAAATGTTTGTTGCTCATATACAAAAATACAGATTTTTCTATATTAATCTTGTATCCTATGACACTGCTAGGATCTCCAGTATCATGTTAAACGCAAGTGGTGAAAGCAAACATCTTTGCCTCATTCCCAGTCTTAGGAGAGAAGTATTCAGTACTTTACTATTACATATGATACTAGCTGTAGCTTTTCATTATTGTTCTTTTATCAAAATGAAGAAATTCCCTTATATTGAAATCTTGCTGATAAACTTGGTACTGAATTCTGTCAAACACTTCCTTATGTATCTAGTGAGGTGATAACATGATTTTTCTCCTTTATGCTGTTACTGTGGTTAAACCAACCTCGCATTCCTAGGACAACTCCTCAGAGAATGCATATCAGTACTTAGAATATTCATTGTTTTCTGGCTCCTCCCCTAAATACTGGAGCACTTCTAACTTTTTCTTCAGAGCTCTTACTTCCCTTCTGGCCTTGTCAGATAGGCTCTCAGTGTCACCAGAATTCTCCTGGAGTTTCCTAGGGAGGCAGGGAGCTTTAGAGAATGTTCAGTTGTCATTAGTACAAACAAAGCAACATTAATTAGGGTTTAACAGTGACACAGAAAGGAGGCTGAAGTTGTAATCTGTATCTCCTGCCACTTCTGGTCTTTGAGTTGACATATTTGAATTCTGAACACGAACAGGAGCTATTCTTACTGTCTTTGGTCTCTCTTCCTAGGGTCTCAAATTCCTTTAAAAAGGTGGTAGTTGTGATACCTTATCAACTTTTTAGCTCAAGGGATCATAAATGCCCCCAACTCTCTGATTTTACCCTGTTTTCAAAGCTCAATACCTAATAATAGGTGCAGTATTCCAGAAATTCTTATCCTTTAGAAAGAACTGCAAAATAGATGGCCATTTTTATTCTATTATTTTATAGAGCCCACAGCAAGCCTATGATTTTGCTCATTAGTATCTTAGGTACTGGAGAGTAAATGGCGAGGTAAAAACCAGAAGCAAATTAATGGATGTATTATTCTCTGACCAGAGTCCCAAGTTCATTCTGAGAGACCTTCTACTCAAAGGAGGAAGACCTATTTTTTCCCCATTCATAGTCCTAGTGAGTAGGACATGCAATGTTAGAGGGCTAAGGCATCCCATAAACAAGCTTAGCACTTCAAATATGAACTATTAATCTCCTCTACTACCATCTATGCTTAAGATTGTATTCTCTGAAATTAGCCAATATGTCACTCTTCCTCCTCCCAAATTAACTTTACAAACTATAGGAAATGGAGTAATAAACACCAGACAATAGTGCTTATGGTAAAAATGATTTTAATTTATAAACTGCATCTGGATGGGTAGACACTGAATGGACTATATATCTGATGGAAGGTCACAGTTTTGGACTTCTCTGATTGTGGACTCTTTTCGGTTACAGAAATCCTGGAAACTATACCTATTAAATGTTTCAGAAGATACCAGCTCTTGTGCAGCACGGATTATAAACCAAGGCAATCCCTGCTTCTAACTATGTGGACTTGTCTCCTTATACCTAAGCTCTCATGTGGAGACAGAGGTAAAAAAATAGGACCTGGGATGTTTTGGGGACTCCAGTGAAAACAGAATGCTCTGCTGGCATGCTGCTGTGTTTCTGCGTTTCCAATGTCTTTCTCTACGTAAAATCTAATGCTTAGTCTGAATGTCTGGTTGAACCTAAGTAAAATCTTTGGTTATCTTTGCAACAGCTTTAAGTATACTGGTATCTTTCTGGTATTTCATAATGTCTGAGTTTCTTCAATAATGCTCTGCTATAAACTGCTTCAGTTGAACCTGACTTTCTGAGCTGTATTCAACGGGACATTGTTATTTATGGAGGAATCTTTTTTCTCTTCTTGCTGATATGTGTTCAGAAATTCAACAGAAATCCTAAAGATGGTCATATTGCCATATAGCGGTTCATGAATTCTGAGGTTGCCATATGTAGACAGAGGCACTGATTGTTTTAAAGCCATACATGTTTTCTAATACTGGCTATAATAAACTTTCCCATTAATAGGCTTTGTTTCTCCATCTCCAAGGTCTATTATTCCCACTACATTTCACTGATTCTTCTAATTATAATTCAAAATTTCCTTGCCCATTTACCGGTGCTGCACCTCTTAGTAGAACACACCTGTACATAACAGTATCAATAAAAGGTTTCTGTCTAACAGCTAGATCTAAAACATGTTTTCAGTTAGCAGTGAATTTTGTCTCAGACAGAACAGTGTAGAGATTTTTGATCAAGTACAGATATCATGAATTTTTATTTACCTTATAGCAAAGACTGTAAATTTCAGAATATTCGTTAATTACTACTGATCTAAAAGCAATGCTCTATAAGAAATCACTGACTAAATGATTAGCCTCTAGACATCAATCTAAGGTATCACAAAATAATTGTGATAGTCTGTTCCCTCAAGAATTTTGCAGCTTAGTTGGGAAATAATATACCCATATAATTTTTATTTATATGTGATTACATTTTATGTATTTATATTGCAATATATAGATATAATTAATAGAGATGAAATTTAAAATAATGATTCCTTTCTCCATACACATTCTGTCAGCAATTTCAAAACTGCAAGGAAGAGCGAATATAAGCTGTGTTTAAACTACTGCCACTTTAGGGCGGCTGGGTGGCTCAGTGGATTGGGCCTCTGCATTCGGCTCGGGTGGTGATCTCGGGGTCCTGGGACTGAGGCCCGAGTTGGGCTCTCTGCTCGGCGGGAAGCCTGCTTCCCCCCGTCTCTCTGCCTGCCTCTCGGCCTACTAGTGATCTCTATCTGTCAAATAAATAAATATTAAAAAAAAAAGATTTCTTCAAAAAAAGAAAAAGAAACTACTACCACCTTTAACCAGTAAATAAAAATACCCACCATACTTTATTTGTACCACATTTATAAAATGCATTCATTTTGTTTAGTCTTAACCTATTGCTTTAACATTACTGTCGTTAAATTTTAATATCTTTTCAACTATCTTAAAACTACTTTACCAAAACATTTTTAGAGTGGTAATGCTGGTGCTAAAAAAAAATTCTTGAAAGATAATAAGTTTGGAATGGAATTTACATGTGCTAAAAAATGCAACTAAGGAAGCCAAACAACTGCCATAACATGGTGCTATTAATTTAAGTGACTATACGCTGCAAATATAATAGAGAAAAAAAAGTAACATCAAAGGAAAAATATGCTACAATGACTGTGGATTGACTTAAGAGCATGCATCTAATCACCACTGTTTCCACCTACCCTTACTCCCTCAACACACATTTTGCATTCATTACTTTTAGAAAACTAGTCTTGAATTATTTAAGGTTTGAATTATGTCTCCTCCAGATCACATGCCTTCCATAAAATGGGACCACTCTACCCTGAATAAGGTAGTACATGAGTAAAGGTCAAATAAATGGAATAAGATAATAATCAAGAGTGATCAGTATGGGCTTTAATAGGAAATGGAAGTCCCTCCATTGATTTATGGCCTTTCAGTTAACACATCTTAAATTCTCAGTATGTTCTAGACAATGTGCCAGAAGCTAGAGATGAAAAAATTACTAGAATGTAGTCTCTACCTTGAACAATTTCAGAAAATGGGGAAAAGAAATACATAAATAAATAACAACACAAAAATAGTAAAACTTCAAAGAAATCTTGGATCATCACAAGTTGCATTAAAACAACTTCTCTGATAAGGGTCAGAGGATTTTAGGCTATCTAAAAGAAAGCTAGTCCTCCTATAAGAATTTTGTTTATTTTTATTATTTTATTTTATTTTCCAGTGTTTCAAAATTCATTGTTTATGCACGACACCCAGTGCTCCATGCAATACGAATTTTAGAAAATAAGGTGTATGTGTATGTATGATTAGGCAATAAGGGTTACTATGGTCGAAATGTTTGTGTCCCCCCCAAAATTTGTATGTTGAAATCTTAATTCCCAATGTGATGGTATTAGGAGGTGGAACTTTTGGGAGAGGATTAGGTCATGAGGACAGAGCCTTCATGAATAATATTAATACCCTTCTAAAGGGTAAATATTAATACCCTCCCCAAAGAGATCTCTTGCCCCATTCCACCACGTGAGGAATACAACAAGAGGTCTGTGACCCAGAAGAGGGCCCTCATACAGTACCCATCTATGGTATTTTGTTGTAGCAGCCCAAACAGACTAAGATAAAGGTTTAGCTATAAACTCTAATTATTACTCAATATTTTCATTATATATATCAAAAATAATGTCCTTTCTTTTCCTTTCAATACCACCATAAAACTTCTGACATATTGTTATCACCTTTTTTTTCCCCACTGCTGTGATCTTTTGATCACAATTTACAACACTGCTCAAAACAACCCTTAATGGTCTCACTTTTGGGGCGCCTGGGTGGCTCAGTGGATTAAGCTGCTGCCTTCAGCTCAGGTCATGATCTCAGGGTCCTGGGATCGAGCCCCGCATCGGGCTCTCTGCTCCGCAGGTGAGCCTGCTTCCTCCTCTCTCTCTGCCTGCCTCTCTGCCTACTTGTGATCTCCCTCTCTGTCAAATAAATAAATAAAAAATCTTTAAAAAAAACAAAAACAAAAACAGCTATGAAAATATGTGGCTTTTTAAAATTCCTACTTATGGTACTAGTGTCTAGTTAAGATTTAGTTTTAAGCAAAAGCCATCTATGAAGAACAAACCATATCCTCCAACTTAAAGATCAAATTATGTCCCACTGCAGTTCTAAACACTCATGCTGTAAGAAAATGCCTATATTTGTAAACAGTACAACAGTAGCACAGGAGCTGAAATGATCAAGCTTAAGTGGGCATGAAACGTTTCCCAGAGTATGTGTCAATAAAATAAAATTTTGAAACATAGGTAAAAAGTCACCGGTGGTGGTAGAGGAAGGTAATTAATGTATCCTTCCTGAAGTACTTCAGCTAGCCAAATAAAGAACTCAAAGATAGGTAAGACATGGCATTTTCAAAAAGTACTGTATAATGGTTGCTGGCATCAATTACAATCATAATGTAAATGTCTGCATATATTACTAAAAATCCCAAATATTATTGAAATAAAAATAATAGCCAGGAAGGGCTAGAGGGAGAGGTTCGAATAAAGAGAAAATAATATTGAATCTCTCATCTTACATGAGGAAAGTCAACACATTCTGTTTTATTCATTTATTTATTTTTTAAAGACTTTATTTTTAAGTACTCTCTACACAAAATGTGGGGCTCAAACTCATAACCCCGAGATCAAGAGTCACAGGCTCTACTAACTCAGATGGCCAGGTACCCCTGTTTAATTTTTAATGTTAGTAGAGAAATATAGGTTCATTTATTTATCCATCTGGCTTATTTATCTTAGAGTATAGTATACTAAAATGAAAATAAAATGTATTAACTTCCAAATTATTTACAAATGCTTAAATAAAGAACAGTTGAGAATGGTAAAATTTAAGGGGTGGATGGGAAAAAAATAATAGAAAATTCCCAAATAAAAGTATAAATAAAGTAGTAAGTGAAATTAAGTATGTAGCTGTCAAAAATATAACTATTAAGGACAAAGAATATAAAGACAGATAAACCAAATACTGTTTATAAGAGAAGCACTTAATACAGGTTAAGAGGAAAGTAATAAATACACCAGGAAAATACAAATACTAAAAAAAAAAAAAAAAAAGAAGCATGTGTTATAAATATTAACATCAGGCAGGCAAAATTTCTCAGCAAGAGGCATTAAATCAGGCAAATCAAATTATAATCCATAATGAAACTATTAGAAAATTAACTTTTATGCACTAAAGAATTAAGCATTGAAATTCTCTTTCACAGATGAACTATATAAAAAAAAAAGAGTATCAATGACTAAAAAGTTAAAGTTTGGTCTAATAAATATATGTTGAATCAAACAAATAGAATATACATGTAAAAAGATATTTATGGAAAACTTACAAAAATAGATCATATATCTAGACTACAAAGAAAAAAACCTCACTTATCTGAGATTGAAGTTTGAAAGTCTTCAGAATTTTATTTGAATAAATTTAAACAAAGAAACAAACTATAAAGCCCATGATAAAATACATTCTCCTAAACAACCTTGGGTTGAACAAGAAATCAAAATGCCAATCATACATTAGAAAATAATAATTTACAAAATTTGTAGAGGACAAAACATCCATCTTTGCATACAAGTCTGCTCAATTCTTTATAATAAATTCCTAGAAATGGAGTGGAAATGAGTATTATGAGAATTCAGAAAGTCAAGGAAATTTTTGGCTAAGGAGGTAAATGGGTCATGTGATTAATGAAAACTCTCCCTACCACTACCATTATGATAGTAATAGTTGGGGTTGAGCCAAGAGATGGCTGCTAAAGTGTCATGAATTTGGAAACATTCACCAATAGGCAAGTATATGACAGAAGTCAAGGAATAGCAACACAAAAATTGAGCACAATTCATTAGCTGAAAGAAATATGTATATTGTGCTTTTCACTCTAATAATAAAGGTATAACATCAATTCTGTAAGTATGGTAGCCAGGTTATCAATATTTACTGACCAGTTAATACGAAGAGATTCTAACGATTTATCATTTTATCATTTTAGTAGTGTGATCAAACCAGCCATAAAGAATACCTGCATGGAAGCTTCTAGATGTAAGGATACATAAGATATATACAAATTAAAAAAAAAAAAAAAGAATGTGCCATAATTTATGTGAATAAATGCACATAAGCTAGAAGAAGGTAGCCAATTCATCTTGTCCTGACACCCTTAAAGATATTTACTTAAAAGAAGGTTCACCCTTGGGACAAGCCACCCTGGGTGGCTCAGTGGGTTGAGCTCCTGCCTTTGGCTCATCATGATCTCAGGGTCCTGGGATCGAGCCCCACATTGGGCTCTACACCAGCACTGGCTCTCTGCCCAGCAGGGAGCCTGCTTCCCCCTCCCCCTCTGCCTGTCTCTCTGCCTACTTGTGATCTCTGTCTGTCAAATAAATAAATAAAATCTTAAAAAAAAAAAAAAAGGTTCACCCTTAAACTCACAAAAGTGTGAACATATTTAGGCTACTTTATACTATAATCAGTAGTTCCACCAAAGTTTTATGCTTTCTTAACTAAGCTTGCACTTGACTTTTAAATTGTGAAAATCTGCTACTAACCATCAGTCCATAAAGTTTTCAGAGCGCTAAATGGTATATTATATTATATTTAAACAGCTTTAAGGAAGAAAAAATATTTTGTTAGAAGCATTGTTTTTTTCCTGGAAAACAAGAATGAGTTTTCAACTTTGCAAAAGAAAAAAAAAAGATAAACTTCTAGCTTAATGCTAATAAAACCAACCTGTAATTTTTGCTGCCTTTTCCTCTTGGTTCACTCGGTTCTCATCATCATCTTCATTATCTTCTTCAAAGTCATCTAAATTGCCAATGTCAGCCTGCTTCATACTCATTAAACTAGCCAGACTTTGCATGTCTTCATCCCTACATGAATGATTTAAAATTTAAAATACAGCTCATGAAATGGCATTGTTTGAAAAAAAGATTGCTTAAGAAAATAATAATATATTCCTTCTTTCAATATGTTAATGAGCCTTTTTAAACAGTTGCCCAAGACTACTGAAAAGTCTAAATACTCCCATTCATTTTTAAATGGTATGTTTAAATAGTAAAAAGCAAACTGGATTAAAAATTAACTGGTTAGGAGTTAGTTTAACTCTGCGCTGCAGATCTGTTGAAGACTAAAATTTTCTTCATAGGATTAAAATATGATTTTCTAATCCCTAAACCTGGAAATAAAAACTTGTTTCATAAAACAGTACGGTAGCTTGCAAATCAATGAGATCTACACTTTAAAATATTCGAACTTTCAAAATAAATTAGAATAGAAATTCTTCATCTGAAATCCATGAACCCTTTTGGTTTGGTGAGTAGGAAGAAAAAGAAATGGTAAACCACCGTAAATTATATTTAAATCTTGTTTAAATGTGCACTTTTCTCAAAGGGGCCATAACTCCCCAGAAGTTAAGGAACTACTGTAACAGAAAAAAACACCTTCAAGTCTAGCATTTTCAAAAATTACAAGATGGAAAATGACTTGGGTTGATTATAAGTTAAATACTATATATTTGATAAAATGTAAAAACATCTTTATCTTGAAGTATTTTAAATATGTGTGTATATAGTTTACAATAAATACTCCAAACATCAAATGCTTTAAGTTTTCTTGATCTATTATTTTTACCTTAAATTTAAAATAAACTAGTATATAAAACACATTTCTAATATTATATATGAACTAAATTTCAATTTTATATACTTCCCTAAAATTCAGAAAGCCAAATTAAGATACTGTTTCTCTTACCACAATAAAATTTAAAAAAAAAAAAAAAAAACTGTTTTGTAAAGAAATGTTCATTAATGTTCATCTATTTCCTAAATAGAGTACAACTTTGCAGACTAAACAGGTTTTTGAAATTCTATGCATTTTCTTTCATGTAAGTTTAGAGTTAACCAAATCATTCCTTTTAAAAATAAATTTAGTGACACAAAGTCTGAATAAACAAAAAAAGTTATATTACCTTATAGGAATGCCTCATAAATTGCTCACCTGCCAATGGGGGATAATTTCAAGATACAACATTATTCTTGAAATGTTAACTTGCTTAATTTTACTTCTTTAACTTCCTCATATTTTGGATTTTAACCTTGACTATTTTTCTCTGTGGAAGGTTAGGAAGCAAGGAGTGTGGCGGTAGAGAGGGAGTTTAGGGTGTTTTGAGAGAATTTTCCACTGAAATTGAGACATTTGGTTCAACTGAATGAATTCCTCTCACCCAGATTCTCCATGGATCGCACTGATTCACTTACTGCTCCTGCCCAGTGGAAAGGAGTCCACAATCAAAGGATCTTCTCTGGTTTTGTTTTCTCTCTTCTTCCTGTTTCCTTTTCTTTCATTTTGGCTTGTACTTCAGGATAAGGTATTTATTTTTAATTTCTCAGTATTTAAGAATAAAATTTAAGGTCTGAGATGAAAGACTGATTGCCTCCATTCTGTACTGTCTCTCTACCACACTCACTCAAAAGCCAGCTTTCCAGAGATGAGGCTTACTGTTATCTACCAAGTCATTCGCTGCCCTGCAGATGAGTGCCAAACATCTCATCTTGACTGACACACAGAATCCAGTCTAATCAGTCAAGTGAACATGGCCAATTATAGTAACCACATTCCAGTGGCTCAAATACATTCAGAACTATGATTTAGATCGAAATGTTCATAGCTAGCCTCTTCCTCTTACCTTTTAAGTCTAGGCTTAGAATTTCCATTTCTTCCCTTCCTGACCTTCCTCTCCAAACAGGTACTAACCCCTTCATTATACCCCCAACATGCACTCATCCTTGACTTGACTGTATGCAATGACCATGGTGCATATTAGTTTTTTTCCTACTCCAGATATGTTTACCTCATTTTATCCAGTTAGAATTTTACCCTTAGGAGACCAGACCTGGTGCAGGAACTACCGTCATGCAATGCCTATTCAGTGCTTAAGAAGTGATTTTTGAAATGAATAATCATAGCAAATTGTACTTTGCTATACAATTTTTAGAAGGCTGAGCCAAAGAACATGAATTGGGAAAAGCTCTACAGACTGAATTGTCTGTACTTGAGAGTACCGTTACTTCCACTGAAGGCAATGAAATACAAAACAAATGTGTATGATACCCTAATAACATGCAATTTAAAATTTGGAACTTGCTATAGTTACTTTTGTATTACTGTTCATTCTCTAGAGTCAAGAGACTATAAATAACAAAGAGTTCATTTAATTTAGCTTCTGAAACAAAGAATGTCAAGAATGACTGGTATGCAGTAGGTTATTCTCAACTGTTGCCAGTCTACTGACTCAAAAGCTGTTTACATACAGTTTTAAAACACACTCAGAAGCAACTTGCCTTCCTGACAAAAGAAACTTACGTGGCTTTGCCTTCCCTAAGGAAGATGCAAGATAATGAAAACTGGAGAGTGGCAGAGACAACTTTTTTAGACAATGGCTTGAATTTTAACTTGACATCAGTCTGAGTTGGCATAGGACTTGCATACTGTTTCATGTTGATGCTGCTAGTAGCAAGAGCTTTCCTTCGACCAGAAGGGGATTCCTGGAAAATGAAAAATAATTCAGTATTTTGGAGTTATTTACTTTATAGCCAAGAAGTTTAAAATAGTACTTTAATAATGTGATTAAGTAACAGTTGAAACTTCCCTCCTGAATTCCTGTAACACAAATTTGAAATAAAATTGTGATGAAGTTAAAACTTTTCTATCTTTAAATAAGGCAGATAACAACTGGAGAGAGCTGGCCCAGGCAGAAATAAAGACAAACTAAAACCCTAACTATGCAAACTATAATAGAAAGTGTCCAGAGTTCCTCCAAAAAAGAGGATCTAGCACAGAGACAGGCATCAAAAGTACTCAAAAACTGTTTTCCTCCTTTTCATTCTATTTAATGTAACCTAATGATATTTCTCCTCTTCTGAATGCCTCCAATTTTTTATGGAACTCCCAGCCTCTATGGCATTCTAACCTCATTTTTACCTACATTATTTGAGTTCTATTTATCTTCTAATTTGAGCCTTATTTCTTCCCAGGGGCTTTTCTGGTCACTCCACTCTACATTTCTCTTTCCTTCCCCTCAGGTCACATTTACTAAGGACAAAACCATTGGTTTCTCTGATGCTATGTCTGTAGCAGACACTGCCAAATGACTCCAGCAGGTTTCAAAATTTTCTACACAGCTATTACCAATTCATCAGAAATGAATATAAAATGAAATCTATTTGCTATCAAGGGTACTTAACATTCTAATAATAAGCTATCTCATTTCAAAATTATTCTTTACAGAATAATAGCTTAAAAGAACAATGAAAACAAAACAGCAAAATAATGATTGGGCATTAACTATGTATAAGACACATTGTTGATTCAGGAGTGATATGACGATGATTAAGACATAATCCCTGACTATGTGTTCTAATGGCAAAGGGACATTTTTATATGAAGATGATTTGTAAATCATGTAAATCAGAGTCATATACCAGCATTCCTTAGAATTTACTGGTCTGGGAGTTCAGATCTAAAATAAGGCCTAATTTTCAAGCTGTGTGACCTTGAGTAAGTAACCTGAGCCTCAGTAACCTCTGGTATAAAATAAAGAGACTAATCAGAAATCCATTTAAGCTATACAATTATTCAATTTTCCAACCAAGGCAGGAAAAACTACCATTAACCTCTGAATTATTATTTAATAAGTCTTTATTTGTCTTATGATTGACAAACCTGCCTAAAATAAAGATAGACTAATTTAATCAAAACATTAAACCAGCTTTTAGAAAAAATTGACATTTCTGCCAGCAGGGCAAGTAAAAATGTAATGTAGCATCCCTAAAGAATACCTTGTTTTAAAATGTGGTCTTATCTGTCAGATTATGCACAGCAATATTATACAGAACTATTAGTGCATGTAGATACCTTATGAATGAATTTAAAAATGCATCAAGTACTTGAGAAGGATTTAAGCCCTCTCAGAAGAAATACTTAAGAATATGCAAATACCCTCAACTGAATCAAGTTGAACAGATGTGACTATCCCAAACAATACAAGTGTTCTTTCCCTGGTCGCTACTGTCAATCAAAGAATAAGATTAAGGTCCAAAGTTCTGACAATGTTCAAAATGAAAAAGTATGATCAGGTAGTATCAATTTATTACACTGATATGAACAATAATCTCTTATTGTACCTTTAGAATAGTGAACAACTTTTACATATAATATAGGATTTAAAGTCTCTGTTTTGGAAGCATGACATAGAAACTACAACATATTATTTTTAATTTTGCTAAACAAATCTGTTTCCAAAAGTATGATACTAATTAATCCCTTAATAATAATTATTTAATTTCATAAGCAAATAAACTATAAAAATTAAGGTAACTTGGAAATGAACATCATTTTGAAAGCCCAAATGAAATATAATTCCAACAAAATCCAGCGTTTTGATGATTAACATTCAAATTCATTTTTTAGATAAAAACTGCACAGAAAAGGTTTTTTGTTGAACTCAAGGAGTTTTTAAGCTTTTGGTAAATCAGCATCTCTGAAACAAAAGAAAATAAAGGCTACTGAATTCTAAACGTAATTAGCTGTACCACTTAATTAAGTATTTACTTGCTCAGCAACAATGAAAACAGCCCTTTGTAAAGTCTGGACAGGTGAACAAAACAGAGCCCTTTTGAGTCTACAATATCCATTCCTATTATTAACACAGGATCTCACTAGAGTCTGTGCTGGGAAAAGAGGTCTGAATGGTATTTCTAGTAATTCTTCACCAAGCTCGCATATTGTTTTTCTCTTTAAAATTAGCTGTCCCATAGAAAAGATATTTAAAAAGAACAGTAATGAGAGAAATATAAGGATCTTTCATAGCTCTAACCCCAGCTCCACGAATCTTCACTTTTTACAACTGAGTTAAAATCTTTACCCACCCAAAATTGATATCATTACTATTAACAGTTCTACAAAGAGGAACAAAATAAGTGTCTGCAGTTGCAAAATGAGCATGTCTTTTGCACCCTATGAGCCTTCCAGAAAGGAGTAGGGGCCAGCCAGGCAGAAGGAGTTTAGAGAGAATTACTCTTATTGCTGCCAGAGTCCTAAAGCTATTTCATGTCATATGCAAAGTGGCAAAGAGGACGAAATAAGAGGAAAAAATAGTAAAGGACTCTGAGAGAAAGAAAGACGACAAAAGTCAGTAAGAAGTGAGGATTCACATATATTTAAGACTAAGTTTTTGTCTCTGGGCCTACATTTATACATGTTTGTTTGAATCTGACAGTATTTAAGGAATTACTTCAAAACTCCTAAAGCTGGAGTTCTTAAATTTACTAAAAAACAAAAAACTAGGAGAGGTTTAGGCAATCTAGATAACTGGATCCCACCCCCAGAGATCTTAAATTAGCAAAACCAGAGATGGGCTCGGGAATCTGCTGCATTTCTAAAAATAATAAGTACCTCCCTTCTCTACTCCCATCCTGCCCCACCCATACCCATACCACTACTACCAGGTGATTCTAATCCAGTTAATCTAAAATCACACTTTCAGAAATACTTCCCCTAAGGAAGTTCTTACATAATAAAATCATTTTACTTAAGAAATCTCACTCTCATTTTTCCTAAGTACTCTTCTGTAATTAAAAAAAAAAAAAAAAAGCCTTAGCTGGGGCGCCAGGGTGGCTCAGTTGGTTAAGCCATCTACCTTTGGCTCAGGTCATGATCCCAAGACCCTGGGATGAAGCAGTGTTTCCTCTCCCTTAGTATTTTCCTTTTCATTTTGCCAATCTGAGATTATTAACTACTACTTCATTGCATCTTAATTGCATTTCCATGATCATTAATGGCACTGATTATCTTTTCATAGTTTATTGGCCATGTGTTTCCACTTTTGTAAAGTCTTTTGTAGTTTTTCCTACTGCTGGTTATTTTTTTTTCCATGAAATTGAAAAATTGCTTTTATTCTGCTATTATGTTCTTCTGGTTTGGGGGTCTTTTAAAATTCTGATTTAGTTAACATACAGTGTTATATTAGTCTCAGGTATACCAATACAGTCCATATTATTACTCAGTGCTCATCAAGAGAAGTGTACTCTTAATTCCCTTCATTTATGTCACCTATACTCCTGCCCTACCTCCCCTCTGGTAACCATCTGTTTGTTCTTTATAGTTAAAGAGTCTGTTTGGGGCCATCTGGGTGGCTCAGTAGGTTAAGCGTCTGCCTTTCGCTCAGGTCATGATCCCAGGGTCCTGGGATGGAGCCCTGCCTTGGGCTCCCTGCTCAGCGGGGAGCCTGCTTCTACTTCTCCTACTGCCCAGTATTCCTTCTCTCACTGTCTCTGTCTCTGTCAAATAAATAAAATCTTTAAAAATATATATATTGGGATAATTTAAGATTTTTAAAAACCCTTACTCTATTAAAGTGTTAATTTAATAGATCTTCTAAAGTTAAAGCAACTCCACACTCCTGGGGGGAAAAAAACAACGTAATCGGAGCCTATTTTTTTGGGAAAGGTTTCTAATTACAGATACAATTTCTTTAATGATTATAGAAGTATTTAGTGTTTAGTGTCTGCCAAAGCCAGTTTAGATAAATAATTTTCCATCTTGGAATTTATACATTTCATCCAAGATTTCAAATTTAATGACATAAAACTTTTAAAACCTTTTTATTATCTGAATCTCTGCAAAATCTATAATTTTGTATATTTCTTCACTCTCAATGCACTTCGTGTCTTCTTTCTTTTGTTTCTAGATAATTCCTGCTATAAACTGTCCATTTCCTTGTGTTTTCTGAATCAACAACTTTTGGCTTTGCTAATCCTTTCTAGTGAATGGATGTTTTCTATTTCTTTCTTTTTTTTTTTTTTTAAGATTTCATTTATTTATTTGAGAGAGAGAAATAGCGAGAGAGAGGCATGAGGAGGGAGGAGAGGAGGGAGAGAGCAGGGAGCTGGGACCCTGATGTCGGCCTCAATCCCAGAACCCTGGGATCATGACCTGGACTGAAGGCAGACAGTTAACTGACTAAGCCACCCAGGCGCCTGGGATGTTTTCTGTCTCAATAGTTTCTGCTCATCTTTACTATTTCCTTCCTCCTACCTTCCTCAGATATATTTTAACTCCTGAATTCTGAGCATTCTTTTTTCCTGATCTAAGTATTTAAGATGATATATTTCTCTAAGTACTACTTTAACTATATCTTATATTATTATTTTGTTATTCTATTGTTAAATATTTTCTAAGTTTTCATTACAAGTTCTTTGACTCACGTTGTAAATTTCCCCATGTCTTTTCATCACTTAATAGGTCACGTCTTTTTAGTGCTGAATAATATTACATTGTCTGAATGTGCCACAGTTTATCCACTCATCTCCTGAAGGACACCTTGGTTTCTTCCAAGTTTTGGCAATTATGAATAAAACTGCTATAAAACATCCATGAGTAGGTTTTTGTGTGGACAAGGATACACATTTTGTTTGGGTAAATACCAAGTAGTATGACTGCTGGATTGTATGCAAACAGTACGTTTAGTTTTGTAAGAAACCACCAAACTGTTTTCCAACGTAACTGTACCATTCTGTGTTCCCACCAGCAACTGTATGAAAGTTCCTGTTGCTCCACATTCTCACCAGAATTGGATGTTGACAGTGTTCCAGATTTTCACCATTCTAATAGGTATGCAGCAGTATGCCATTTTTTAAAATTTACATTTCCCTGATAACATGATGTAGAGCATCTTTTCATGTGTCTATTTGCCATCTGTACATCTTCTTTAAGTTTTTGTTCCATTTTTTAAATTGAGTTGTTTGCTCTTGTATTGTGTTTTATATATTACAGATAACATTCCTTTATTAGATATGTTTTTTGTTAGTGTTTTCTCCCTGTCTGTTGCTTCTCTTATGCTCTTGACATTGTCTTTCACAAAGCAAGTTTTTAATTTTATGAAATTATCCATTATTTCTTTCGTGGACCATATGTTTCATTTTGTATCTAAAATGGCATCACCAAACCCAATGTCATCTAGGTTTTCTCCTGTGTTATCTTCCAGTAGTTTTACAGTTGTGTGTTTTACATTTAGGTCACTGACCCATTTTGAGTTAATTTTTGTGAAGGGTGTAAAGTGTCTGTCTAGATGCATTTTTGTTTTTGGCATACGGATGCCCAGTTATTTTAGCAACATTTGTTTAAAAAGTATCTTTGCTTCATTGTATTGTCTTTCCTCTTTTGTCAAAGATCAGTTGACTATATTCGTGGGGGTCCATATCTAGGCTCTCTATTCTGTTTCAGTTATGTCTCTTCTTTCACCAAGATTACACAGAATTGATTATTGTAGCTTTATATTTCAAGCAATACACAGTATTGATTATTGTAGCTTTATTCAGGTAGTGTCAGTCCTCCAACTTTGTTCCTCTCCTTTAATATTATGATTTAATATTAATAATATTATATTAATATTATATTATAATAATATTAATAATATTTAATATTATTCTGAGTTTTGCATTTCCATATAAATTTTAAGAATCAGTTTGTTGATATCTACATAACACCTTGTTGGACATACGTTGTTAGACCTATACCTAAGTATTTTGTTTTTGGGGGGTGCTAATGTAAATGAAATTGTGTTTTTAATTTCAAATTCCACTTGTTCATTGTTGACATATAGGAAAGCAACTGACTTTTATATATAAACCTTGTATCCTATAGCCTTGCTATAATTACTTATTAGTTCCAGGAGGATTTTTGTTAATTCTTTTGCTTTCTACATAGATAATCATGTATTCCGTGAACAAAAACAACTTTATATCTTACTTCCCAATCTGTATACTTTTTATTTATTTATCTATTTATTTTATTATCATTATTATTTTTTGGTCTTATTAGCAAGGACTTCCAGTACACTGTAGAGAAGTAGTGAAAGAGGCATCCTTGCCTTGTAGTGAAAAGGCTTTAGTGGGAAAGCTTTGAGTTTCTCTCCATAAAGTACGATGTTAGCTGTTGGGATTTTTGTAGATGTTCTTTATTTTTTTTTTAAAGATTTTATTTATTCATTTGACAGACAGAAATCACAAGTAGGCAGAGAGGCAGGCAGAGAGAGAGAGGAAGAGAAGCAGGCCTCCTGCTGAGCAGAGAGCCCGACGCGGGGCTCGATCCCAGGACCCTGGGATCATGACCTGAGCCGAAGGCAGCGGCTTAACCCACTGAGCCACCCAGGCATCCCTATACCACATCTTCTTTATCCATTCATCTGTTGATGGACATCTAGGTTCTTTCCATAGTTTGGCTATCATGGACATTGCTGCTATAAACATTTGGGTGCATGTGTCCCTTCAGATTACTACGTTTGTATCTTAAGGGTAAATACCCAGTACTGCAATTGCTGGGTTGTAGGGTAGTTCTATTTTCAACTTTCTGAGGAACCTCTATGCTGTTTTCCAGAGTGGCATATGCAGGTATTTTAAATGTTGATATATCCCATTATATAATACCAAAGTAACCATATTTGCTTATTTCACTACCTATTCCATCAGAAAAATCTTCAGGCACAGGGAAATTAGAAGCTTAGCATGGAGAAAAGTTTTTCAGAATTCTAATTTTCACTTGAAAGCCTGAGTTTTATCATTGGGAACAAATAATTTTAGTCACCTACCTTTAATTAGCAGGCTCACTTTGTTCAGTTTCAAGAAAATGTTTGTCGTATTAAGTGTTCATAACGAGTTAGTCATTTTTGTTCAAGAAAGAAGTGTTCCAGGGAAAAGGGTGATTAGTTTCATTTACAACTCAAATAATCACACAACTGCTTTTTCTTAAATATGTTTTCCCTTTGCAACGCAGACTGAGTGCTTCATGTATACATCCCGTCTTGTCAGAGAGAATATTAAAGACTCAATGCTCAAGGGTCAAAATTTAATGAAATTAGTAATTTTGTCACAACATCAAGAACATACATAAATGAAACCTAATAAAGACTAGTTCCTAGTTATAAATTTTGAAGGTTGATATCACTTTTACCTATTAATACTAAGACAGAAGAGGCAATCTTCCTCATTGTTTTCTTCTGTGAGTAAATTCATTACACTGATGGTACAGTCTGGGATGTCTGCTTTGTGCATGGGAACATGGGGGCATGGGAGGTACTAGACATTTTCTGCATCTCCATGCAGTAGTTAAAGCAGTAAATCGCGGCTTCAGGAGAAACTCTCAGTGGTAAAGCTATGAAGAATGATTCTTGATTTCCTGGTTTCATTTTTTTTTTTTTTAAACTTCTCTGGGTTCTTTTTGTGTTATTTTAGGAATGCATTTATAAAGCTCATTTGGTCATATTTTATCCACGTTTTTAACTGTTTTCCAATAGGGGAGTTACCCAGGCTAGCTAATTGGTTACACTGCCAGAAGCAAATTCTTCATTTGAATTTTACAAGAACAGAACTCAACATTCCTTTTTTTAAAGATTTTATTCATCTAAGAGAGAGAGAGAGAGAACACAAGCAGGAGAAGGAGCAGAGGGAGAGGGAGCAGCAGACTCCCCGCTGAGAAGGGAGCCCTACACATGGTGCTCTATCCCAGAACCCTGGGATCATGACCTGAGCCTAAGGCAGACACTTAACCAAAAAGCCACCCAGGCTCGCCTGTAATTTTTTTATTTTTAGATTTTTCATTAATGAACCTTCTTTCTGAGGGTATACAAGCTAAAGAAATAAAGCATATTATACTTAATATGCATATTATATAAATTAAGCAACTGAGCCACCTAGGCCCCAGAATCAAACATTTTAATAAAGAAATAGCCATCACAACAAAGTTTCACTTCTCTCCCATTGACCTAAGCTCCTAATTTGGAAACTCTTAATGACTTATTGGGACTGTTGACGATTTTGTTTTATTGGAACTCCCCACATGTAAACCTGCGATTATCTTTGCAACCATGACTTTTATGTTGTCTGTTTAGACTCTGTCTCAATATCACCTTAAGCAGTTAGTAAGTACCTGGTGATAAATTAATGCTAGCAGCAAATACCCTTTTAGAGGCACACAATCTAATGCCGGATTCTACTCATTCTTAACCATCAGAAGTCTAAATTCTCTTCTGATTCTATACAACTAAATCAGGGCACCAAGAAATCAAGTGACAGGCAGATAGAACTCCAAACAGCATTCTCAAGATGTGTGATAAGACTAACACTTAAAGGTCTCAGTTATTAGATCTCACCTTCTGGCTTATGAGTGCATGAACTATTTATAGCAAAGAACTAATACACTCAAGTATTTGTGTAAATTACCATCATCTCTACTGACGTAAGAACCAAAACTGTCAAATAAGATAATATGCAATTGGAAGGGACTTTTAAGTTTCTAAATCCATCCTGTCACCCCCAGTGCAAAAACACCTTATACCACCCTAACAGAGAATTATCACAATTGCTTCCTGGTACTTTTCATTTAAATTCAACCAAAAAACTCCCAAGACTTTATTTGGTGCACTATATATATGTGTGCACTATAATTTGGTGCACTATAGTATCAAGGCCAACAATTTTGCTTTTAATTTATTCTGCAAATACCTACTGAGAGACTATCATGTGGTTGAGATTCTCTCATTGAACTTTGTGATAACACTTTAAACTTTATTTTTAAATGATAGTCAAGTTAGAAATTAAAAAATCCTAACTTTTTCAAAATTGTGATGCTAGTCCTTCGAGCTGTCACAAGCACCGCATTTCTCAGGCCATGCTGAAAGGATCTTTGCTTCATCAGCAGACCAAAATGGAATACTACAGAATTTAATTTGGATTCCATGGAGCAATTAAATGCTAAAGCAGACATGCCACAAGGAGCTCTCTCAACCACAAAGACTTAATTAGAAACCATATCAGCTAAAATAACCAACCTAGATGGTTGGATGGAAGAGAGTTTGGTAGCACAAATGTAAATTGAAAGAATCAACATTAAAAATCTATTTAGACATATACTCAAAAACATTTGTAAAAATTATCACATTGATTTTAGAATAAAATCTAAATTCTCTCTAAAAAAATCTAAATTAAAAAACCTCAACCTCTCAAAAAGAGAGAAACTCCAGATATACATAAAAATACAAGTTAAAGTATTCAAGTCAAAGGTGTAAATGAGTTGCAGGTTGTCCAAATTTAAAACACACACACACACAAAGTCAAGTCTACTACAAAGTTTAACAGGCTTATTTCCTCTGTAATCCAAAAAAAAGCTATCAAAAATTTATCGATACTACTGTATGTAGTTTTTTTTTTTTTTTTTTACCGTAAGCAAGAACTATAATACAAGATTTTTCACCTTATTTCTTTTTATAGATTTTTATTTATTTGTCAGAGGGAGAAAGAGGTAGGCAGAGGGAGAAGTAGGCTCCCTGCTGAGCAAGGAACCTGATGTGGGACTCTGGGATGGTGACCCAAGCTGAAGGCAGACACTTAACTGAGCCACCCAGGCGCCCCATTTTTTTCACTTTATTTTTTTAAAATTTTTATTTATTTGCCAGAGTGTATATTACCAGATTTTTAAATTGGTTGCCAGTATGTGTTCTAAGGGAAACAGACTCTTCTGTTAGATTATATACCTGGTATCCAAGGATTATGTCATTCATGGCCAGGACCTGAATGTGTGTGCTGATAAGGACCCCCAAATCTTCATAACTAGACAGACCTAATCTTAGTTGTTTAGTTTCATCCATATCACAGACTCAACCAAACTGAATAATCTCCATCCTTTAAGATGTTTCTCCTGAGTTCTCATTTCAGTGAGCTGTATAGTACCATTAATCAAGCAACTCAATCCCAGGACTCCCCAAACTAAGCTGGCTCTAATTGCTAAATCTCTCCAGAATCCAGACCCATTCTTTCCATATCCAAACATGTGAAAAGACTACTGCTATAACCTCTGCAATTGTTGCCCTTTCTCCACTTTCATACATATCTATATTTCATATTCCATAATTCTATGAGGGTAATCCTCTTTTTGTTTTAATGCTACACCTTTTTTTCTAATTGTATGAGAAAATTCACCATGGAAAATTATAAATACATAAAAAAGTACAAAGAAGAATCACTCAAAATTTTACCAACTAGCTGAAACCACTAGTAATACTGACATATTTTCTCTAGTCTTTCTAAAATAGTTGAGATGACACTATTTGCAAATTCTTATGCTCTTTAAAGTTAACATTATAGTTTGTAAACCTAAATTTTAGAAGTTGCATATCATCCTGAATCATGGTTATACCACAAATTTACATAACTGTCTCCTATTAATGAACTTAAATTAAATCACTTTACATTTGTCACTTAGAAATGATGTGCAGCTAAGATTTTTTTTTTTTAAGATTTTTATTTATTTATTTGACAGAGAGAGATCACAAGTAGATAGAGAGGCAGGCAGAGAGAGAGAGAGGGAAGCAGGCTCCCTGCTGAGCAAAGAGCCCGATGCGGGACTCGATCCCAGGACCCCGAGATCATGACCTGAGCCGAAGGCAGCGGCTTAACCCACTGAGCCACCCAGGCGCCCCTGCAGCTAACATTTTTATGCCCAAAGTATTTTTGGCACTTTTGACAGTTTCATAGGACAGATTCCTAGAAGTAGAATTTTTGAGTAAAGTATTTGAATCCTTTCCAAAGAAATCATACCAAAGTTTCTAACCTACAGTGTACAACAGTGCTCATCTCATTCATCACACCCAAAGCAGCACTATTATTTTTAAATCTTTGCTAAGCTGTTAAGAAAAACTTGTATTTCACTCATTTAAGTTGCATTTCTTCGATAACTCATGACCTTGAATATATTTCTGTGTTTATTATTCATCTACATTTTCTCTTTTGTAAAACTAGTCATGCACTTTGTCCATTTACCTATTTGGATCTTACTCTTAAGAGAAAAAAAAGATTTCTAGAGCTCTTTAAATATTGAAAATATTAGCCTTTTGTCTGCCATTTTTGTGGCAAATGTATCTTCTTACCATGTTGTTTAATCTCTTGATTTAAAAACCTTATAGTTTCTTTATTACATAAATAATGCAGGGTTCATTATAAAAATTACAAAATTCAAAGAAGTAAAAAAATATAAAAATTATATATAGCCCCACCTATAGAGTGAAACATTTTTATATTGTATTGATTTTCTAGCTTATTTATAGTCATTGTAAAGAAAAGCTGAAGTAGGGGCGCCTGGGTGGCTCAGTGGGTTAAAGCCTCTGCCTTCGGCTCAGGTCATGATCTCAGGGTCCTGGGACTGAGCCCCACATCAGGCTCCCTGCTCAGCAGGGAGCCTGCTTCCCCCTCTCTGCCTATTTGTGATCTCTGTCAAATAAATAAATAAAATCTTTTTTTTAAAAAAAAGTTGAAGTATACATTTGTGCATATTATTTGTAAACTTTTTTCATTAAAATATGACAAATATACTTCTTTACCAATATTTTACCATGATGTCATTTATAATGGCTATAAATATTTCATTGTAGGGACATAACAATTTAATCCCATGTTTTGGGGCATTGAGATCTTAATTTTTCATATTACCATATAAAAGTATGGTAATATGCAATAACCATATAACCACAGAAAATGTAAGCATTAACCATATAAAAATCCTCTCAGTTAATTTTTATATTCATACTTAAATATTTCACTTAGATAAATTTCTGTTGGTTAAATAACAGAGACATACTTTTTTTTTTTTTAAGATTTTATTTATTTATTTGACAGAGATCACAAGTAGGCAGAGAGGCAGGCAGAGAGAGGAAGGGAAGCAGGCTCCCCACTGAGCAGAGAGCCCGATGTGGGGCTCAATCCCAGGACCCTGAGATCATGACCTGAGCCGAAGGCAGCTGCTTAACTGAGCCACCCAGGCGCCCCGAGACATACATTTTAAAAAGCATTTTATATAACTGCCATTTGCCCTATAGAAGTTACACCAACTAAGGTCCCACTAATAGGAGGACCTTAGCCAACAATGAGTCTTAGCATGATTTTTAAAATAGATATTAGTTTTGATTTTTATGGGACAAATCTATGCATATTTTCTTCTGTGATTTCTTTCCCACTGCTCAGAAGCTTAAAAGAGATCTTCATCTAATGATTTAATAATATTCACTTCTATTCTCTTTTAGTTTAGATTATTTTATTGTCTTTTATTAACTTTTTTATCTATTTGGAATTCCCTTTGTAGTGACAGGATACTGCTTCCATATGAGAACACAAACTGCCTCTTTCCCCAAATGCATCCCATGCTCTGAAAACATTCTGCCAATTGTATATGCTATTCAATTATTCTGTTGTGACATAACTTTATCATTTTGAGGCATAGAAGACCTTCCCAAAAAAGGCACAAAATCAGAAGAAGTAACAATAGCAGATACTTTTTATAGAGTACTTTATGCCAGGCACTATTCTAAGTGCTTAACTATAATTTCTTATTTGTTCCTCCCAATAATCCTATGAGATAGATAGTACTACTACCTCATTTAAAGATAGGAAACTGAGGGGCAACTAGGTGGCTCAGTAAGTTAAGCACCGACTCTTGATCAGGTCATGATCTTAGGGTTGTGAGATCAAGCCCCACATCAGGCTCCACGCTGGGCATGGAGCCTACTTAAAATTCTCTCTCTTCCTTTCCCTCTGCCTCTCCCGCCCTTCCTCTCTAAATAAATAAATAAAGATAGGAAACTGAGGCACAAAAGGATTAGTCAACTTGCCCAAAGTTACATAGCTAGTAAGTAAAAGAGCTGAAATATAAACACAGGCAATCTGATTCTGCAATATATACACTTAAGCACTGTACTGTACTACACGAAAGAAAAGACACAAATTGAATATATCAGTACTAAAAGCTTACCATGTAGTAAAAGACATCATTTGCAATACTAAAAAGAAAAGTGACTGGTAGGGAGAAAATATCCACAAGATACATAAAAAACAGTGAATAGGATACATAAGTTCTAAAAATAAATAAGAAAAACGCAATCTGGGGCACCTGGGTGGCTCAGTGGGTTTAGCCACTGCCTTCAGTTCAGGTCATGATCCCAAGGTCCTGGGATTACCCTGCATCGGGCTCTCTGCTCAGCAGGGAGCCTGCTTCCTCTTCTCTCTCTGCCTGCCTCTCTGCCTACTTGTGATCTCTCTCTGTCAAGTGAATAAATAAAAAATCTTTAAAAAAAAAGAAAAGAAAGAAAAGAAAAACGCAATCCAATTAAAAACTGGCAATGGATATTCATGGGCAATTCACAGAAAGATATTAAGTGGCCAGTAAAAATATAATAAGATGCTGAACTTCCTAGTTATCAGAGAAATGCAAATTAAAATGATAATGAAAGCATTTTCACTCATCAGAATGACAAAAACTTAAAAAGTCTAGTAATATCCAGTGTTGTTGAAGGTATAGAACGAAAACAGGCCTTTCAATCACTGTTGATGGGAATATAAACAGTAATGCAGACTACTATAAGGATATCCTTTTAGCACTGAAACTACCAAAATAAAATAAATGTCCCCTTTGACTGAACAATTCCATTTCTAGGAATCGATCCCAGAATATGGGAATCTATTGTGAATGTGTGCATAAATTCTCAAGGCTGTGCTATCTGTAACATCATCTGGTAAAATGGAAACTACCATAATATCCACTAGCAGAAGAATGGTTAAATCATTATGGTAGATCCATCTGTACTATGGAAAACTGTGCAGCAACTATATACTGTAAGTGAAAAAGCAAGTCACAAAACAATATGTAAAGCACGATACCATTTAAGAACAAAACCAAAACTTAACTTTAAAATATGGGTATGCTTGGGGCTCCTGGGTAGCTCAGTCAGTTAAGTGTCTGCCTTCAGCTCAGGTCATGGTCCCAGGGTCCTGGGATCAAGCCCTACGTCAAGCTCCCTGCTCAGTGGGGAGTCTGCTTCTCCCTCTTCCTCTGCCCATCCCCTCTGCTCATACCTTCTCTCCAAAAATAAATAAAATTTCTTTAAAAAATAAGTGTATGCTTATGTGATTTCAAAGAAAAAAATGTCTAGAATTATGTATGAGAAAACTTTCCTTTTTTTTACTTTATATACTTATTATTTGAATCTTTTACAATAATTATCTGTTCATATTTGCTATCACCTATTCTTATTTAATACTTTAGTGATTTCTTAAAAAACTGCGTTTATGTGGGAAAGGAAACAACAAACATTAAGGAGGTGGGAAAAAGACAAACAAAGGTAGGATTTCTCAGCCATGGAACTACTGACATTTAGGACCCAATAAGTGTCTGATTTGGGGGGGGGGGGCTTTCCTATGCATTATAGCGTGTTTAGAAGCATTCCTGGCCTCTCCGCACTAGGTCCTGGTACATATCCTCTCTATGCTCCACCAAATCATGACAACCAGAAATGTCTCCAGATGGGTTGCCTGAGAGCCAACTCTTGGTTTTTGCTCAGGTCACAATCCCACAGTTGTAAGACTGAGCCCCACACTGGGCTCTGTGTTCAGCAGGGAGTCTGCTTCAGATTCTCTCTGCAACTCTTTCCAACCCACTCTCTCTCTATCCAAAAAAAAAAAAAAGTATGTTTAAAAAATTTCTCCAGACAATGCCATATTTTCCTGGGGGGGGGGGGGGGGACAAGGCCCCCACATTCTACCTACCACCACATTGAGAATAACTGAATTAAGGAATCAAATATTCTGAGAGGATATTCCCTCAGTTCCTCCTTCCCTAGTTCCTCAACCAGAGTTAGAATTCCTTGCACCTAATCCTATATGGTATCAATTATTAGTTTTTTTCCTTGTTTGTCTCCAGTAGCCTGTGAGATTCATTAAGGCAGGTGTTTAGGCTGGGTAACAGTCATCTCTTGTTCTGTGTTCCTCAAATGTATAAATTGGGACCACCCTCATCAGCAGCACATGATCCCAGCATACAGCTGGTGCTTGGCAATTGCTGAATGAATGCCTGAGTTTTATTCTACAAAGATAATGAATGATATTGGTCTCTAGTTAAAAAATATAAACTAATCAATCTGCTTATAAAATTAAAATATATAAACTCTATAAAATATAAACAAAATTTACTTAAATTATGCCACTTAAAAACAAACATGTAAACATGATTCTAAATATCAGTAATAAATTTACTAGGAGTTACACAAAAAAATTAAAAGCCAGATCTCAAATCTCTACTAAAGAAAAGAGTATCAGTGAGTAAGTAAATTGATTAACTGTATTTTAAACTAAGTTAATCAAATGTATTTTGAAACATTTTAAAAAATTTTAAAACATATTGAAAAAGTGACAAGTATTGTATTTCTTCCATTTCAAATATTTAACAACACTCTTGTTATGATACATCAGTTACAGATGGGTGTGACAGATTATGAATGTGTTGGTTAAACTTTCACTTCAGGGGCAATTTTCCTAACTGAGAGGTCAGGTGGAGTGCACACTATAGCAGCTACACTCCAGAGGCAGTGACCACTAGCACTCTTTAATGCATACTGTGATCAACACTTTGAGACACTGTTAATCAGCACAGTGAGTGTCAGAAAGGGAGTTTATTGGTAAAATGAGTATCTTATTGGTTAATAAAAACCAATTTTAGAAATGGGCTTTCTGGGCACCTGGGTGGCTCAGTCAGTTAAGTGTCCAACTCTTGATTTCAGCTCAGGTCACGATCTCAGGGTCCTGGGATCAGCCCTGCAATTCAGCTCCACTCTCAGCAAGAAGTTGGCTTAGGATTCTCTTCCCCACTCCTTCTGCCCCTCCCCCCAGCTCGTGCTCCCTCTAATAGGCACTCTCTAAAATAAATAAATAAACCTTAAAAAAAAAAAAAGAAATGGGCTTTCATTACTAAAATTAGGTATCGAGGAATTGTGATTTAGATAAAATATTTTATAGTTACTCTCCAACCTTTAATAGATAGGGCATAAAAATCCAGCTCGGTTTATATAGCCTTTCCTTTTAGAGATGGTATCCAGAGTTGATCCCTTAACAGTTCGGTACCTAGCTACTGGTGTGGGAGCATTTCTGGCTCCCTTATGCTGACTAGAAGGGTAACTGAATCTTGTCATGTAAATGCTGTGTACCTATTTTTACTAAACCTTTCATGCAAGCTGATGGTTGGAATGCCTAACTGGAGAGCTCAAAGCTAGGATCCTTTATGGACCTTATAAAACAGGCTTCTGTTAATTGTTTTGTGCCTGTATGCTAATGGATATTTGTTTTAAAAATATCTACATGTGACAGAATATGGTCATTTCTTTATAATCTGGTAAGAAGGTTGCAAAGAAACACCTTTAAACTCTTCAGTGACTGCCATTTGGCCACCATGATCTACCAGAAACAAAAACAACAGTAGTACCTGTTACTATAAATAATCACCATGGCGTATGTCACTTCTTAACAACGACCTCTAGATTTTTGTTTTGGTGATACAGTTTGTACAGTCTTTGGACAACTGTCAAATATAAAACACAATCCAATGGTTTTTAATATTTCTTAACCTGCAGGGCACCTGGGTGGCTCAGTTGGCTGAACCTCTGACTCCTGATTTTGGCTCAGGTCATGATCTCATCATGGTCATGGGATTGAGCCTCGCATCTGCCTCCATGCTGGATGTGTAGCCTGCTTGAGATTCTCTCTCTCTGTCTCCCTCTGCCCCTACTCCCCACAACTTGCACTCACTCACTTTCTTTCTCTCTCTCAAAGTTAAGTGTGTGTATGTGTATATATACATATATACTTCTTAACCTGCAAATTTTCAGAGACAGTCCTCAACTTTTAAATACTATGCAGCTAAAAATAACCACCCACACACCATAAAAAAAAATCTTCCTGATTATCAATATTCTTTAAAGGGCCACTATAGGGTTGGTGTTGCAAATAACATTAAAGAGAGATATGAAAGTTGGGTTGTCTACTACCAGAGACATACTATACCATTTTAAAACATGAGGTAAATGAAAGTTTTCAGGGAGAACACAATACATGAGGACAACCTCAGGTTAAAGCACCATTCCTGTCTTCGCTACTAAAAGTTCAAGGGACATTCAGTTTGTGCAAAGCAGAGATGAAAGACCCAATTACGGATGCAGGTGACTGGCATAAAAACTATTGACTATTAGAATTTTTCTAAGTCACAGGTAGCATTTTATCACCTTTTTGTGATAAATCGTCACCTTTGTATTCTACCACATGAGGTTTTTTAATATGGTGGATATAATCCATGAATGTCAATGTGGTGGTTTCTAAAGGAGACATGGTAGCCCATAAATTACTTAGCGGCATGTGTTGCCAACTCCAAACCTGCCTAAAGGGGAGAGGTAAAATACCACTGTTAGAATAGATACTTATTTTCTTGCAATTCCAGATTATGGTGCCATGGAACAGTTATAACAAACATTTATCTGCTTTTGAACCAAGTGGATTAAGTGATTTTTTTTTTCTTAAGTTATTTTTCCCCTACAGGTAACTAAACAAATATGAAAAGTAAGGGTAAAGAGATATCCAGGTCCTCATATTGATGCCCCAACTTCATAGCTTCCAGTATAATTAAATACTTAAATAACTATTTTTGTAGTTTTGAGCTTGCTTCAGGGCAAGTTATAGGATCTCCTTTCTTTAGATTAAAAAAGTCATACAGATAATTACCCTAGCTTTCTGTGATGTTTTAGGTACAGCCTTGCCTAAGAGCAGGAAGGCTGGCAGGTGATTCCCTAAAGTACTTTTATAGCTCCAGGGTGATAAAAATATCTTAAACTTTCTGAAGTCAAAAACTCATAATTAACCATTAAAAATTTTAAATTGAACAATCACAAATAGTTAAGATATAATTCTCTAAAATGCAGTATAAAAAAGGTACTACAAAAATCAATTAACATTTTCAGGTAAAATCAGCAAATATTGTTAAAATGCAAGATTCAACACCTGAAATTACTGCCAATTCAAATAAATAGTATATCTGGTTATAGTGAATCAGTAAGCAATTATAGATAACATATGATTTGTGTAGTGTATCTACTACACAGCTCTCTGTAAGAATTATATAACACTGCCAATCCTAATCATAAGAAGAATTCTTTAGCATATTTTAATATGAAAGCTTGAAGACTATTTCTTACAGATGGAAGAAAGGCCATGTGAAAACACACACTCAGGACCTTTTCCTGTGGTGGAAATGGTTAAACATTTCTTATATCATAGATTTCTAGAATTCTGGCTGCTGCTGCTTATATCAGATAAATAACAACAAAATAATAGTGACAACTTACCACATGTTGAGTACTGTTCTGAGCAGATGTGCTAAATGTACAACACTCCTATGATAAAGGTATGATACTACTTTCATTTTACAGATCCGTAAACTGAGGTACAGAGAAGTTCATCAACTTTCCCCAAACCCCACAAGCTAGGAATGTCCAAAGCCCACACTCTTACCTCCTGCAACCATTCTACCAAAATTCCCCTGATGAGGCAGACAACTGGCTGTACCTGATAGCTTGCAGAGAAAGAGTTGAGATTTTTAATATTTCAATCAATATTTCAAAATATTCAAAAAAAATTTTTTTCCTTTCTTTCCTTCTTTCTCTCTTTCTTTTCTTTTCTTTTTTTAAAGATTTCACTTACTTATTTAACACAGAGAGAGAGCACAAGCAGGGGGGAGCAGCAGGCAGGGGGAGAGAGAAAAGCAGGCTCCCCACGGGCAGAGAGCCTGACATGGGACTTGATTCCAGGATCCTGGGACCATGACCTGAGTCAAAGGCAGATGCTTAACCGAATAAGCCACCCAGGGGTCCCCAGTTAGTTATTTTTCTATGAAACAAAAATTACCTTTCAATTCCACTTACATCTCTTTCCTTATTTACATATATTCCAGAAACCCCATATAGAAAAATGACATATATTTTCACACTATTTGATATAACAGCACTTACAAAGTTAGTGAGCATTTTATCATCCAGTTAGTGACCTATTTCAAGGTAATTATTTACTTGATCTTCAGTGACATCTTATTAAATAGATAAGACTGGTGCTATTACCACTGTTTATAGAGGAAACTTAGGCCTACAAAATTTAGACTTGCTGTAAGTTTGTCAAGACATAAGTATAAGAGTTTAAATCCTATCATCAGTTCTATTACTATTTTCATTTGCAGGTTTTGGGGGTGTTTTTTGTGGTAGATGTAAGACAAAACAAATTCATGTCTAGTTATCCTCCATCTGCTATTAAAAAGGCAAAAAGAAAAGCTTGTTAAACAAAAGGGGTTACGTGACATGATCTTGGTTGGCCTTCCCATTTTACAGGAGCACACTTTGCTGGCATATTTTTGTTTATTCTTTAACATATTAGCAAAGGTAAGTACCCTAAAAGGTAGTATCTTAGAAACTAAAGTCTTAAATAGACTTTCTTGGAGAACATTATCCAGCAAAAGGTTATTTCAGGTTACCTACCAATAAAAATTTCAATTTGGTTCCTTTGGTTTTTGTGCAATTATTACCATTCTACAGGAATAACTTCTGTCAATCAAATTGTGCCTTGTGGGCTGGGATGCATCTGGTGTGGCACCCAGTACGCTATTGGTGCTCAAATTATAATACAAGCAACAACAACTACTACCAGGTTACTGCATGCAAAGTGATCTGACACAAAAGCCATGCATAGCTAAGACTCAGAAGAACTATATGCAATATTTGAGCACGTCTTTTAAAAACCAAGAGAAAGTTGTCTATGATGTTTATGTGTTCATATTTTACTAGTCTGAATATGTTCTCGCTTAGGACAAAAAAAGGAATGATTATTTAGCCTTTCCTAAACACTTGTCTCTTTTTAAGAAGAGAATAAGATCCTTTCACAGGGTTCCAAAGTTTCACACGAGCTACAGAAGATAAAACCAGTGCACAAAGTGTGTGGGGGGGGGGGCGCGCGTGCGTGCGTGCGTGTGTGTGTGTGTGTGTGTGTGTGTGTTTCCGGGGAGGGGAACCAAGGAAGGGGGAGAACTCAGAAGACAAAGGAAAAGAAAGACCTGCCTCTGCCTGTTCTTAGAAATTTAGAAAAGTCAGAAGTCATGGAAAAAGGTGCTCAAGAAAGATAAAAACGTGAACTTCATTAAACCCATAAACAAACCACGCAATCCCTGGGTTTTATTTACAGGGTTTTTGAGAGGATCGAGTAGCATGAAATACATTACAGTGCTTTGTAAACGGCATACGCTATAGAATTCAAGGTATTAAACTGCACTGGAACTTTGAACATGCTATGATTCACTTGCAGTTAAAACTTTACATTTAAAAACTCTAATGGGGCACGGGTGGCTCAGTCAGTTAAGTGTTTGTTTGCCTTAGGATCAGGTCGTGATCCCGGGGTCCTGGGATTGAGCCCTACATTGGGCTTTTAGCTCACTGGGGTATCTGCTTCTCCCTCTCCCTCTGTCCCCTGCTTGTGCTCGTGCTCTATCAAATAAATAAAATCTTTAAAAAAAATTAAAACTCTAACAATGAAAATTACATTTTATATGAGGAAAAAATGACATAGTAAAAATTTCAGTGTAGTTCTTACATACTTAAAAACTATCAATGTATATGGATAAATGAAAAAAGTAAGGTACAAAATACTATTCTGCTCTCACTGTGTATTAAATAGTGGCATGTATATTTCTGGAGATATACATAGGAAACTAATAAGTTCTCTGAGGAAAGAAAAGAGGGACAAAGTAGGAAGACAGAATTACTTTTTATTCTTTTATATTAGTTCTTTTTTTAAACTGGCCATTTGTTACTTTTCAAAAAGATAATTTTAAAAACTAGTAATGAAAAAAGTGGAATTTTTTTTTTACTTTCCTGGTTTGCTATGAAACAGTAAAATTCAATAAATAATGGCATGAAAAATCAAGATTATGCAAAAATTTTTAAAAAGATGTTACCTAAGACATATTTTTTAAAAATGAAAGAGAAATATAATATTTATTTATTTTCCTATTTTCCCAAACCTTACCCTTTCCACTTAGAACTGGATACAGACCTTTTCAGTTCATAACAATGGCATGGGTAGCTTCAGTGTAAGAATTTAAACTTCATGTTAATTTGCATGACTCCTACTGCCTTCTGTATTTTTAAAAATAACTTTCAATTTATGAGACATAAAGTAGGTATAGTCTTAAAATTTCTTGAAACAATTCTTATTTTGCTGTTTTTGAAGTAGTTCAGTTGTCTTATTTTAAAAGGAAAAAAATTCCCTATACATAGAAATGTAGGGAAAGAAAATGTTCTACGGTAATGGCAGTTCAAAAGCAAAACCCTAATATCTAAAATGGGTTTTAAACAGTTCTTTCTTGTTTAAAATGTTAATAATACAATGATAGCCTAAAGATATGGAAACAAACTTCTTCATTTAAAAACAAATTATATCAATTTCTTAGAAAACAATATAATACCATGAAATATATCTTTCATAAATATTATTTGATAAAGAAAAAGAAAAAAGTTTTCAATGAATTATATATTCTATAAAGGGGAAAAAAAACCTCAGCTAGTACAGAGACTGAATTAGGAAATAAACATAACCAGGTTTACTTTTGATATCTGATTAGGCAGAATAACATGAGAATACTGACTTTATGTACTAAGAAAGATGTCAGATCTTCATAGGTTAGGTTACCTCAAAAGGCAAAGCATTTCACATCCTATTTCTATCAACAGCTTTTATAACAACCAAAAAACAAACAAACAAAAATTCAGTGATAACCTGGTAGTCTTGATCTACCACCTAATATCCTTATTTTGAAGGCATGATTAAACTGCAGAAGTAAAATCGACTTTTTTAGAACAGAAATTAAGAAATGTCAGGAAGATTTAGGAAAGGTCTTACAGTTTCGAGCATATTTCCAAGCAATGTCCCAAGTAAACTGGTTTAAAAGGAATAAAGTCAGTACTAGAATCTCTAGAAGTAATTGATGTATCCTAGTAAAAGTAAAGTGCTAAACTTAACCACCAAGTTCCATTTCTATACTGATTGCCACTCTGAATTGGAATTCTCTCCTAGGAAAAGATGGAGAGTGGAGATAAGTTATATTGAAGAGGTTTGTTAGGTAAAGAGTAGAAAGCAGCAGCTGAGCCAAGAAGGATCAGAGGGGAGAAAAGACAACATTTCAGAATTTAGTATTTCTCTTTTAATATTACTTTAAGAGTCCCTTAAGAAGAATGCTAAAATCGTAAAGTATAAAATCCATCAAGTCAAATTTACACCATGCCTACTCTTTCCATTTTTGAATATCAAAATCCTTATGCCCAGTTATCATCTATTAAGGATGGATAGAAAACCTACTCTTTATCATGGGCCATTGACCCACAGGGAAAAAATTAAAACAAAATAAAAGTTACTTAGAGTTAGATATTTTTGAAATGAATTTTACAAATTTTTAAAAGGAAACTGTAAAATTTCCCTTATATGAACCCAGACTTTATTTCAACTTTCCACACCAAAAAGGGCAAAGAATAGAATTTAACAAGGGAAAAAAGTGGGAAGGAATTAAAGAGCAAATGTAGATGGGGAGGATGGGGTTGACGGTGAGGTCAGTTTTAGAGGCAGAGGGACAATGGTGAGCACAATGGTGGAACTGTACCAGTCCCTTGAGGAACTTTATCAAGAAAAGTGGACTGAAAGAATTGGCAGGGAATAACTCTCTGCATTTCTGAAATGTTGGAGCCAGACACGTGCAAACTGAAGATCCAGTAAATGTTGTCTCAAGTTGACAAACCATGCAATAATCATGAAACAGAGTACATGCTTATCATGCAGAACTAGAACGATGGAGGGAACCACCAGAAGTAAATTCCAAAGCAGTTAAGAGAGGCTGCCTCAAGGGAGTAGGCTGGGGGTAGGAAGTAAGTGACAGGAGAATGTTGATCTTCAGTAAAACTTATTCCATAACTGTTTGATTTGTTACCATGTGCCTGCACTGAAAAAGTAGAAACATAATTTTTAAACTCATAAATTAGAAAGGGCCTGACCTGTGTTAAAAGTTCTTCTTCTTCTTTTTTTTTTTTTTTTCCTAATTCCATCAAAAGGTTCCTGTCAAAAACAGATTTTTTTTTTCTGTGTATGCATACGTTAGTTACGGATGATTAACAAAGCATTCATTCTTCTATTTGCTTTGGCTGAGAACTGACTTGTGTTGTGTTAGTGTTAAGGAAATATTTCACTTTATATGGAGAAGATATGAATTGTTGCTTATTTAAATATAACATGGTAAAAGAGAGGGTTTATACTTGTTTTAGGCTCACAAACAATAAAAACATTTAAGCAGGTAGGAGTACAAAGTTTATTCAACTTAGAAACTAGGAAAAATGCTACCTATCTTTTCTCTCTTTACCCAAAACTGGTGCTGTGAACTTAACCTATTTTGTATTTTAATTTTAATGAAATGGTAAAAAAGTTAAAGATTTTATATAAAATATGACAGAAGCAATCATGATTATCTTAATTTTTAACTATGCAGAGACCATTTTAAAAATAATTTTTTAAAAACTATGAAAGGTAGCTTGTAAAGTCAGAGTTCTTCAAGTTTAAGATATCTTAAAAATAAGTATCCAAATTTAACCTGACATAGTCACTTAAAGTGTCTTTACTTTTTGGATGTACAATGTTTAAAAAAGTAATATTCACTTGGAAAAAAAGTTTTAATACATGAGCACGTATGAAAACATCAGTGAAAAAAATCTGTCTTTTAAAATTTTTTATAAAATCACTTTTCTAAATAAAATTAGCCAATAAACAAATACTAGTTACAGTAATATAGTTCCTTGTAACACTTCATCATTTAAAGAGAAGGCAGTCAAAATTAGTAATAAATTTAAACCATACTGTTATAACTTCTGGGTAAATTTTCACCAATTGGGTCCACTGATAATAAGGTGGAGTAAAGAAAAAAAAAGGTGTATAGCAGAAAAATTGCTGTGGATTACTTAGAAACTGGTCACTAAAGAATAAAGAAGAAAGGATGGATTTGAAGTTAGTTCTCAGATCTTCATTTTATTCCTAAATTGTTAGTAATAGCACAATTTATAAAGAACTAACTAGATGAATGGATGGAAATTAGGAGTGAGGGCAAGGATAAGAAATATTGGTGGTACATGATTTGGATATTCTAGGATCACTTGATAACATTGCAGAAATTTATAGCAAGCAAGGCCTCATATCCAGGACCTAACTTCACAGACAGTTCCTCTGACATAAGTACAAATTCCTTTTCCTCTTACATTCCTTCCCTCCTAACACATTTTTAAACGACTGTTTCTTTCAATATGAGCTAAATTAGATGCCCCTTGTATTTTTTTTTTAACATTGGAGAATAAAGAAATTTAGTATTTTCTATTTCTCCCTCTTTCTTTGGTAGATCATATGTAGCAAAGAACCATTATTTATGAAATAAAAATCAATACGTTTAGACTTATTCTTTTCAATCTCCTGAAAGGTCATAAGACCTTTCTCCCAAATTAAATTGTGCAATTTCAGGTAGCTCCCTTCAATTTAATTTTTTTTACCACACACCCCCTCTAGTCATCACTTTCATTTTATATGATCTTCTTGTTGACAAGTATCCATTCAAATCTACTTCTACACTGAATTCTGAATCTAGTCACCATAACTGTCCTTGAATCAACAAGACCATTCCAAAAGCCTGAGTGAATGATGGGTTTTGTATAATAATCTGAAGCCCTATAGATTTTCACTAGGTCAAGCTATTGTTGGAGAGAATACCCAAGCAAGAGGCACCACAGCAGGAATGCAGGTCCCCTCATGGCCCACACCTAGGAAGCAGTTCTGTGTACTTTTATAAAGTATCAGTTCTAAAAGTTTTTCTATGAAAGCCTGAAAATTACACAGGTAAAATGTGCATTTTAAAATAGGACATGTAATAAAGCAAATTATGTATTTAATCTACATTAAATGCAAATAAGGAATAGCAACCTAAAAACTTATACAACAGGGATATGTTCAAAACAAAGAACAATGCTAAACTAAAATCCGTCAATTTATTGAAAGTGGGATTGTGGATAATTTTTCCTTTTTAGTATTTCCAGTATTGTCATTATGTCAGTTGTAATAAAGACAAAAACTATAAAATATCCACTATGCTCTAAAAAAAATAAGTCTAAGGAATGGAAAAGTTATCAAGTTTATTTGAATACTATTCCCAGTACATTTAATTCACAGAATCTTTAACAACAGGTATCTTCTTCAGGCATGAGCCTAAAAAACCTCAGGATGAGAATTTAAGTGTCTTACTATCAAGTTTATGAGAATGAAATCAACTGGAAACCCACTTACCCATTTACTGGATATTTATAAGTGCACAGAATCTTGCTGAGGACTGCCTGTCTACAAAACAATATACTCTTCCTACCCTTTGGTAGCTGCCTAAAATTAGCAAGGAGAGAAAAAACTATCATATAAGTTAAACAATGAGGGAAGATAAAATTAAAAGAAAATCCACAAGCTTAGCATATGAGTAAGTGACAAATTCATTTTTTGAACACTCACTAAGGGTCTATTTGTAAAATGTTATTCTAAATGCAGAAATCAGTTCTGTACACTTAGATCTCTGTCACCGCAAAAAGATGGGATGTTTTGGGAAATAGGAATATGAACCACATATCTATTTGAACAGTAGGACACTACTGGCTTACAGGGACAGATGTCATGTTAAGGTACAATTATTCTGTAGCTCGTATAACTGGAAATACATGCCCTATTCTTTAAATTGGCTTAGACAGCAGCATATGTAGCACTTTAATTAACTGTAGCAATTGACATATCTTAAAAGCTAAGATCTGAAATAATGTGCTGTAAATAGTACTCATAAACCAGTATTAATCCAAGTTTAACCTATATATGATAAAGTGTCCAATGTTATATCTAGATTATAAGAAGAAAGTTGAGCATAACACAACTGTATTCAGGAATCCTAAAACAAAACTACTTTTTAGTAAAATTCTAAGTAGTTAGCAATATGCAGAGAACAAGCATTGCTGCTGTGTTGTTTTTTTTTTAATACCAGGACAAAATTTACTCATTAACATTAAAAATAACCCTATTTTAAAGTAATCTCTAGTTTAGATATCTAAACTATCATAATTATTATTTAAAAAGTCTGGTCACTATTCTGAGCCAAGTAATTTTCTATACTTCTGTGTTAATAATTTATAAATATAGAACTATGTATTTTAATCATTCTATAAAGAAAACCTAAAACGTATATACACATTTATATACTTGTATATATTAAAAACATCAATAAAACTCATCTTACAAAGCTTAATTAAAACTAACTATAAATTTGTTACCTAATACACTTGACATAACTTATTTTTAAAAATTTTACACTCATTTCACATAACTATAAAATTTATATTTTCTATTAACCATCTTTTAAAATGAAATAAAAGCATTTCATAGCTTCACATTTCATAGCTTCATAATTTATATTTTTCAATAAAGCTACTTGCTAAGAATATTAGCAAAGCTTACAATTAAGTGAGGTTCTAAACTTCAGCATGTAGCTAGTATAAACAGGGTGTGAAGCAGGTAACCCTGTGCACTGAATTTAAACAAGTAACCCACGTGTGGCTGCTGATTATTAGTCCTGTTTTGTTTTAATTACCATCAAATAATCAACCTCAATAAAATTGATCTTTACCTAATAAACCTTTAATTACAATATTTTTCTTTCAATAAATCAAGTTCCATTTTTCTAAAACAGCTGATTTATGTTCTATTTGAAGATAAAAAATAAACAAACATTTAAAATTATGTTACCACATATTTGTAAACACTTTATGTTGGCAGGTAGATCCTCAGCAGAGTGGGAGTGAGAAAATAGAAGAGAGTAGTTTACTACTACTAATTAACAACATGACCTTGGACTAGTAACTAGATCATAATACCTTAGTTTCCTTATCTGAAAATTAGGGAGGAGAACTTTATGATTTCTTAAGCCTCCTTCCAGATCTAAATTTCTATGATTTGATTATTTCAATTAAGAAACTCAGATCTGCATTAGAAAATCAGATCCTAAAATTATAGAATAACATAATAGTGCGTTATAACTTAGCAAAAATATTACAAAACCAATTTGAAATATATTAACTATCAGAAAGCAATACTTTCAAGATAAACAAAATGCAGGGGCAACAACTGCATATGCCTGTGATGATTTAATGATAGTATGGACAATGAAGTTTACAAAACAGGACATTTCATTTATGGGTACAACTTGCAGAAGTATTTAATTTAACTGCAAAGCCAGAAACTATGGACAAGAGAATTATACTAAAATATTTTACATCTTACTTTTGAAATGGAGTTCTGTTATACTCTGCATAGCTTACATATGGAAACTAAAAGTATTTAAAATAAATTATCACTAAAGGTGCAACAAAAGAAAAGTATGTATAGGGACAGAGGATTATTTCTTTTAATAACACATTACCAGCCACATAATACTTACATGAATTAACACTATTTTCTGTAAAACTGCGAAATTTTCTAAAGGTACAATGTTAAACGTATCACTGACAAGCATCTGACTAATAAATTGCAACTTTAAATAAAGGCAAACAATATACTTCCTATTACTAATCTGATACAGGTATTACTGCAATTCAATTTTCTTTCAAAGGTATGTTTTTCCAAAGAACATCCAACCACCCACACATTACTTAAAAGAGAAAACAAAAATTAAAACCTTTGTGCTAGAAACTGTCCCAGGACTATATTTTGACATTTTTAGCAACCTGACAAACCACTCTGTTTGCTTTCTTCCGCCAATACAAAAATCAAGCCAAGGAGAAGTTTCTTCATTTATTTCATTCAATGTCACAAGACTACACGAGGTCAGGGTAAAGGTCAACTATCAATAATGCATGCTATTGCTAAAGCTGAAATATAAATGTTCATCTGGGCCCTGTTTCAAAGACCGGCTATTGAAACCCATTTAATAAGACCCATAAAACTAGGAGAATGTGGGAAGACCAAGAAATGTGAATACCTCTTCCACCAAACTTTGCTGACATCCTCTAGCAAATTAAAGAAGGTACTGAGAAAACAAACTTTAGGTAGTTGGAAAAAAGGGGGGGTTCCTACTAGCTTAACAATCTCGTGTTTTTAAAATTTGCAGGAGTGCTACCCCGCAGGCATCTGTGACAGCATCACAAGGTTTACGGATTTAGTGTGGGTGGCTGGATAAAATTGGACATTGACCAGTTTTGTGTATGCTAAAAGGCACCCGGCTGGAACACTGTATTCAGCAACTGGGTATGAGATTGCCAGTGCAGTGGGTTGGAAGATGTATGCATTGGCACTCCATGTGGAACCAGTAGGCTTACTTTAAAAGGTTACTGCAGTCTTGACTTTGGCAGCTGTCTTCTATGAGTGAATATGAAGAGTTAAGAGTGAGATCTAGAGTCACACTTCCGAAGATCAAAAGTTGTTCAAGTCTGAAGCACTGCATGTCCCTCAAAACATTAGGTCCTCAGAAAGAGAAATAATGGAGTAATCCTTTGTAGGGGATTGGGGGAGGTTACATAGTTGAGAAAGTGTCAAATTTTAAAACACCCAGCTAGAGGCGCCTAGGTGGCTCAGCTGGTTAAGTGACTGCCTTCAGCTCAGGTCATGATCCCAGGGTTCTGGGACTATTCCTGGGATCCGTCCTAGGATCAGTCCTGAGATCAGTCCTGAGATGATCTCCTTGCTGCTTGGGCTTCTTGCTGCTTCCCCCTCTTCCTCTGGCCCAATGTGCTCACTTTCTCTCTCAAATAAATAAATAAAATCTTTTAAAAACAAACAAACAAACAAAAACAACCACTCTGCTACTTTAACTGTCAACTTTCAGGGGGTGGCATTTAAATTAAAACATCAGCAGATGTAATTATGTAAACAGATGAAGCAGCTTTGTAATACTTAAATATGAGTATCATCAGGTTAAGACCCCCAAACTCTTTGTCTACTATATACATCTGTGTCTTTCCAGTGCACATTCTGAATCCTCTGCCTCTAAAAGCAATTTATGATGAATGACTACTCAGTCTTAAACACCACTTTTATTAATGACAGAAGCCTAAAAGACTACTTCTATGCTATCTGCTCTTGACTGAATCTACAAAGGCAGAATGCGTCACACAAAACTTCTGGTCTTCACAGGTGACTCTGGATCTGTTAAGGCTTCATGATCACTTAAAGAAGACAGCTGTCAAAGTCAAACTATTTCCACAGAACATACTCTTTTCACAGTAACCCCTCCCACATTCCCCCTCACCACTAAATCAAATATTTTTCCTCATCAGAGTTAAAATATGGCAAGACAGAATTTTCCATGCACCAATGAGCAGTGTTTTGCAGACCTGTGCTTCAGTTTTAATACAGGATCACAGCATGCCTTTAACATTTGCAATCAGGTACTGAAATCACCTGATCTGTTAGGTATAGATTAAATATAGGTTTTTGTTAGAGATCATGCTATTGGTGATCTTCAGAAACAGGTACAAAGAATCTGAATATAAAGTAAAATTATTTTAGTACTAAAATAGAAGATAATTGTTTTTCTTAATAAAAAGAAAGCAAAGGAAGCCTCTTAAAACTAAATATGAAAAAATTTGAAAGGAAAAGTATATAGTTCAACTGGAATTTCAAGGTTCTAGATTCTAGAAAAAGTTCTGCGAAGTATTCTGATATTTTCTAGATTTTTTTTTTCAAAGGAAAAGCCCATAATGATTGGTACTCTGAATGGTACATTAATAGACATATGCAAAACCCCTCCTCACTTACACTATTAAAAATTTTTTTTTAATTGGGACAACTTGATTTTTTAAGAAAGAAATACACAAATAAATACTAATTATAGATTCCCTGGAGGGCAGAAGTTGGGTACTCTAAATAAGAGGAAATCTATAAATATTTGGTATATTATTGTAATAGAAAAGTCTATATAAATTCTAAAAATATACAATTTCATCAGGCAAAGTATTTTTAAGCAATGTCAGAACAATATGACATAATCATTCTATAATTATAAAACATTTTTAGCATGTGAAAGAAAATAATTCTAAACTACTTAATTTAACAAGAGGCAGTCTTTAAAAATCCTACTGTGACACTAAAACAAAACTGTTGCAAAAAGAAAAGCAGAAAGGTTCCCCAAAATCTAAAATATAAGTAGCATTTTGAGGTAAAGAAACCACCCTATACTCACTCCATCCCCAAAATCACAATCATAAAGAGTCACTACTTAAATATTGGTCAGTGCTCTGTGAACCATTTTATATTAAAATTGGATAGTTCAAAACATCGCACATATGAAAAGTATTGTTTGACACAATGCCATTTTGATGATAAATTGCAATCTATAGCTCAAATAATTCTACCCAGGGATTAACATTTCAGAGGCTGAGCCAGAGATTATGTGTGTGGATCTTGAATTTCATCATGTCCCTTTGGCACAATAGCTTATTCTTCCTTTTTTCATCTATTCTCTCATGAAGGGTCAGGAAAGCTTAGCCTTGCTGTTGCATTCATTTCATCTCTACATTAACCAGATACCTTGCAGTCTTTAGTTTTTATGTGTTATTCCATTACAAATACTATACTGCAGTATAGTATGGCTAATCAGGTTTGTACCAAATCAAAGGGTGCCATCAAGTGGTTATAATACTCTAAACAGCATTACACTAAATGACTATTCCAAATAGACTTTCTTCAATATAGACAAATTGTGCCACTCTACTATGAAAAAATGGGGTAAGGAAAGAGGAACTATCCATATTAATTTTTGTTCTTTATTTTCTATCCTTCAGGGATTGCTTCTGGGCATATCATATGCATGAAGTACAACTTCAGAGCCACAGTTAGGATTAATATTTATGTCAGCATATTATCAACCGATAATTATAAGGCACAATTCAAGTATGGTAGCACTACCAGGAGCGAAACAAATTTATCAATCAAAATTCATGATTTGATTAATAGCTTATCTCTGGAAATTAGCAATAATGGAACACATAATTAAAACACTGTCTTGTTAAATCTGTTTCCTATTATTAATGAAAAATTGCAAGGCTATAAAATAAAGCCAGTATTATTTATCTATTTCATGCAGCCAGGCTTAGGGTCTAAAAAGGAATCTGGCCGGTGGTGTGAGAATGTATTTTCAGACACTTAGAACTAACTTGCAACAGTCTATTCAACAGGTTACAAGGGTCATTTAAGATTTCTGAAGAAAGAAATCTAGAACTGTTCTTAGAAAACACACACAAGGTAACATATAATTCAAATGACCCACTTTGCAGAAGCTAAATTGCTACTGCTTTGAACCATCCTGCACCAGGGAAATCTCACAAACAGGCTTAAAGCATCTTCATAACTATATACTTACTTCTGCTGCATGGAAAGCAAATTATCCAAGCTCAAAGATTAAACAAGATATAGAAAATTGAATCATAAAAGCTAATTTGAACTTTAGAAGATTTAAGGAGCAATACCAATAAGGATGCAAACTCCAGGCAAGACTGAAGATCTGTAATGATGGCAATCATTATTTTTTACAGAGCTGTTTCAGACTGTCTACAAAAATGTTTCTCATATCACATACTTTTCCAGAGCCTTGCCACTCCCCGATCAAGTGGTGCAGTCTCATTCCCTGCCCCCAGAACGTGGGTAGTTTATTGGTAAGAGTATGAGGAAGTAACACTATGCACCTAGCAAGGCTAATTAGAAAAGGTGATGCAACTTCCACTTGAAGAGCTGGAACAGTCACCCCTAAAGAGCTCAGCTGCCACAAAAGCAGTTCCAAATGCCCTTAAAGAAATCCAAACTAACCCACTCCCAGAGGTGAACTATGGAAGGCCTTAAAACTACATGAAATGAAAGAGCCTCCGATCTGTGCTCTAGTCCCCAAACTCCTAAAGACTAGTGCATAGGACAGATGCTAAGCTAGAACTGCCCAGCTGAGCCCTTCTCAAATTCCTGAGCCACAGAAACTGAGTAACCTGGACAGTGACTATAATCTGAGCTATTAAACTGAATCATGAGTGCTAGAAAATGATAGCTAAATTCCAGAGGATACTCAGCAGACATTAACTTACACTGTTGCATTGCTTGTAACAACACTTGTTTGGTTGCATATGGGAATGCAATAGGTACAATTAATGCCCATGAAGCCACTGAATATATAATGGTAACAATAACCATAAGGATCAGAAAAATGAGATACTACCTCTAACAGAAAAGAAAGGATGATGTGGTTTGTGGGGGGGAGCTTATTAATTCTTATGTTTTACTTTGGGAAAGCAATCAGATGTCTTCTTGGAAAAGACTAAACTGGTATTATGGGACCTTATAGCATAGAGGGAAAGTATTAAAATATTTAGGTCAACCTACTTGAAAATACTAAAAACCAATGTATAAGAAAAAGTAGATTGTATGAGAAAGATAAAATAACCTTGAACTCTGCACTTCAATAAGAAAAAAGGTAAAAAGGAAAAAAAATTTACTTAAAGAAATATGACTTCAAAAAAATTACCGACATACCCAATGGCATTTTGGTTATGTCTCTTTTCTCCCACAAACTGCCCTCACCAATTCTTCCTCTGTGTTCGGTATATTGCTCAAGAAAAACACAAGCATCCAAATATTCAAACTAGAAATCTGGAAATCATCCTTGATTGCCTGACCTCTCTCAACCGTCAGAACCAGTCACTAAGAATGGATGCCACCACCTTCTAAAGATCTCTTGAATCTCACCCCTCTTCTCTGGACCTGCTAATGTCATTATCCTACTTCAAGCCACATCATCTACTACCTGGATAACTGAATTCATTGCATACCTGATCTTCAGCTGTTTAGTTTTACACATCTCCATTCGTTCTCTATAGCAATATTTTTTCAAACTATAGACTATGACCCATTAATGAATCATGAAATCAATTTAATGAGTTGTAAATTCAACTTAGTGGCTTGCAACCAGCATTTTAAAACATCAGGATGGAACAAGAAATAACTATTGCACATGCTGTAATACAAGGAAGAGTAAGATGTGTTTCATGAATCTTTTGTTTTAGTTATATGTAGGTGCCTCTATGTGCATAATACGTGTATTACATGTATATGGATCATAATATAAAACATATTTCTTACTGAACAGCACAGTGAGGGTCTGAAACACAGAAACTGATCTTTTCCTTTTTTAAGATTTATTTATTTGAGAGACAGCGGGGGTGAGGGAGGGCAAGGGGAAAGAGAGAGAGTCTCAAGCAGACTCTGAACTGAGTGCAGAGCCTGACACAGACCTTGCTGTCATGACCCTGAGATCATAACCCAAGCTAAAACCAAGAATTGGATGTTTGTGGCACCCAGCGCCCTTTTTTTTAAAAAATTCACTGTTTAAGGAATTTTTTTTTTTTTTAAGATTTTATTTATTCATTTGACAGAGAGAAATCACAAGAGAGGCAGGCAGAGAGAGAGGAAGGGAGGCAGGCTCTCCGCTGAGCAGAGAGCCCGACGCGGGACTCGATCCCAGGACCCTGAGATCATGACCTGAGCCAAAGGCAGCGGCTTAACCCACTGAGCCACCCAGGCGCCCTGTTTAAGGAATTTTTATTAAAGTAAGAATTTTGTAACCCAAATTACATTTCTTTGCTCAGTTATCAATTCTGTTCTGTAAAACAGAAGTGATATTCTGAGCTATTCCACAGTAAAGAAATACAAAATTAAAGAAATAAAAACTTGAAATTTTTGTACTTTGCTGAAAATTCTTTTTCCCAGGGTCTATAAAACATTAATTTGTTTTTATATTTATATATATGTACTTATATATAAAATATAATAAATATATTTTAATATATAATATATAAATATATTCATATATTTTTTAATATATTTTTACTATTATATATATATATTTTACTCCACACTGGGTATGGAGCCCAACATAGGGCTTGAACTCACAACCTCGAGATCAAGACCTGAACTGAAATCAGCAGCTGGACACCTAACTGACTGAGCCATCCAGGTGCCCCTGTCTTTTACTGTTTTTTTGTGTGTGTTTCTGTTGTTGAGAAACTGATCTTTCAAAATACAAGTCTGATCATTTTACCTCTCTGCTTAAAACTTTTCCATGGCTCTTGATATCTGATTACATTCATGAATCACAATCAAGCAGGATCTAGGCAAATCTGTATATTTTACTACACACATGGATGATTCTGACGGGCAGCCAGGTTTGGGAACCACAGATTGACCTATTATAAAGTTCAAGTATTTTCATATAGCATACAAGGCCAGGCACTATCTGTCCCTTGCTCATCTCACTAGTTTCGACCCCTTCTGTTCTCCCCACGTGGCAAATTAATCTATAGCAAATTTTATCACTGTGCCTTTAGCAAGGCTGTTCTTCTGTCCTTACCTCAGGTCCCACCCTTCTCACCCAACTCTTATCTGGCAGGTAAATTTTTTAGTCCATCAAGTCATAGCTCATATCAACTCCTCTTTAAAGGCTTCCCATATCTCTGATATATGAAACAGCTCCCTGACATCCTAAACCGTCCTTCCATAAGCTTCTTTTCTAGTGCCATCACTGTAGTCTCATTATTTGGTCACAGATCTGCCTCCTTGACCAAACTGAGAACAACTTGAGGACGAAAACTTTGTTTTACTTATATCTTTGAAGTCTAGGAAGTAAATGCATACACAATTTTGCAGCACTCAGTATAATGAAATCTAAAAAACAGTCATTCTGTGACCCAATTAAATATAACAATAATGGTCTCTTTTACAGAGGTTAACCTTACTCTTTGTTGTTGTTTTTTTTTTAAGGAGATATAATTGACATATAACATAGTATTAGTTGCAGGTGTACAACCTGATGATCTGATATATGTATGTATTACAAAATGACTATTACAATAAGTTTAGTTAATAGTCATCACCATACATAGTTACGAATGTTTTCTTCTGATTACAACTTTTAAGATCTACTCTGTTAGCAAATTTCTTTTTTTTTTTTTTTAAGATTTTATTTATTTATTTCAAAGAGAGAGCACCAAGTAGGTAGAGCAGTAGACAGTGGGACAGGGAGAAGCAGGCTCCCTGCTGAAACTCCCTACCTGCTGAGAGCCCAACCTGGGTCATGAGAACCATGGGATCATGAGATGAGCCAAAGGCAGTCGCTTAACCAACTAAGCCACCCAGGTGCCCCTCTTAGCAACTTTCAAAAATATAATACAGGGTTATTAACTATAGTCATCACACACCATGGTGATGGGGGGGGGAAGCCAGTAGAAAAGAAATTATCACACACGGCGGGGGGGGGGGGGGAGCCAGTAGAAAAGCAATTTCGGAAAATCTAGACTAAAAGACATAGGAAGGCATATATTAATGGTTGCTATGGCTAAAGATTTTAATATGTATAAATATAATGTAAATAAATCCTATGATTCCTGGTGACCTAATCCAGTTCATGTCATTTGACAACTTTTCTAAACTCTTCCCTCGGTTTAATGAGTAAGGAGAAATTCTTCAAATTTATTTTACTCAGATTGATTTATTTCCAGACTGACTCTATTTTCAAAAGAATGCAATGATTCAAGTACATAAAATCAAAGCTACTAATTAAGGACAAAAAGAGGAAATAAAAGGGAAAGCAAAAACAAAGTGCTCTGAAAAAATTCTGGCTAAAGAAAGTTGCAATAGAGTATTCTCTTTTTCCCTTTCCTACCTCACATGCTTCTCTCCCTCCAAAGAACATCTCTGTGCTTCCTCTGTTACATATAGCTACACATACAATTAACATAGAGAGAGAAAGAATTGTTATATGGGGGGGGGGGGGAATTTTCCTATTAAGCCATTCAACAAACAAATTTAATATATTCAATATATACTTTTCCTTTCAGGATATTCTCAAATGTTCCTTGGTCTAATTTACTCTAATGATTTGGTTGAAATAATTAACAAATGCCACAAGATAGTTCAGACTGCCAGAATCTTAAAGGTAAGTAACTCCAGGAAAAATTTATTCAGGGAAATAATGAGAAATTCATCTTCCCACTGCTATGGCTATAGCTATAAATAGTCTGAGGATACACTGTATATAGCTAGTTCTTTTATTTAAAGTACAAAGGAAGTGACTTGGAAAGATAATAAAATACAGATGTCCTCATTATTGTTGTCTATGGTCCTGATGACCTCAGTAACATGGTAATGTACATAAGCTCCCCAAGTTTAGGGAGGCAAGGAGTTTCTACCCTTGATTCTGCTACTATTAGACAACTTGAGAAATAGCTTCTCTTTACCTGTTTCCTAGTAACTAAAGTATCAGCTATTGGTCAACCAAATTTCAAAAGCAACACAGGAAGGGCAGTTACAAAGTATCTGTATTTGTTCAGAGTTTCACCAAAATAATTTTTATTTAAAAACAAATCTGTCCACACACACGCGCACGCACACATATACAAATACACACACACAAAAATACACACACACACACAAAACCAATCTGTCTTAAGGCAAAGAATATTCTTTAAGCATTGAATTATGTTAAGCTCAAGTACCATATTTATCAGAACGCTGTTTTATCATGTCATTGAGCATAAGATTGCATTACAAGGGATGCCTGGGAAGCTCAGTTGGTTAATTGTCTGCCTTTGGCTCAGGTCATGATCCCAGGAACCTGGGATGAAGCCCTGCATCAGGCTCCCTGCTCAGCGGGGAGCCTGCTTCTCCTTCTCCCTTTGATGCTCCCTCTGCTTGTGTTCTCTCACTCTCTCTTCATCAAATAAATAAATAAATCTTTAAAAAAAAAACACAGAAATAAGAATTATAAAAATATTTTTAAAAAAGATTATTACAAGATGCTGTACTTCATCAATGTCTAGTAGTCACAATGCTAATAAAAATAAACTATTATACCTAATTTATGTTAGAGCACAGAGACATACTAGGCAAAAATGCCTCATTGGTTTAATGATATAGAAAAATTAAGAAGTATGTCATAAAAAGAATCAAAAAATAAAATTTTAAAGAGAAATTTTGTATTTAAAATAGAAAAAAAATGGTAGGATAATACATCATCCACAGAATTCTGAAAATCTCACTTATTTTCTGGAGAGCTTAAAGGTATGAAAGTACCAAGACAGTTTTGTATTCTCAAGCTCATATGGATCTGAAGTGAACATGTAAATTTTGCTTTTCTAATCAGTTACACACCTCTTATATGTCAGCAATTCCATTTGCTTCTTTATCAGTACAGATGTAACTATATCTAATTACACAAGGCAAAGTTCCAGTTCTATACAAGAAATAAACAAATTTTAATCTCTACACTCAATGTGGGGCTCAAAACCACAACTTCAAGATCAAGAGTCCCATGCTCTACCAAACCAAGTCAGCCAGGCACCCCAATTTACTTAAATTTTAAAGAGTTTTTGTTTGTTTTTATAATTCACTTCAGGTTGTCTTTGAGCAAAGAATTATGTAGGAAGTCTCCAACATGGTCTTTCAAGGTGGTTAGTGTGGCAGAAAACTAGAATGCCAAAAACGCATTCCATTTTAAGACTAAGGAAGTTTTATTTACATATTTCTGAGAGAATATGGAGAGAGACAGTGAAAGAGGTAAATTGAAAAAATCTTAAATATTTTTCTATTAAAAGTCTAGAGTGTCTATCATTAGTACCCTACTGTAATGCAATTACCAAGTCTCTTCTAATGCTTGTCGTCAGGGGGAAAAAGGCCTCACACAGATTCATAACATCTTCTATGCACTAGTGTCCTCTAACTGCTAAATTTCTACAAATAAACATGTAAAAAAATGCTCAAATACACTGTTGGTTTCAAATATCTCTAAGGTAGTAGTAGAGGTCTGTTTTGATAGCTGTCTCATTTATCAGCTTCCTCCTTCCAACTGGCAAAAAACAGAACTGAAAGTAACTGTGGCTGTCTTTCTCATTCATCTACAGGGAAAAGGTCTGAAGGATGAAGCAGGAAGAAGAAACCATCACAACTCTAGCGGTTTAGAGGACAGACTACAGGGGCGCCTGGGTGGCTCAGTGGGTTAAAGCGTCTGCCTTCAGCTCAGGTCATGATCCCAGGGTCCTGGGATCGAGCCCCGCGTCGGGCTCTCTGCTCCATGGAGAGCCTGCTTCCTCCTTTCTCTCTACCCGCCTCTCTGCCTACTTGTAATCTCTGTCTGTCAAATAAATAAATAAAATCTTTAAAAAAAAAAAAAGACAGACTACAGTTTACTACGACTTAGTAGTAACTACACAAATTATATGCCATCAAATTTGTTCAGCACAAAGTTAAAGTTTAGACTATTTTTTTAGCTAACAGAAACAAAATACACAAGGCTTTGGTATCTTCCTTAATTCCCAGAACTCTCCTTTTAGTCACGTTATGATCCTCTCCAAGAACATACCGTTGTTGGGAGAAACAGTAATTATCTACTAGGATGTTTTTTGTTCTATTACCAACTTTAAGTAGAAATGCCTAGTACAATGCAAATATGCTACTGCTCTACTTCCTTTAGTTTTTAAGGTCATTTGATTAAATGTGTATATATATATATATATATGGGTATATATATATATATATATATATTAACAAACCTCTAACAAATTTAAACTTTTAAGTATGAATCAAAATTGTTATTTGGGTATATGCTAGTGCCTTCAATTTGCTGTCTGCAAAAGCATAAAAGATTAAAGAAAATAAGAGAAAAGGCGGACTACTTCCTGAAGTTAACAAAGAAACGAAATGAATTATCCACATGAAAAGTGGTTTTCCAGGGCACCCAGGTGGCTCAGTGGGTTAAAGCCTCTGCCTTAGGCTCAGGTCATGATCCCAGGGTCCTGGGATCAAGCCCCACATGGGGCTCTCTGTTCAGCAGAGAGTCTGCTTTCCTTCCTCTCTCTCTGCCCGCCTCTCTGCCTACTTGTGATCTCTGTCAAATAAATAAATAAAAATAAAATTAAATTAAAAAGTGGTTTTCCTGCTTGTATCATATCAGTAGCCTATTTTTTTCAAAAATTGTAAAAAAAATACCTAGTGTTCCTTAAAATGTTTTAGGTAAAGATTTCATTGAATATCTGATTTTAAAAGAAAGAAGGACCTTCATCTACAAACTTTTACCTACTAAAGATATAAAAGATATTAAAAAGATCTCAATCCTCTGAAGTCCATCCATGCAAGAACCTCTAAGGATCCCAAAATTTAAGGTTAAGAGCCCTTGCTTGCTTGTGATAGCAAGCTGGCTATGGTACCTGTTACCAGCGCAGGCTACTGCCTGCCTAATGAGGGAAGGATTTCACTGATCCACTGATTTCACTGATCCAAATTGGCTGAATAAGTGACTCCATATATCAAAACATATCCTTTCTGAAGCACTGGGCTTATGAACAGTCTTTGGTCAAGCACATTCCATTCCAAATCTGGTATTTGAGTGTTTCCATGACCTGATCCTTTGTTAACCTGATCACTTAACTAATTTATTTATTAGTAATTTCCATATTCCCTCAAGTTTCCCTTCCAAGTTTATCATTTTCCTCTCCTTTGAAGTCTCTCTGTCACTTATTATTATTAGCATGTATTAAGACCTTACTGTTTTTTCAGTGTGCTACATGCTTTTTATGCTTTTAATATCTCTAGTCCAAGCTATCATTTTCTAAAATATCTGTCTTACAGACAAGATAACAGGTTCTGAAAGGATAAATATATTTAAAGGCCAAATTTACAGCTAGCAAGTATGATGCAAGTGTAGGCCCAAGTGGACCCAAAGCCTCTTTTTCCACTATGCAATGCTTCTCCACTTTTCCTTTCAATTTACCCTTAAGAGTAAAGAAGTAAGATGCATATCCCTGAGGACCTGGGACCAGGGATTCCAGGACTAGAAGCAGCTCAATCAAAACATGACATTTCTTTGAACTCTCGTTTCATCTTTAAAATTCATATGACTTCTGCCTTTTTATGAAATGATTCTTTGGAGACTTAATTATAAAAATATCTTGAGGTACATATTAGAGAAGAAAATTTATAATACAGAAAGATAGAAACTGCTACTACCTCTAAGGATAAACACAACCACATTTGACAAGCAGCTCTTAAAATGTTCTTGATAATTTCAGTCCATATTAATTCATCTACCTATAAATTCTGTTGTGCTTTTCAGCCAACATTACACATTTAGCATAGTACATTTCAGTTATTCTTGCTTTGCATGTTTATCTCTCAAGCCAGATTTTAGTATCTGAGTAGAGATGTTCCTATGTATCCCCTATAGTAAGTAATTAGTGCAGCCAGGCTCTATACCCTGTGTCTAGGACAATAAATGTTTGATGAGTATATGAGTAGGGAACAGACACAGGGTAAGATGCATGGGGCTTCAGAGTCTAAACACTTAACTTTGAAACCAAGCTAAGTTGTTTTCTGTGTGTTTTTGAGCTAGTCACTTAACCTCATGGACTCAAAGAAATTATAGTAATGTCCACTTTAGGGAGATTTCTCAAGGATTACAAGAAGTATTTATTTGAAAATAGTTTGAGGATTTTATTTATTAGAGAGAGAGAGCATGCAAGCATGTGGAGGGGCAGAGGGAGAGGGAGAAGCAGACTCCCCACTTAGCAGAGAGCCCCATGCAACACAACAGGGTGGGGGGCCTCTATCCCAGGACCAAGGGACCATGACCTAAGCCTAAGGTAGACACTTAAAACAACTGAGCCACCCCGGAGCCCCAGAAAACAGTCTGTATTCTTTAATAAAACTTACCAAATATTATTAATGAAGTTATTAATTGATCAGCTCAAACAGTTTTATTTAAAAGGCAGGTGAAGGAAGATCTTTTTTTTTTTTCTTTTTTAAAGATTTTGTTTATTTATTTGAGAGGGAGTATGTGTGCACTTGCACAAGCAGGGCAGGGGCACAGGGAGAGGGAGAAGCGGACTCCCCACTGAGTAGGGAGCCCCACTCTGGGCTCCATCCCAGGACCCTGGGATCATGACTTGATCCGAAAGCAGACACTAAACCGACTGAGCCACTCAGGCACCCCTCAGGTGAAGTAAGATCTTAAATATACCACATTTACATGACTAAGTAATTTCAGAAAGAGAAGTAAATTGTAATAAACTCCACTGAGGTACTACCATCTTTTTGGCTGATGTAAGTATGAAGGCATAAACTTATTTTCATACTGAAATACATTTCACAGTGTATAAAGTACTGTTTTATACACTCACCCACTTCCATTTTCCAAATCCTTAATTTGGAAAAAAAAAAATAACAATAATTGGGTGACCCCAATACACTCAAAGCCATCTCCCTTTTGCATTAGAATTTCAATTCAGGGGGCACCTGGGTGGCTCAGTGGGTTAAACCCTCTGCCTTCAGCTCAGGTCATGATCCCGGAGTCCTGGGATTGAGCCCCACGTCGGGCTCCCTACTCGGAGGCGAGCCTGCTTCCCTTCCTCTCTCTTTGCCTGCCTCTCTGCCTACTTGTGATCTCTATCTGTCAAATAAATAATAAATAAAATCTTTAAAAAAAAAAAAAAAGAATTTCAATTCAGTAGGTCCAAGCTGGGGCCCAGATACCTGCATTGTTTAAAAAAATGACATGAATGATTTTAGAGCAGTGAATCCTAATTTAAAACCAACAACATCAACACTTCTTTCCTTTACCACCATTACCAACCAGGTGAACCATGGAAATCTGTAGGTTCACAGCAACTATACAGTCAATTCTTTAACTCCTTCATTATTATAAAATTCAACTAAATGGTTATAAATTACTATAACCCTAGAAAAATCAACCAATATTTTTTAAAGTAAACTCTATGCCTAATGCGGGACTCCCTACCCCAAGATCAAGACTCTCATGCTGCTCTGACTGAGCTAGCCAGAAGCTCCTAACCAATATTTTAAAAAATTAAATATTCTAGAAAGTAACCTACTGAACTATATGCTGTTTCACAGAGGAGCCAAAATATCTCTTGCCTCTGCTCAAGCTAATTCAACCACCTTAAGCACTCTCTAAATTCCCTGCACCATCAGAAGTACTTAATCTTTTATCCGAAATCTCTTATATTGATTTTAGGCAATACAGTGCCTGTGCCTGTATTACAGTGCCTAAATTACAGCAACACTCCCAAGTGCTGTGAGGCAGCACTCACGGTCAAATATTTCTGCAGCAAAATGAATAACCAATCACAGTAAATACTACAAATAGCTTCACTTCAGGTCAGGACAAGTTTTGTCACAAAATGACTTTGAACCAAATTTTTAAAAAATACACATTTTTTAATGTCTTTAGATAGTAGAGATTCTGGATTTTGAGGTTACAGATAAAGAATTAGAAAAACCTTATCTTTTAGGTTTTAACTTACAAATCACTTTCATTAGAAGGCCTCCCCTCGCCCATCAAGACTGGGGTTCTATACCCTCTCCATGTGCACATGCAATGCTGTATACATAGTCCTATCTTAGTGGTTGCCTGGTCATTTCCGTCTAGACTGTAGGATACCTAGAGTCAGGGTCTGCATCTTTTTCACTATTACACTCTAAATAACTATCAAATATCTGCCACACAGTACACATTTAACCAAGATGGTAAATAAATAAGGAACTGTAAGTATTAAGACTTCAATAAAATTTTATTTTACTGCTCTACTTGCTTGATTTGTAAGGTATGATTAACATCAGTAAGATGAAGCTCCACATAATAAATAAATATCGGGTGCCTGGGTGGCTCACTGGGTTAAAGCCTCTGCCTTCGGCTCAAGTCATGATCCCAGGACCCTGGGATGGAGTCCCGAATCAGGCTTTCTGCTCAGCGGGGAGCCTGCTTCCCTTCCTCTCTCTCTGCCTGCCTCTCTACTTGTGATCTCTGTCAAATAAATAAATAAATAAATTGGCAAAAAATAAAAATAAATAAATAAATATCAGAAAATCAACCAAAAAGACTACTCAATAGCATCTACATCGTAATGGTATAAAAAGAGGGCTTCATTGCTATAAAATAAAACCCTTAAGTTTGTTAGCTAAGACAGTTCACAAAGTAAACTACAATATGAAATAAATTATTTCACATGCAGTAGTTTATTTATAATTTTAACCTAGGGCTTCTTGCATTATACATAAATAAATACAGTACAGTTGACTTTAGATTTTAATCCATATGTGCTCCCTTCCTACATCAAGAATTTTAGGATGGAGAATCTGAAGATGAAAAACTTGCTTTCTTCTAATTAATATGCTCTGATAAAATTGACAGGTAACTGACAAAAAATACAGACATTAAGCAAGATGAAAATGGAAAATTAAGTATTTAAACCAATAGAGTTACACAAGAATCTTAAAATTTTGAGGATTCTGACAGGTTCTAGGCACATATAATCATTCTTGGGTATACTTCCCTTTTACCTGAAACAAACATTTCTCTATTATTTTCTTTAAAGCCAAAGGGTCATTTGAGAACAAAGGATATGGAATTTTCTTCAAGAAGTACAATCTGAAAGATTGCTGAACTAGAACAACACATTAAATATTTAACATTAAATGAGAAAACTAAGCAGAAAAAAAATGTATATATACAGACTTTCTCTGAAATTTGACCAAACGGAGAGTGAGCTAGCTGACAAAATTTCATTTAACTAGCCATATGTAGAATACCCTATCTAATTTACACAGCCAGTCAGGCACTATTCACATAATCACATACAACAGCAAGTTGACAGGATAATTAGAAGACCAGGTAAAACCTGTCTCAACTACGAGTTTCCTATTCCAAATGTAGGAGTTTAATTCTGAGGGATATGGAAGGGAAGCTCTGTTGTTTCTAATATTAGGTTAAATATTTTCTATGTGGAAATAGGTACAAAAATTCCACTTTTCAAGGACAAGTAATTTTGAACCACGGGCTTACCAGATAAGAAAAATCATCTAAAAGGAAGCTTGCCCCCCCAAAATAATATTTTTTTTTCATTTGTAGGTAGATCACTTTTTTTTTTTTTAAAGATTTTTTATTTATTTATTTGACAGAGAGAGAGATCACAAGTAGACAGAGAGGCAGGCAGAGAGAGAGAGAGGGAAGCAGGCTTGCTGCTGAGCAGAGAGCCCGATGCGGGACTCGATCCCAGGACCCTGAGATCATGACCTGAGCCGAAGGCAGCGGCTTAACCCACCCAGGCGCCCCGTAGGTAGATCACTTTCTGACACACCAGTATCTTTTTTTTTGTTAATTTTTTGTTAATTTTTTATTTATTTCTTATTTTTTATAAACATATAATGTATTTTTATCCCCAGGGGTCCAGGTCTGTGAATCGCCAGGTTGACACACTTCACAGTACTCTCCATAGCACATACCCTCCCCAATGTCCATAACTCCCCTCCCCCTCTCCCAACACCCCCTCCCCCCCAACAACCCTCAGTTTGTTTTGTGAGATTGAGTCACTTATGGTTTGTCTCCCTCCCAATCCCATCTTGTTTCATTTATTCTCCTATCCCCAGAACCCCCCATGTTGCATCTCCACGTCCTCCTATCAGGGAGATCATATGATAGTTGTCTTTCTCTGACTGACTTATTTCACTAAGCGTGATACCCTCTTGTTCCATCCACGTCGTCACAAATGGCAAGATTCCATTTCTTTTGATGGCTGCATACTATTCCATTGTGTATATATACCATATCTTCTTTATCCATTCATCTGTTGATGGACATCTAGGTTTTTTCCATAGTTTGGCTATTGTAGACATTGCTGCTATAAACATTCGGGTGCATGTGCCCCTTCGGATCACTATGTTTGTATCTTTAGGGTAAATACCAGTAGTGCAATTGCTGGGTCATAGGGTAGTTCTATTTTCAACATTTTGAGGAACCTCCATGCTGTTTTCCAGAGTGGTTGCACCAGCTTGCATTCCTACCAACAGTGTAGAAGGGTTCCCCCTTCTCCACATCCTTGCCAGCATCTGTCGCTTCCTTACTTGTTAATTTTAGCCATTCTGACTGGTGTGAGGTGATATCTCATTGTGGTTTTGATTTGTATTTCCCTGATGCCGAGTGACGTGGAGCACTTTTTCATGTGTCTGTTGGCCATCTGGATGTCTTCTTTGCAGAAATGTCTGTTTATGTCTTCTGCCCATTTCTTGATTGGATTGTTTGTTCTTTGGGTGTCGAGTTTGCTAAGTTCCTTATAGATTTTGGACACTAGCCCTTTATCTGATATGTCCTTTGCAAATATTTCTCCCATTCTGTCAGTTGTCCTTTGGTTTTGTTAACTGTTTCCTTTGCTGTGCAAAAGCTTTTGATCTTGATGAAATCCCAATAGTTCATTTTTGCCCTTGCTTCTGTTGCCTTTGCCGATGTTCCTAGGAATATGTTGTTGCGGCTGAGGTCGAAGAGGTTGCTGCCTGTGTTCTCCTCAAGGATTTTGATGGATTCCTTTCTCACATTGAGGTCCTTCATCCATTTTGAGTCTATTTTCGTGTGTGTTGTAAGGAAGTGGTCCAATTTCATTTTTCTGCATGTGGCTGTCCAGCACCATTTATTGAAGAGGCTGTCTTTTTTCCACTGGACATTCTTTCCTGCTTTGTCAAAGATTAGTTGACCATAGAGTTGAGGGTCTATTTCTGGGCTCTCTATTCTGTTCCATTGATCTATGTGTCTGTTTTTGTGCCAGTACCATGCTGTCTTGATGATGACAGGTTGGTAATAGAGCTTGAAGTCCGGAATTGTGATGCCACCAACTTTGGCTTTCTTTTTCAATATTCCTTTGGATATTCGAGGTCTTTTCTGTTTCCATATAAATTTTAGGATTATTTGTTCCATTTCCTTGAAAAAAATGGATGGTATTTTGATAGGGATTGCATTAAATGTGTAGACTGCTTTAGATAGCGTAGACATTTTCACAATATTTATTCTTACAATCCAGGAGCAAGGAACATTTTTTCCATTTCTTTGTGTCTTCCTCAATTTCTTTCATGAGTACTTTATAGTTTTCTGCATATAGATTCTTAGTCTCTTTGGTTAGGTTTATTCCTAGGTATCTTATAGTTTTGGGTGCAATTGTAAATGGGACTGACTCCTTAATTTCTCTTTCTTCTGTCTTGTTGTTGGTGTACAGAAATGCAACTGATTTCTGTGCATTGATTTTATATCCTGACACTTTACTGAATTCCTGTACAAGTTCTAGCAATTTTGGAGTGGAGTCTTTTGGGTTTTCCACATACAGTATCATATCATCTGCGAAGAGTGATAGTTTGACTTCTTCTTTGCCGATCTGGATGCCTTTAATTTCCTTTTGTTGTCTGATTGCTGAGGTTAGGACTTCTAGTACTATGTTGAATAGCAGTGGTGATAATGAACATTCCTGCCGTGTTCCTGACCTTAACGGAAAAGCTTTCAGTTTTTCTCCATTGAGAATGATATTTGCCATGGGTTTTTCATAGATGGCTTTGTAATATTGAGGTATGTGCCCTCTATCCCTACACTTTGAAGAGTTTTGATTAGGAAGGGATGCTGTACTTTGTCAAATGCTTTTTCAGCATCTATTGAGAGTATCATACGGTTCTTGTTCTTTCTTTTATTAATGTGTTGTATCACATTGATTGATTTGCGGATGTTGAACCAAACTTCCAGCCCTGTAATAAATCCCACTTGGTCGTGATGAATAATCCTTTTTATGTACTGTTGAATCCCATTGGCTAGTATTTTGGTGAGAATTTTTGCATCTGTGTTCATCAAGGATATTGGTCTGTAGTTCTCTTTTTTGGTGGGATCCTTGTGTGGTTTTGGGATCAAGGTGATGCTGGCCTCATAAAATAAGTTTGGAAGTTTTCCTTCCATTTCTATTTTTTGGAACAGTTTCAGGAGAATAGGAATTAGTTCTTCTTTAAATGTTTGGTAGAATTCCCCTGGGAAGCCGTCTGGCCCTGGGCTTTTGTTTGTTTGGAGATTTTTGATGACTGTTTCAATCTCCTTACTGGTGGTGGGCCTGTTCAGGTTTTCTCTTTCTTCCTGATTCAGTTGTGGTAGTTTATATGTCTCTAGGAATGCATCCATTTCTTCCAGATTGTCCAATTTGTTGGCATAGAGTTGCTCATAGTATGTTCTTATAATTGTCTGTATTTCTTTGGTGTTAGTTGTGATCTCTCCTCTTTCATTCATGATTTTATTTATTTGGGTCCTTTCTCTTTTCTCTTTGATAAGTCTGGCCAGGGGCTTATCAATCTTACTAATTCTTTCAAAGAACCGGCTCCTAGTTTCATTGATTTGTTCTATTGTTTTTTTGGTTTCTATTTCATTGAGTTCTGCTCTGATCTTTATGATTTCTCTTCTCCTGCTGGGTTCAGGGTTTCTTTCTTGTTCTTTCTCCAGCTCCTTTAGGTGTAGGGTTAGGTTGGGTACTTGAGACCTTTCTTGTTTCTTGAGAAAGGCTTGTACCGCTATATATTTTCCTCTCAGGACTGTCTTTGCTGTGTCCCACAGATTTTGAACTACTGTGTTTTCATTATCATTTGTTTCCACAAATTTTTTCAATTCTTCTTTAATTTCCTGGTTGACCCATTCATTCTTTAGAAGGATGCTGTTTAGTCTCCATGTGGTTCTTTCCAGCTTTCCTCTTGTTCTTGAGTTCTAGCTTCAGAGCATTGTGGTCTGAAAATATGCAGGGAATGATCCCAATCTTTTGATACTGGTTGAGACCTGATTTGTGACCCAGGATGTGATCTATTCTGGAGAATGTTCCATGTGCACTAGAGAAGAATGTGTATTCTGTTGCTTTTGGATGAAATGTTCTGAATATATCTGTGATGTCCCTCTGGTCCAGTGTGACACACCAGTATCTTTTCGCGAGCTTCTAAACTAACAGTAATCAAAAGTGGCCTTCATTATTTACATCAAAAATGATACAATATCTGAGATTTTCTTTAAATTATCTGGTAAAGGAAAGTGGAAAGACTGATGAAGTAAGTTTGGCAAAATACGATTCCTAAAGCTGAGAGGTAGGTACACAGAGATTCATCATATTATTCCTGCTACTTTAGTGTACATTTGAAATAATTTTAAACACTTAAGTTGAGACTTTTAAACGTTGGGTATATATAGTATATAATACAGTAAACACATATATAGGCATTATCGACCAAACCACTCTAGTTATTGGGTTAACAGAGGAACAAAAAGCAGAGTGTTCCTAGTGGAAGATTGAACCTCCTCGCCACCTCAGAAGGAAGGTCAAGAGGGACTAATTAGATTCAAGGAAATTAATTGGGTCACATTTCTGTGGGGTGGAATATTAATAGGCAGGCTATAAGTAGGACTATACTATGGCAAAAGTCCTACCCTAAAAAAAGCTAGGCCATCTCTTATTGATACTTAAATTATAAGTTGTTGTGGGGAGGAGAGGCTTCTTATTTTTGTGGCATGTGGGTTGTAGTATTCTTCTATGTATTATTCACGCTTTGGAACTTTAGTATTCATGAGTTCCTTGGTGCTGAAAAAATAATCCCAGTCTGGGGTTCCTGAAGAAGCTATACCAGTTTAAATGGAAGAAACTGCAAGCTACAGTTCCTATAAAAATAGCCAGTCTTTACCCAGCCATTGGAGTGAGATCTCTTGGCTGAGATGACACAGAAGAAAATTATTTAGAGGAAAGAAGAAGCATCTATATGTATTTTTTCTTCTGAAAGAAAAAGCAGAGATAACTTATCAGATTACAACTTTGTGAGATCAAGAGACTGACTTGATTTCAGAGGAGGATTCAAACATAAAATTAATGAGGTCAGAAACACCGTGATTTTAGACTGTTTACCTTGTATTGTATGAGCGATTATGTCATCTCTATTCTTGGTGTAATGGTATTCTGGTCAGGTGAGTTTGGTTGTGCAACCAATCTTGTTCAATATAATTAAATAAAAGAAACAAAACAGAGGAGGATATAGTACTGCCTTGGAATTAACACAATGAATATCCCAATCCATTGAAATGGCTTCTGGAGGTAATATCAAATAAACAGAAATAAAAAAAGGACTATGATGGCCAAACTGCCCATCTCATTGGTAACAGGTAGAAACAGTGGGAGGACTGGATAGGTGGCCCCAAGAAAACACATTAAGATACCCTCTTCATCTCCTCTAAGGAGGACACAGCACCTCATGTAAATCATATGCCTAATATTAACTTTCCTGTGTTAATGGTTTTAAAAAATAGAGGTCTACTGATATTTGGTGGGTAGTTCATGTTTTGTTTTAGTTGGTTTCGTTTTTTGGTGTTTTCTTTCTCTTCCTCTCAATTATCTGATCAAGAACAGATACTATCCTAAATTCACCACTGTCTCTCTTGCCCTTACCTGATCCTTCTTTTCTCTGCCTGGAGTTCTTTTTTACATAAATCCTTTTTTTTTTTTTTTTTAATTCTTTCTTTTTTTAAGCAGGGAGGGGGCAGAGGGACGGGAAAGAGAATCTTAAGCAGGCTCCATGCCTAGCATGGGGCCTGACACAGGGCTCGACTCCACAATCCTGAGATCATGACCTGAGCCAAAATCAAGAGTCATACACCCAATGAACTGAGCCATCCAGGCACCCCTCCGTTTTTTTTTAAACTAAGCTCTGTAGCCACTTCCTCCAGAAACCCTTCCCTGATGCTGCCCTCCTTTAAATCTCCTAAAAGAATCTTTTTTCCTTGCATTTCTTTAATTATACAACACCCATAACAGTTTATAAATTTCAGGAGGACAGGATACTTCACACCATCAAATACAAGTCTCCACTGGTTTTTAAATGATGCACTATCATCCTATATAGCACTAAGAAAGAAAACAACACTATCAGTTGTAATTATGGGACACCACAAATTTAAGATGATCCAATTTCAGATAAGTTAAAATGTGGGGGGAAATATGCATCTAAGAATCAATGAAATTCTGCATGTCTTATGTGATTTTGTAGCTTCAATATTAACAAAATTCTAGGAATTTTAGAATAAGAAATCTAGAAAATTAGAATTCTAATTTAGAATTAGAAATTCTAATTCTGTGAATTAGAAAATTCACATTAAATGTTTGCAAAATGATTGACTGAATTAATAATTCAACCTGGATTGGTGCTTTTCATCAATACATATTTCTGACTCACTCAAAAACTAAAAGAATATAAAGAATAAATTTTTTAATTTTAGTTTTCACAACTATGACTTATGCGTATAATTTACAAATATACTGGTTCTGGTTTTCATTGGATAACAAAGCACCACGAAAGAAAATTAAATTGTTTTCTAAATATAACTATTATGGTTCCACATTAAAATAAAACCCACAATGTCAACTGCTTGGGTGGACACACATTATTATATTATGGTAGATAAAAAAAGAAACATGTAGGGGCACCTGGGTGGCTCAGTGGGTTAAAGCCTCTGCCTTCGGCTCAGGTCAGATTCCAGGGTCCTGGGATCCCTGGCATCGGGCTCTCTGCTAGTCAGGGAGCCTGCTTTCCTTCCTCTCTTGCTGCCTGCCTCTCAGCCTACTTTGATCTCTGTCAGATGAATAAATAAAATCTTTAAAAAAAAAAAAAGAAAAGAAAAGAAACATGTTGCTTTGTGATATCTGATCTTGATGGTCTGTGAATGGATTGAAACAATCCAAAATAAAGGATAATTTAACACTCATTTAAATTTGTTTTTGAAGTATATTCATATATTCATATTGTGGAAAGATAAGCACAAACATACAATGTCTGGTCCAGGGGTAGATATTAACAAATTACCAGCTCCTGTTTAATTTCAGAAAACAACCTGGTCCTTAATTTTAGTTTCAATTTTTAAGGGGAAGATGTCCTAAATCAAAAGCTGAAAATTTTCAAAACATAAAAATACGTTTAAGTTTAACCCAAATGAGATATTTATAAGTTGCTTTGTCATTTCTTGAGATAATAATGAAGTCTAGAACTGCTGAGAGACAAGTGGTGTAAAAGAGTGAAAAACTAAAATCCTATAATAGTAAGTTTGGAAATCTAGGGCTTCCTTTACATTTTTCCATATCCTCTAGAAAAAACATTATAAAAATAGCTACCCCTTACTGAACTATATGCTTCCTATACACTATTTCTAATTTGCAATAATCTACATAGTAGACATTAATACCATCATTCTATACCTAAGTATACTGAGGCTATAAAGAATTAAATAACTTATCCAAAGTTAACAGTAGTAAAATCGCCTCTAAAGTTTGAACCTGTGTTATAAGTAGCTTTCTGATCCAAAGAAGAAAACTCAGAAACAATCAGGAAATCTTTTCTGTGACCAGAAACAAAAGAACCAGTAAAATGAAGACAGTATTACCTCAATTTATACAAAGTAGGAAGAAAAGTTGTTTTGAGAAAAGGTATTCAGAATTCTGGGGACTGATAAATTCTTTAATTCCATTTTGTAATGTCTAGAAGCAGTCAATAACTTTTAGACTGAATATGTACAATAACTAAAGACTACGTTTACTACTAATATTACACATATGTACCTCACATAGGTCTATCACTAGGGAAGCCTGACTAAAACTTCTGCATGGCTCCACAATTTCAAATTATTTCTTTCTACCTTTAACAATAAGAGAGGTAGTTATTGCATAGAAGTTAAGGGCACAGGCCATGGAGAATGACAAGACTAGATAAAATCCTAATTTTGCAGCAATATAACTCGAGCAAGTTACTTAGATTCTCTAAATCTCATTTTCTTTATTCATAAGAATAAGATTATTAATATCTGACAGTGTTATTGTAATGAGTAAATGAGATAGGTTTATCAAGCATTCTACACAGTATCCTGTATACAGTAGGTACCCAATAAATCTGTTATGGTAATCTATTTTGGAGAATTCTCTGCTTTACTGGTATATATTAAAATAAAATTAAACTTTTTTTTTACTATCGGCTATGGGGTTATAACACAAAGTGCAAAGAAAAGAAAGATCCATTAATATTCCCCATTCAGAGAACATGCCTTTTCAATGTCAGAGCAATTTACCAACAGACTCAAACAAAGCCCAGATTTTAGTCTACCGGAAGTAATGGGGAAGCCCATCACACTTTTAAAATGTAGGGCAGAATACAACATTGTAACATGTTACTGCTATAGGGAAAGAACTGTTTCTCTAGATAAGAGTCAATTTTACCACTTAACCACTGAGGGGAGCTGTAACCTAGGAAAAGGTTTATATAGCGTCCCAAGGTTATTTTTAAACTTTCTCACACCTCACAGTATTCATTTAATACATTCTGTTTATTCTTGCTATAATAAGAGACTTATACACCCCCTTCAGTGTATTAGTTTATAATACCATTCTTCAGAAACTTGGAACTGGTATGTCTCTATCTTCATTGTGTAATAAGAACAACTTTCTAGACAAATACAGTTTTTACCATCAACTACAACCCAAATCTAATTGGCTAGCTCTTTAACACATCAGTTAACTAAGAGACTTCAGATGTATCACTGAGTCATGAGTATTAAAAACTGAGAGATCATCCACTGGGGAGAAGTAAGATCTTATGAGAATGAAAGCTAGCTTTTTAAGCTGTAATCAATTTCAAGAAGTCTGAGTTTGTTTTTAAAACTTCAATGACTACTCCTCCAAGCATAATCATGTTCACCTCTATCCTAAGAGAAGGCCAGAACTGTTAACATGTGTGAACATTCAACACAATTACATTGGTTTGCTATCCAGTCATCCGAACACTCCCTATCATGTTTGGACCTATCTTCCCAAGCTTCCCAGCTCCCCTGGACTAAAAATGGCCCAGCTACTGCTAGAAAAAGTGTGGTATTCCTTCCATCACTGAGATATACAACAAAGACTGTACACTGACTCTGGAAGGAAGAAACTGCTACAACCAAAGCATGTTATAAATCTGTTATAAATCTATTTTAGAACTTTAATGGTGATCATGATGATGACATGGTAAATGGTAAAACTAATATTCACTGGACCTATTTAATTCACAAAACAACCCTATAAATTTGTGGCTGAGAAGTTAAGAAACTTACCACAATCACACAGTTTATAAGAGCAGAGCTAAGGCTTGAAATCAGGTCTGACTCCAGAACCCACTTTCTTAATTCACTATATTTTCATTGCCTATCTTCCCTAATCCCCATTTGAAAATATGTACTGAACACCTATATTATGCCTGTTAATCATTTGGGATTCCACAATATTTAAAGTAATCGAAGATGATTATTTAAGATTTTAGATTTTATTTATTTGAATAGAGAAAGCAAGAGAGTGTGAGCACATTTGGGTTAAGGGACAGAGGTGGGGGAAAAAGCAGGCTCCCCGCTGAACAGAAATCCCCATACGGGACTCGATCTGAGGATCCTGGGACCATAACCTGAGCCAAAGGCAGACACTTAACCAACTGAGACACCCAGGTGACCCAACTGAAGATGAATATTAAAGCACCCGTCTAGAACTCCTCAACCCAAAGAGTTAAAGCATGTACTTTATTTATTTATTTATTTATTTTTTAAGATTTTATTTGACAGACAGAGATCACAAGTAGGCAGAGAGGTAGGCAGAGAGAGGAGGAAGCAGGCTCCCCGCTGAGCAGAGAGCCCCATACGGGGCTCGATCCCAGGACCCTGGGATCATGACCTGAGCTGAAAGCAGAGGCTTAACCCACTGAGCCACACAGGTGCCCCACATGTACTTTATTTTTAAAGATATCAAAGGTCATTCATGATTTTGTTCAACAGATGTTTAAATAAGCATTTACTATGCTAGATGCTAAACAGATAGAAAGATGGGTAAGACACAGTATACCTCAAGCTCCAAACCAAATACAAAGTATACATATAATTCAGTATTTTTACTTTAACCGTTTTAAGAAAAGTACTTCTTAAAAATAATTCTGCTATTGGCTATCATTTCATTTTTAAAAAAATTCTAAAAGCTACAAATCACTATTTAATTTTCAGAAGGCAACATTTCTCCTACCACCAAAATGCTAGTGTACTTCAACACTGTATATAGTCAACAACGTGAAAGGTGATGAAATTTGCCATTAGCTTACATTTTCTATGACAAATGTCCACTCTTTATCTTCAAATTCCTCTGCATGAGGATCCTGTTAAAAAAAAGCAAAATACAAAATTGAGATATATTTCTTTAAACCCATTAATCCAATCAAGAGCATACAAACAGCCTTGCTTTTAGCTTTTACCAACTTTTAAAAAGGAGAAGCAGAATAACCTACTCTGATGAAACTTCCACAATTTCTCTACACCTAAATCCTTATTTTATATTGAAAAATTCTCTATTTTACTTATGTTGATGCATATAACTCTTCCACCATAGCACCAATGACAAGAAAAAAAGAAACCTAATCAGAAAGATGGATAATTTAGTGAGTGAATTTAAGAAGCACTTTTATAAAATATAAAATATAAATGCTCATATGAAGCCCTCATCTTGTTTTATCCTTTTATACTTTCAAAATAACAGTATCACTTGAGAAAAGGTTTTCTTCTGCAGAGGTCATTTGTAATTTTAAAGCACCCCAAGGGACTCCATAATCTACACAAAATGGCAAAATGGCATGGCTGTTTCCTCCTTCCTCCCCTCCCATCAACCCTCTCAGAAATGGGAGATACGGTAATGGATACTCCAACCAATGCAAATTTTAAAAAGGAAAAAAAGGCACATTTACGTATTTATTTTACAAATATATATCTGGTACTTATCATATAAGAAACTGGAAATGTGCTATATGAATTCAAACATAGCTGTCCTTGCCTTTGAAGACAAACACAACTAATCTAAATAAATATGATGAAAGAAATACATGGTTTCACCACAGATTAGAAAACAACACATCACGTCTAGGAATGAACAGAAAAGCCTGATGAGAGAGAAAGCACCTGGGCTAGGTGGGAGTATATAAGATTTCCATAGATATTCCAGTAAGTAAAGGCAAAAGGCAACAGAATGTAAGACATAAAAAGGAAAGTTATGGGGTCACATAACATGTCCATTTACTTATTCAAATTTAACTTCATATAGTAGAGAAGGCAGAAGGATAGAGGTACTGAAAATAAGGGAATATTTAAATAAAGGCTTTGGGCTCAACATTCTACTCTAAAATTGAGCAAGTGCACATAGATGGAAAATGGGCTCTGCTATTCCTCTAGCGGGACTCAGGTCCCACATGCTTCTCATACGGAAGTATCTTATTCATGATCGATTCCATTTTAGTGTATTAATAATCTTTTGCTTCTACTGCCACAGTTGAGTTTTGGTCCTAAGCTATTTCAAGATAAAAGTGACTATAACATTCTCTCTGTCTCTCTACCCTCCAATCAATCTTATACACATATTATTCACCCAAACCACAATTCTGACCACGTTAGTACCAACTCAGATTTCTTTAATGACACCTACAACCTACCAGATAAATTCCAGGCTCCTTAGTCACTTCTTTATTTACTTATTTTTCACTTTAAAGCATGGTAACTGACTGATTTCTGAGCTGTAGCGAGGCTATTTAGTTCTATGAGTAAATTCACACAAATGGGATAAAAATCTGCTGAGAAGGAGTTTCTTTGGTGGCGATAGGCAGGGGGAAGTAGGAGAAGCTAGAAGAGAAAGTACAGGAAGGGATTTCTACCTGATACTTGTTTCCTCAGCTTGGTCCTGCCCATGAACTAGGTTTATGGAGAGAGACTACTGTAAATAAAGGTTGAAGGAACTTTTCCATGAGTGATTTAGGGCACAAACAATGCTACTTTAGAGACCAAGTAATATAGTGTACTACAATGTTGAGAGGAAAGAGACATCTTACCACCCTTCCTGGCTGCCCTTCCCCCATTTTGCTGAGGAATGCAGCATAGCTCCAGAACAGCTAGTATAATTAATAAAAATACAATAAATACTTACTGAGCACACACTCTGCCCCAGTTATTGTGTTGTTTTCATTATCACAGCAACTTATGAAATAGGTACTGTTTTTATTCCCATTTAAAAGAACAGAAACCTGAGAACTAAAAGATGCACCATTTCACAGTGAACAATTAATAAGTAGTAAAACAATGTTATGATTCCAGGTCTGTCTGACTTTTGGCTACACTGTTGGTCCAGTTTTACTACATTGTCCCCCAGGACTTAGAAAAGTATCAGGCACACAGCAACCTCGCAAGAATATTTGAGGAATGGGGGCGCCTGGGGTGGCTCAGTGGGTTAAGCCTCTGCCTTCAGCTCAGGTCATGATCCCAGGGTCCTAGGATCGAGCCCTACATTGGGCTCTCTGTTCAGCAGGGAGCCTGCCTCCCTCTCCCTCTCTGCCTGCCTCTCTGCCTACCTGTGATTTCTGTCTGTCAAACAAATAAATAAAATCTTAAAAAAAAAAGAATTGAGGAATGAATTTATTAATAACTATATCCTATAATTTGACAAATATTGAACAGTGTCTTACATATGACATGCATTAATTCTAAAGCAGGTGAAACATTTTTTTAAAAACACAGATGATGTATTACTCTTACAAGAATAAGCTCAGCAGGACCAAGGAATCAAGGGACACATCTGATAGGGCAAAGTCAATCAAAACTTGTAAAAGAGCAATAATAGTATTTATTTTCAGGCCATTTTTAAATGGCATAGCTACACAATTAACTATTTATATTATTGATCAGACAAAAACATTTGTAATGAAAATTGCTTCTAGCTTGAATCAATTAAGTCTTCTCTGTATCCTACTTTCTACCTTCTGAAGTCTCCTTTCTCACCACTGCAGTAAAGAGAAAAATTGAAAATGGCTTAAGAATCAGTTTTCTTTTTAAAAACCTAAAGGCTTTTTTTTTTTTTAACTAGAAATAGGCATTTTCAATCTATTCAAATTTCAAAAACAGGCAAGCAGACTAAAAAAATTAATTTCTGGCTAAGTCATAGGAAAATGAAACATAATGCTAACTTTTCATAAAAGCGTTTTGTTTTTGAGTACACCTCTATGAATACCACACTTTGGACAAGAGGGTTTAGCGCAATCCTTTCCTACTTGCAAATTTCAAGATTAAATGAATTGTGAAACTTTAATATGAGTAAAAGAAAAAGGAAAACATGAAAAACTTTTCCACTTGAATATTTTAAATGCTGTAAAAAACAAGATCTAAAAGTTACACTGTACGAATGAAAGGCTGTTTTACCTCTCTGCCTTTTTATTAGAATTCTGAGGGAGTTGGAGGGTTGGGAAGATAAAAATGGCCACTGAAAATTTTTTTAAATATTTAAAATAATCACAAGGTTGCCTCAATAGCACAACTAAACAGAGCTGTTTACTACAACAAACTGGGAAGAAAAGGGTATTTGGGCTTTTTTCTACAGACTAACTCTCGAAGTCATAAAAGTTCCATGATAAGGATATGCTCAACATTCCCATCAGAGCAGTACTTGAAAATAACACTTATCTCTTAATCCTCCAAGTACTACATTTCAACAGCCACTTTCAACTCAGAATCACTCAGATAGTGCATATCCTTTTCCCAAACACATGGCAGTCAATTATTTATCAGCTCTATTCTAGCCCCTTACTCTCTGTCATTTTTTCAAGTTGAGAAACTATGTCCATTCATTTCATCTTTCCCAATGTAAACAGCAAACCAAATCAAAATACTCAAGGGATTACTTAAAAATCTTCCTCAAGCATATCAGAGATCCTGCTGTTTTAATTTATATTCATCGTAGTTTTTATTACGGAATAGGTCATACAGTGTAGTAGAAAAAAGAGGGCTAAATCACTGTGACTTAGCAAGAGACCTTCTTCCTTAGTCTCAGTTTTCTGAACAATAGTACACAGGAATAATTACACAACCTTAGGGTTACCGTGAGAGTTACAGGTCTTGCTTCTCTCTATCAAGCTTCCTGTATCATTCCAGTAGGAGATATATGGATAATGGGGATTTAGTAACAGGCTTTTAGGATAGCTGGCTGAAGGGCTATAGGATGGCCCTGAACTTTCTGGGGAAAAAAAAAAAGGAAGAGCAGGTATTGTCTCATCCCTTCTGTCCTGCAAAAGTAACTTCAATACAACTGGAATGCTTCAAGGAAGATATAAAGCATTTGTTTTCTAATTTCATCACTTTCAAAAAGGCTAAAAATGAGACTTTTCTCCACCATTCTTTTGAAGCAGGTAAGGGGTTAGTTAGGAAAGTAAATATTCTAGTGCTTAATGAGGACTTGGTGGAGACTACTTTATAATGTTTCAGGAAATATGGAAGACCTTCAAGGAAACAGCATGTATGTATATATAACTGGCAGGTAGGTATATACACAGCTATGTTTTGGGATCTGCCCTTTGAATTTACAACCAGAATTTTGCTTTTAAGCTGCAGTATTTGTAAAATATTAGTATCAATAAAGTAGCTACCAAAATCAACTTAGAACTTCCTACATTAACATCAATAAAATACTCCTCAAATTCTGATTTTAAAGATTTATTTACTGATTTGAGAGAGAGAGAGAGAGTCGGGGGAGGGGGGACAAAGAGAGAGGGAGAGAGAATCTCAAGCAGAGTCCCTGCTGAGCACAGAACCTGATGCAGGACTGGATCCCACAACCCTGAGATCATGACCTAAGCCAAAATCAAGAGCCAGCCACTTAACCAACTGAGCTACCCAGGCGCCCTTGAATACTAATTTTAAAACATATTTTGTATTTAGTCAAACAGGACTAACAAAATGAGGCTTAGGACTAAAAATTCCACAAACCTCAGCTTTCCACAAAGAAGCACTTTAAAATTTCCTGAGGGTAGAATGTAGTAAGTAGTAAAAGAAATATTCTAACAGATCTCAATTGTAACAAGTTCAAAAGGGCTCCCAAATTATTCTGACTTCACAGACCATGAAATACCCTGATTCCCCCACACTGTTATAAATTGCTATATCCATAAATATAATGACCTCAAGGAACCAGTTTGGACTAAAATATATAGAACAACAAATACTGAAATATTCTGTCATTTAGAACTATGACTATATAATAATAATGAAACTTACCTTAAAAAGTGTCACAGTGATTTCAATGTTTTCAGGAACAGGCCACACTACAACACCACGATACGGATTTTTTATTCCAGGTTGCCAGCTATGAGCCTACCAGAATAGAAATAATGGCTTCAATATAAGTACAGGAAATGCAATGTTAATAATTTACAAGAATTTATCAACCCTATTAAACTATCCATCAGATCTGTAGTCTCCTTGAAACAAAAATGATTAGTCAAATAAGACTTCTCAAGCATTAAACTTGGGTCACGACAATTTTATCACATGACAGCTACAGATTACCATCTGTAACCAAAACTCTCTCTCCCAACCACCACATGAAAGCGTATGTAAAGGTGAGGCATCTCATATTTTCAAAAAATATTATTTGTGACTGGATAAAAATTTTATTAGGAGAAATATTTTTTAAAATGATTTTGTGATCTAGGCACTTCAAGGCAAATTCATTCTTTCCGAAAGTAAAAACAGTGTATACTTTGCATTTAAGTTCATTTCCTATTAATCTGTATTATTTGGGGCAAGTAAAGAAGACAGTTTTTATAGAATTAATATTTCTAGCACTTAAAATTTTCAAATTCTTTTTTCTTGTAAATCTTGTTTATCATGGTTGCTTAGAGACCCCCCAAATTTGGGGGTCACCATTATAGTTCTTTATTTGTGGTGGCATTTCTAGCCAAAGCTGGATAAGAAAATTAACTGACGAAATAAAAAAATCAAAACTAAAAGAATATATGCTTATTACATATTCAGGTATAGATGTCCAAAAAGGCAGTTGGTTATACGTGCCTAGAATAATAAATCTGGGAATCATTAGCACACAGATAATACTTAAAGCTTAAGAATGAAGTGATCCCAAGGGAAGGAGTACAGCTAGAGAATATAAATGTTCAAGAAATAAACCTTGGAGAACAACATTAACAGGTCCAAGAAATGAGGCGGACTCAGCAAAAGAGGGTTTGTATAGCAGAAGGAAAACCAGAGGTTTGTGGTATCCTGAAAGTCTAGTGAAGAAAATGCTTTGTGGAGAAGGTAACAATCATCTGTGCCAAATCTTGAGGACAAGTTAGACAGGGCAAGGCCTGAGAAATAAGCATAGGATTTAACAAAGCAGAAGCCATTACTGACTTCACAAAAGCTGTTTCAGTGGAATAATGAGAGCTAATGTCTGATTGGATTGGAATGGGTTCAAGAAAGAATAGGAAAAAAGAAATTAAAGATATCAAGTACAATCAATTCCTCTCAGGTGTTTTGTTGAAGAGAAAGAGAAAAATAGTCTGGTGCTAGTGGTAAAAAAGTGTCAGAGAATTTTTTTTTTAAAAGATTTTATTTATTTATTTGACAGAGAGAGAGATCACAAGTAGGCAGAGAGGCAGGCAGAGAGAGAGGAGGAGGAAGCAGGCTTCCTGCCGAGCAGAGAGCCTGATGCGGGGCTCGATCCCAGGACCCTGGGACCATGACCTGAGCCGAAGGCAGAGGCTTTAACCCACTGAGCCACCCAGGTGCCCCGAGAATTTTTTTAATAAGAGGATAATATGTTAATGCTAATGGGAAATATCCAGTTAAGGGGGAAAATTTAATGATGCAAAAGAGAAAGAATTGCTAGAATAATGTCCTTAATGATAGCAAAGGACACAACTGGCCTTTGCCAGAATGACAGACAATTCTTCATGATAACAGGAAAGAAGTTATATGAGTGCAGATGTGTACCAGGGAACAAATTTCACAGATGAGAAAAGTGAGGCACACACTGGCCCAAGATCGCACAGCAAGTAAGTGGCAGAAGTTGGATCTGAACCCACGAAATAGAACTGAAAAAGAATCAAGATCACGGAAACTTATGTCCATTCAAATCATATCATGATCTTGTTAGTTCAAATACCAGCATAAGATACAGGTTTAGCAGCATTCCCCCTACTCCAACCCATAAATTGTCAATAATTCTCCCTCTATTCTCTCTCCATTGCTCTCCAATCACAAAACTTCAGGTAAGGAAACGGGAAGCAGAGACTCACCACAACAGACTTAGCATACCATACCTAAAGGTAACGAGCTCAGCGCTGTTGATTAAAAAATATCTCCAGAGATTCCTGTATTCCTCTGCCTAGTTATGGAAGTACGCCTACTGACAATCCTAGAACAAAGACTCCACAAAGTAAACAATCTCCATTTTGAAAAGTAAATTTTTGCTTATTTTAGATAATCCTTAATCAAAACCCTGCTTTACATATTCTACATACTTAATCTTGAAGATTTATGACAATTATGTGTCATAAATGTCTGTGAAGATTTGTGACAATTCTGTGTCATCTCATGTACTGTGATGGTAGATCAGGCAATTCCTCTGATCTCTTCAAACTCACCACCATTATATTTTCATAGCCTCCCCATAGAATAAAAACATAAGAAGAGTATAATAACCGAACTTACTTTATTCACAGCAGAAAAGATAAAATATTTATAAAATTCTTTTAAAAAAATATTTACTTGAGAAAGAAAGAACATGAGCAAGTGGGGCACGGGGCAGAGGGAGAGATTCTTCAAACTCCCCACTGAGCTCAGAATTTATCTTAGGGCTCGATCTCATGACGCATGAGATCATGACCTGAGCCAAATCACAAGTGGACCATCAACTGACTCAGCCAACCAGGTAGCCCCTTTTTGTAAAATTCTTAATGAAAAAGTGACCATCAAAGAACTTTAAACTTGAAGATATCCTTAGGAGATCTAATCCAGATAAGGAAACTAAAGCAATTAAAGCAGCGTGCCTGCACCTATACTAGTGGAGTAGGAGAACCAGCTCTATGATTTCTAAGTTCAGATTTCTTTACCTAATCAACATCATACCCAGCTCTATCCCTGATTCATAGAGTAGTCAAGAAAAGAGTTTTCTATCCCCAAAAGTATTAACATTTATTGGATGATACAGAGATGAAAAGCTGGGAATGCAGAAACTATCTAACAACTGGTTAAGAGTAGATGGTAATATCAGATAATTTCCTCAGGTACCCTAACGTTGGTCTTCTAAATGACCTCTTTTAATTCTTAGTTTTGGAGCTCAGAAATTAGATTGCTCAACAAACAAAACTACAATCTGCTTAACAAATTAAAATATTTTTTAAAATTAAAAAAAGATTTAGGGGTGCTAGTTCCCAAGCTGCTAGCATGGTATCATTTTCTTACCATTCTACCCAGCATCTCTCTCCCAAGCAAGAAACGTCCAACTCAGTTAGAGCTCTGGCTTTCTGTTATTCCTTTTAGAGACTTTACAACCTAAATTAGGACACTGTAACAAAATCAATTAGTCCAGCTGAGTAGCTGGCACTACCAGCTTTATAATATTAGCTAATTATTATATAATAGGGAGAAAATAGGACCAAGTAAATTTTACTGGAGAAGAAACCAGGAATGTACACAGCAGCAAACACAGGGGAAAAAAAAGAAAAAAGATATTCTCATTTTCAAGGAGCTACTAATTAAAACTTCCACCTCAAACAGAATTCAAGAATCTGAAACTAGCAAAAAAATGAAAAGCCCAATATGGGTATAAAGAGTGAGCACTAAATGGAGTAAAAATGGCCAATATGGGTAATAAACATCTAATTGTACAAATCCATGGGGACATTAATTTAGGTTCTTAAGACCTTGATCTATTAGAAAAAGCACATCACACTGGCAAACATCAGCACTACAAGAACTGTGATCGGTTTTCATTGGGAGTAACAGAAAGGATTCTTGCATCTTTGTAGAGTTAGAAAAGGCAGGCTAGTTCTTTATTTGCCAGCATCTTAGTACAGATAATGGTACAAAGGATTAGGCCACATTATCCAGTTCCCCTTTTACAATAGTTCTCACTTTTTAATCAGATGACAGATCAATTGATGTGCCAAAGCAGAGAAAAGAGGTAACATTTCTCAATTTAGGGCCTTAACCCTACAAAATGCCTTATTTTATAATTTTTTCATGTCATACCTTCCCTAAAACTTGTACCTAATGTGGTACTAAACACAGAGTAAACATTCACTAATTATTTCTGATTCCTACAAAATAAAATATTTCACTAAAAATTTATAGTTGTCAGTGGTTAAATAATTTTCAATTTATAAAACTGCATATACCCAGGGCATCTGGGTGGCTCAGTCATTAAGTTTCTGCCTTGGGTTCAGGTCATGATTCCAGGGTCCATAATCCAGGCTCCATGATCCCAGCCCCACATCAGGCTCCCTGTTCTGCGGCCCCTGCTTCTCCCTCTACCACTCCCCCTGCTTGTGTTCCCTCTCTGTCTCTCTCTCTCCCTGTTAAATAAATAAATAAATAAAATCTTTTAAAAAACACAAAAAAACCTGCATATACCCTCCCTTATGCTTAAGATGTCACATATAAAGTTACCTTAGAGTTGCTGCCATTAAGGCAAGGCTCTGCAACTGTACCTCCCCCTTCTGATATCCTGTAAAAGGCTGGAGCACAACCATAGAACAAGGAAATAAAGGTGGCAATACCATCAAAAAGCTTGTGAGGACTTTTAAAGCTCTGGTCTCCCTTTGGAATTCTATCTCTGTGTGAGCTTAAATTTCTTCCTGCCTCTCTCTCTCTCTCTCTCTCTTTTTTTTAAGATTTTATTTATTTGACAGAAAGAGAGCACAAGTAGGCAGAGCGGCAGGCAGAGAGAGGGGGAAGCAGGCTCCCCACCAAGCAGAGAGCCTGATGCAGGGCACGATCCCAGGACCCTGGGATCATGACCTGAGCCAAAAACAGCCCCTTAACTGACTGAGCCACCCAGGCACCCCTATGAGCTTAAATTTCTAGTTGGAAAACCATATTAAAGGCAATATACTACTCTGCCAATAATAGGGGACTATCATAATTGCCCTGCTTCCTACTTTCCTATATTTTATTGAAAAATAATTTACTGAAGCATATACAAATCAACTGCAGTCTGACAAAATCCTTATTATAAATGCTATGACTTAAGAGGAGGAGGCATGGAAGCTGCTTATTGTGTTAATTAACCATGGTAATTATTTTCTCAATAAAAAATCAATCAGCAATGAATTCTAACGATATATTCAGCTATAAAGATAGTCATGTCCCCAAAGAAAGTGAGCACTAAATTGAGAACTAAACTTTAAATAAGGTAGTAAGCCTTTTTTAACTCTCTAAAATGACATTTATCTGCATCTCCGTTGTTAAGTTTCAACCTATCAATATTAAAAAAAGAAAGAATCAGGAAAGAGAAATAAGATATATAGATGACAAAAAATAAAACTAGTCTCTATACAACTCAAACTCTTTCCAAACTCACAGTTAAAAGTAAATGGCCAATGGTTGCAGAGATCTTTTTCCCCCCTCAATGATTTCAGTGGGACTCAGGAGCAAATAATGTATATTTTAAAGGAAAACCATCAGAAAATAGAACTGTCTTTCAGAAGAAAGGAAATGGTTCTAGTCTTTTGATTTAGTATAACTGATAGCTAATTAAAAAAAAAAAATAGCTGGAGACTCGTTTTTGTTAAAGAATTCCAAAATGTCATGGATTTCAAGTTTCCTAAGATTAAAACAGCTATTTGCTTAACTTTTAGAATATCATAATCATTCCTTTCATAATTTCTAGAACTGGATTTTTAAGTCCTTTTAGGTGTTCTGTAAAATTTATAAAAGAGCATTTCGCATATGCATTAACAGTTATGCACTTGCTATAAAGAGCTTAACACATTATGGGCTCTCCTAAAATTTTCAAAAGAAATACATTTATAATCTTTAAAGAGAAAACACAATGATTCTGAAATACACAGAAGGGATCTGAAATAGTAAGAGTATCACAATTGGACAGTAGTCCAAGATATAATTCCTTCTAGAAAATATTGCAAAATAAAAATCAACGTGTAGCCTCATATGTTTGGATTTTCCCACCTGGATCCAATCAATATTTGATATAATATGAAAATAATCTGGACCTAAAAGTTATCTGACTTTCAAAAATGCAATTAAATAAAGGTGTATGTAAAACTTCAAATATGGGTATGTAATGTGAATTGACCTATAATCTGCAGTATTTTATTGTGTTTCATATTTTTTAAGAAAATAATTAGTACCTAATTATTAAAAGGAGGCAATCACTGTCATTTAACAGCTAAAAACACACAGAGCCTAACATTCATAGCTATAGTCATATTCATCTATCATACTTAGTGGATGACCTTATATTGTTCCTTTCCATAAAAGCCTAAGACCCACAGGGCAAAAGTGACAAATATCCGGCAAAAAAGAGAAAAGCCTAGGTCTATTTTCAGAGCCCTTTCTCATATCCATGTAAATGGATAAGAAAATCTTACAGGTCCAAAATGTAATGCCCCAAACTATAAATGTATGCTTTGAAGAAGATACCATTCAGGATATATGCACTGGACCTTTCCTATGTGCCTGCTGGAAATACAATTAAGTTAAAAATATACCAACACTAATACGCAGCAAATTCCCTTCCTATGTATTTGCCCAAAAGAAAATAAAGTATTTGTTCCCTAAAATACTGGTACCATAATATTTATACCAGACTTATTCACAGTAGTGAGTATTCAAGATATTTACTAGAAATGAATCAAATCATCAACAGGGGCATAAATAATCACACTGTGGTTTAATCATTTGATGGAATACTACTCACCAATTAAAAAAAATACAAATATTCACAACAGTATGAATAAATCTCAAAAACATTATGTTGAACAAAAGAAACCACATAAAAAATTGTACTACTGTATGATTCCATTTGCATGAAAGTCAAAAACAGGCAAAACTAGTCTATAGTGATAGAAAAATCGGAATAGTGGTTGCCTCTGAGAGCTGGAAATTAACTGGAAGAAGACATAAAGGAAAAAGTGATGAAAATAGTCCATATCCTAATAGGAGTACTAATCACACAAGTATATATTGATCAAAACTCATTAAATTGTATAATTAAGATCTACATGTAATTTTAGCTAAATAAAAATAAAATTTGACAAGATGCCCCTGAAATACTAAAAATTCTGAAATTTAATTAAATTAAACTTTTTTTTTTTAAAGATTTTATTTATTTGACAGACAGAAATCACAAGTAGGCAGGGAGACAGAGAGAGAGGAGGAAGCAGGCTCTCCACGGAGCAGAGAGCCCGATGTGGGGCTTGATCCCAGAACTCTGGGATCATGACCTGAGCCGAAAGCAGAGGCTTTAACCCACTGAGCCACCCAGGCGCCCCTAAATTAAACTTTTTAAGTTAAATTTTTTCCTCACACAGGACTACCTATGGAAAAACCAATATCCACTAAACATGCTTAGAGTTACTGTGTGCTTATAAAAATATATTCATATTTATCTAAAGAATAAATTTTTTTAACATAGCTGCAGAATTGTTATTGAACATTTAAAAATTCTGTTCCACTCCCCACAAAGCTTTAACTGCAAAAACTTAAAACCTTTGAAAAATCAACTTCTTCTCTCCTGAAGCCCAGCAATGGACTCAGATAACTCATCATTCCTTACGTTTGCCTTAATTTCATCCTCTTGGAATCTGAATAAACAATCCTGGGTACAATTTTGTTAAGTGTTACCTATTTAATTATTAATTCATGATTACCGTTGTACAGAGAAGTTAAATGACAATGATACTACCACATCCAAGATCAAAACTCAGGTATCTGAATTTTCAGAACTGCAGTTACACGATCACAATGCCTGATCAGTCATTTTTTAGAAGACTGATAATTGGAAATAACTCAAAATACCCAGTAATATTTTAAGATAATCTACACTGGGACCAGAGAAGCTTCATAATTTCACTAAAAGTTAAATGCAACATTTGGGTAAGAAATTTAGAAAAGAGACAAACCTTAGAAGACTTCCTTCGACTTCTTCTTGTCCAAACTACCACCAGTTTATCTGGTTGCCTGTCAAGTGGGAAAAAGAAAAAGCGTAATTAAAGTAATCTTATTTCAAATTAATAAAGTTTGGTTCTAGTGTCTTTAAAAGGACAAAAATGTCATCTACTTTAGATAATGTAGAGCAGTTATTCTTATAATAAATCTCTGTAAATTATTCAGATATAGTAAATGTTGAATGCAAATATAAGGTAATTTAAATTACTAATATTTTATCCACATGTTTTTCTAAAATTCCTTTAGCAAGTTAATTCATTGGCACAAACCAAGCAAAATAAAATACTTAGAATTGGTAACTATTTTAAAAAGAAAAGCACACATACATCTTCACTAAAAATTAATGCCATACCAATAACACATTCATAAAAATGGCACTTCCAAAGTAATTTAATCTATGGATTACTACCTTTGCATCTCATATCTAATGAACAATGTTTGTGGTTTTAAAAATATTTTTATAATCAATCATCTCAACAATCCGTAAGAACAATACAGTACTAAAAAATATGTAAGTTATATACTCTTATTTCTATTTTATAAATTTAAAGAACTGGCAAAATAACTAATCAAAAGCTCTGGCAGAACCAAGTCTGAAATACAGGTCTTTTAACTCTCAGACCTCTCATTTTTACCTTCTGCTAATATAAAGTAAAAAACAAACAAACAAAAAACCTGTTTTCAGCTAATACAACTAAGTTCTCTTTAGTGTTGAGGGAAAACATCAAGATTATGATTATCGGTTATTTTCCTTAAATTTTTACTTTTGAAAATCTTAGATAAGGGTGCCTGGGTGGCTCAGTCTTTTGAATGTCTGCCTTTAGCTCGGGTCATGATCCCAGGGTCCTGGGACCAAGCCCCACATCAGGATCCCTGCTTGGCGGGGAGCCTGCTTCTCCCTCTTCCTCTGCCTGCCGCTCCCCCTGCTTATGCGTGCTCACTCGCTCTCTCTTTCTCTCTCTCTCTCTGCCAAATAAATAAACAAAATCTTTTATTACTATTATTATTTTTTTAATTTTTATTAACATATAATGTATTACTTGCCCCAGGGGTACAGGTTTGTGAATAGTCAGGCTTACACACTTCACAGGACTCACCATATGACATACCTTCCCAATGTCCATAAAATCTTTAAAAAAATAAAAATAAATAAAATAAAAAATAAACAAGATTTTAAAAGTCTTAGATAAAAGCTTTTTAACTAAGAAATGAATGATACACTCTTCTTGATGACCTTCACCACTTTCTATGTCCCACTTATTTTACCCCAAAATCCCTGTCACCATGACCTGATCATTTAATTAAATACAAACACACACACACACACCCCTATATATAAGAGTACCAGCCATAAACTCCTTACCCAGTGATTCACCCATTAACCTGTCCAAAGAGAGCTGTCCAATGAAAAAGTACTGAGGAAATGACCCAGACGTTGCACAGAAAAATAAAGTGATAGAAATGTTTTAAAACAAACATAAAAGGCAAATTGAGAAGTACACACACCTAACAGAAATGCTAGAAGTTCAGCACAGTGGGAATGGCAAAGAAAATACTGAAGAGAGAAGGCTAAGAATGCTCCAGATTGCAAGAGTCCTTAGACAGAAAGTACATATTAAAAACTAATGATGTGGGGAACCTGGGTGGCTCAGTGGGTTAAAGCCTCTGCCTTCGGCTCAGGTCATGATCCCAGGGTTCTGGGATCAAGCCCCCCAATAGGGCTCTCTGTTCAGCGGGGAGCCTGCTTCCTCCTCTCTCTCTGCCTGCTTCTCTGCCTACTTGTGATCTCTGTCTGTCAAATGAAGAAATAAAATCTTTAAAAAAAAAAACCTAATGATGCACTATATGTTGGCTAACTGAATTTAAATTAAAAAAAGAAAGTATATATTAATGAATAGGATAATTAGAAAATAAACTTAATATCTAGATACTGTACAAACTACAAAGCAGGAAGAATAAAGAGAAAAACCATAAAAGACAAGACAGGTTACCAACAAAAGAATCACTAGACTGAAAGCAACTACTCATCAGCAGCAACAGAGCCCAAAAGACAATAAAGCTAATGATTTTCAAGTTGCAAAGGGAAAATAGCTATCACCCTTAGAATTTTACACTGGCTAAACCATCATTTAAGAAATGGTTTTTAGACACTTCCTGGCAAAAAGCAGATAGTCAATAAATATTTGCAGAATGAATGGGGGAAAAAGGATAAAGAAACGATTTTACACATATGAAGACCATACATACACATACGAAGACCATGCATAGATCCCAGTTAAATAACAGAAGCAGTAGGATGCAAAAAGCAACATAAATACTGTAAAATGTTAATGCTTGTTCATTTTAGACGGTAGAATCCAATGAAAAGCTAGACCAAAAACAGGAGGAAGGTTCTAATAATAAAACTGTTTTGACTAGGGAGCCATCTAAACAAATGCACAATGTTTCTCACAGCGATAATAACCAGGACCATATGAATAAAAAAAAGGTGGTTCTCCATCTAAGACTAAGCTTAATTCCAAGTGTCAGGCATTAAATTAGACAACAAATGTAAACTAAAACCAGTAGCTTGCTTCGGTTGAGTCTTCCCACAATGAGATGTTAGGAGCAATGGCCAGATGCAGACGAGCTAAATTGCAGATGAAATAGAACAAAGTTTCTATGAAATATCAGAATGTTAACCTAAGAATCTGAACCAGTGCAGAAACAAACAAAACGTTGTTCAACACAGAAGCAGAACAGAACAAATGATAATGAAGGTGGGGAGTAGTAAAGAGGGAATAAATAAAATAAAATAAATAAAAGAGGGAATTGGGAAGAAGGTATGATCAATGCTGGTAGCATAACAGTAAAGGAAATGAGTCAAATGTAAGCTACCCTGTTTGAAAGTATTTATGGCTTGCTGGAAATTTTACCTACATTACTACACTAACCTTTTCATCATGTTCTCATCTCCACATCTCCAGACAACCCCAATTCTTAATTATATTTCTATGGTAGTTCTTTAGAAATGCTATAAAATCTAACAGTTTTTCCTTATTTTTTATCCTATAGTCGTCTCTTATACCGAAGATACTACAAACTGATCCTTGCAGTTTGAATGTGACAGATTCATTTCACCATAATAGTATTCCATTTTATTCTACTTTGAATTTAAATTTTTAAAAAGTTTTTACTTAAATACTTTTAAACAAGGTCTACGCTGACCGGATTACTAGAGCCTCCACTATCAACTGCTTCACACCTGACCAGCTTCTATTTAGACCCTGTACACATTTGACCCTGTGACAACCTGGCATGCAAGATAACATCCATATTCCTGAATGTTGTTTATAAGGCACTTCACCACCTGACCCTAATCTACTTCTCTAGCTACAAATATCTGAACATATACTCCTTCAACCTTTTCACATATTTGCATGGTACTACCTTTTTTAAAAAAAATTTTTTTAATTAACATATAATGTATTACTAGCCCCAGGGATACAGGTCTGTGAATCGCCAGGTTTACACCTCACAGCACTCACTATAGGACATACCTTCCCCAGTGACCATAACCCAACCTCCCTCTCCCTACCCACCTACCCAACTCCCGCTCCCCACCCAACCCTCAGTTTGATTTGTGAGATTAAGAGTCTCTTATGGTTTGTCTCCCTCCGGATCCCATCTTGGTTCATTTATTCCTTTCCTACCCCCCAAGCCTCCCACGCTGCCTCTCAACTTCCTCATAACAGGGTGGTACTGCCTTTCTTACAAAAACTTCTTCTTTCCTCCTTTTTCCACCTGATAAACTCTTAATTCATCACTTCCTCTGTGAAACCTTGACTACTTCTCATTTCACTTCTATCCAATTCCATGTTCCATAGCTCAGCAGAGTTAACTACTCCTACTACTGCATTTCCAGTAATACCTTAAAAACACCTCTACAAAAATATTCAATATGCCCTATATTACATTTTTATTATTTCTATCTCCTCCACTAAATTACAATCCTTTATCAGTCATATCTTATCTTTATATTCCTAGCAATTAATAAGAATCTGGTACAAGGTTGAGGCTCACTGAACATTTGCTACTGAATGAATCTTGAGTTTTCAACAGGAATTCCCAACTGGTTAATTATAATTGATGTGGTCCAACTACAGCCAGTAGCTATACAATACATCCTCTCTACAGTTTACTTGAATTTTACAGGGATTTGCACTTTGGCTGCATGTGGGAAACTCCTGGGAAGCTTTTAAAAATACTGATGCTTAGGTTCCACTCCTGGAGAATCTGATTTAATTGGCATCATGTGCAGATTTTTTAAAATTCCTAAGGTGATTCTAATATGCGAAGTTGAGAACTGCTATTTTACAGGGAGATTGATAAGCAATCCCTGTACCTCCTGACTTCAAACACTGGTGAGGCACATGTTATGCCAGCAGTGGGGGTATCTCCCCCTTCGCCCCCGACGCCAACCCCACACATCATCATAAGCCATCATCCAGGCTACCTCACTGTTGCCTCCCTCTAACTCAGCTTCTTGGCACCTCCCTCCTCTCAACCATCCTGATCTCAGTGTTTCAGAACAGGAAAACCTTTTCCCACAAAAAATTAGGAAGGGTGGTCTCCTAACCTAAATGCCTGACTTATCTGAGAATACTCCCAGAGACAGCTAAACTTTTTTGTGCTTCTAAGTCATGTCCCATTTTTCATTTTTAAAAGATCTTTACTAGAAATTAGTCCACCTTTGCATTATCATGGGCAACATGTGGCAGTGTTCTAAAATAAAGAAAGGTGCTGTGACTTACTGTTCTCAATAGAACAGTACCAATTACCACACAATTAGCTGACCACAATTAATATATTTTTTTAAGATTTTATTTATTTATTTGACAGAAATCACAACAAGGCAGAGAGGGAGGCAGAGAGAGAGAGAGAGGGAAGCAGGCTCCCCGCTGAGCAGAGAGCCCGATGCGGGACTCGATCCCAGGACCCTGAGATCATGACCTGAGCCGAAGGCAGCGGCTTAACCCACTGAGCCACCCAGGCGCCCCCACAATTAATATTTTAAGCATCTGTGCTGTACTAGAAAAGAAGCATTAAATATTTACATATGTGCACACAAGAAGCCAGGGACAGAGTACTGTGAGAGTGTTATCTAACTACCCAAGAAGCTATAATTATACAACTTTCTACCAAAAAAGTCAAGACAATTTGATAGAGCTCAGGTTTCATGGAGAATTCAACAATCACATATTTAACATTTCTACCTCATCCCCTAAGTAACCAGGAGGCTTACACATAATACATACACAGACATATAAATACACAAATATATATAATTACATATGCAAACATTCTATATACAAGCACATAAAATGTACACACAGATGTACTTTCTTTGAAATCTATTTAAAGGGTTCCATTAAAAAAGCTGAAGTCTTTTGGTTGGTTTATTCAGGGAAGAAAACTTTACAACACAAATTAAAATTTTTTAAAAAATTAAAAATATAACACCTCTAACTTACCATCAGAGTCCTTAAAAAGGAACAAGAATAAGTTGAATGTGAAGGTGGCAAGACTTGTCTTAAACTATGGTCCTGATGCTAAAACCAGAGAGTAGGAATGAGGGGAATAAGGAGTGGAAGAAGGAGACTATAAGAGCTACAATGAACCAGAGTATAAAAGAGTAAGCTATAGCTTTCTTTGGTCTGAAGCTAAACTTTGTGCCCTCCTCTTTGCCACTAGTAATGTAAAGATACATTTTTAAAAAAATTTTTTTAATTACAAAAAATATATATATATTACTGAATGCCCATTATGTTCCTGGCACTGTGCTGAGCAATGGAGATACAAAGATGAAAAAGATAAACCTTGAGGGGCACCTGGGTGGCTCAGTGGGTTAAAGCCTCTGCCTTCGGCTCAGGTCATGATCCCAGGGTCCTGGGATCGAGCCCCATATTGGGCTCTCTGCTCTGTGGGGAGCCTGCTTCCTCGTCTCTCTCTGCCTGCTTCTCTGCCTAGTTGTGATTTCTCTCTGTCAAATAAATAAAATATTAAAAAAAAAAAAAAAGATAAACCTTGATCCTCTAAAAGTGTACAAACCAGTGGAGAGACAGGCAAGCAAATAAAAGTACCCCATTTCTAGCACAACCTTGGGGAACACAGAGAACACAAAAAAACATTCAGAGAAGGATCTACTTATATATATCTCAGGAAATAGACACACTGACAAAAGTGCCTGCCCAACCACTAAGACTGCTTATTTAAAAACCTGTAATTTATGACATCTTAAATATAAAATCCAACAAAAGATGAGTGACTAATACAGTACATCTGTCTACTACAAATGATAAGGCCACTAAATATATTTTCTAACAAAATTGACAAGTATAGGACTATGCTTAGGATATGTTGTTTATTTAATACAGATTAATTTTTTTTTGTATACTCTATAATGGAAGAAGATACCAGGAAGAAATATCTCAAAATGCTAACTGTGGCCACTATTAGAAAGTAAAATTATGTATCATTTTAAAAATATACTTTTCTTAATTTTCCACGAAGTATAAAGATATACCTTATTTTATGCTGGAGACTATTTAAATGTGGGGCGGGGGTTGTCTAAAATAAAACAACCCCTGGGGTGCCTGGGTGGCTCAGTGGGTTAAAGCCTCTGCCTTCTGCTCAGGTCATGATCTCGGATCCTGGGATTGAGTCCTGCACCAGGCTCTCTGCTCAGCCGGGGAGCCTGCTTCCTCCTCTCTGTCTACTTGCCTCTCTGCCTACTTGTGAGCTCTGTCTGTCAAATAAATAAATAAAATCGTAAAAAAATAAAAAAATAAAATAAAACAACACTTTTAAGTTTAGAATTAAGTATGAACAGGGTTAAACAATTTCTTCAACTTCACCTTGCCACTCCACTATGGTCCAAATAATAACAATACGACATATACTTTTCAGATCACTCTTTCTCCTCTACATCAATTAAAATTCCCCTTTCTCCAGGGTAAGTACCTTAGGACGGTACTGAAAGGAAAGAAATCAGAGGAAGCAATCTGCATTAATCTAGGAGATATGAATTTGTAAAAGAAGACCCTTCCAAGGTGACACAGTATGGTGGAGAGAATATAGCAGAGAGGAAACATTTTTCCTAGTTCTGGCCCTAAGTGACCTTCAGAATGTGTCTCCATTTCCCTGAGCCTATTCCCTAATTTATGAAATGAAGAAATGACTAAGATCTCAGCTAGTTCTAAAACACAATGGTTCAATAACTGTAAGATTAAATGACTACAACTTAGTAAATATTTGGTGGTTTAAAACAAAATGAGAAAATTCAGGAATAGGGTCAAGAATTTATGGCATGAAATCACTTGCCTCCTGTTTTCCCATAATCTAGAGCTAGCTAATATTATTAACTCTAAGTAACAGAATGAGTATTTTCATATTCATATTTTTTAGCATCAGGGTAATTCTTTTTAGCAGAATAGTAAACTGACCACCAAAGATTCATGCTCCCTGTCCAAAGCATAGTGTTAATTTTGGGAGGCGTTGCAAGAAGCCCCTCTATTGCACTCCCACCATGACCACCACTTCCACTACCATGATGACATTGAAATGGAGCCACATGATACTTCTTACCAGTGGAATGTGAGAAGTTATTGGTGTCACTGCTAGAGTAAAATGGGTAATAAACAAGTATGCCTTCTCAAGCAGAGTGGCAGGCAGAGGCGGAAAGAGAAGCAGGCTCCCTACTGAGGAAGGAGCCCAATGAGGGACTCGATCCCAGGACCCTGGGATCATGACCTGAGCCGAAGGCAGCAGCTTAACCAACTGAGCCACCCAGGCATCCCAAAAACAGTTGCTATCTTGTAGTAAGTTTACATTGTAAAGTACAGAGACCCAATTTAACCTTTTTAAGTCCTACTGGTTTTCATTTATATGAAACTGATGCTTTCAAAGATAAAAGACAGCTAAAACTCAAAACTTAGTAATTAATACTTAAGTCCCTGAGCTTTTCCTAGATTAAAAATAAGTAACCATAAGTCCTTAGAACACAAAAGTACAACATATTTCTGCCACTACAGAATCCAAGATGTGTTTACAATGAGAAAAAGAGAGCTCAAAATATTAATCCTGTAGTTAATATGAATAGCCACTTCACTAAATAACAAGGTTATTCTTTTAGGGTAAAGGGCTCTTAGACACAGCTGAACATTTCATGGTGGGATGCTGTGAATATTGAAACAAAAAGGGAAAAATTGTCTTATCACAGAAGTACTCTAACTTTACAATTTCTCAAATAATTACTTTTATCCTTCACTAGGTACATCTGCCTCCTATTGTACTATAACTGCTGTAGCTCCAGTTAATTATATTCCTTTATGCTTACTTCACAAGAGTTATTTAGGAAGCTGTAATAATTAACTCAATAGGAAGAAAATTATATAAGACAAAGTACTAATAAATAGGATATATTTCTTTTCTGTAAAAATGAAAGGATAATTCTAATAATAGGAGTTATAAATGTCACTTCAATAAAAACACTTTTTTAAAATTATATTTTTGCATCTTCCTACTATCTTTAAAACATTTTCACAGAGTGATTTCTTTGGTGAAAAATATTTAACTGGTGATGCCCACAGACTTCTGCTGACAGGAATTTCTAATACCTATATATCAGTATTTAGAGACAGCACCAGTCGAACTAAGGAGGTGTGGTTTGGCACACTTGAATTGAGTACACTTTTTAACAGGCCATCAAATAAAATACATATATACATATATTTCTCTTTTTTGCTGTACTATTCGAAAGTACAAAGTGTTTATCACTTTTTAATACAAAATTATTTCTGAGACAAATAGAATTTTAAGTAACCAGTACTGTATCATGTGTATAATAATGATCTTCCCTCCTATTTTATCGTTTTAAAGAAATCACCCACACCACTTCTTTTAATTTAGCATATTTACTACTTCTTTTCTTATAGGCCCTTTGGAACAAACCTCATGTCAAGAAATTCAGATCAGTCCAGAGGTTAAGTATCTGACTAATCTCCCAGGATGACAGCTTTATTTTTTTTTAAATATTTTTTTAAAGATTTTATTTATTTATTTGACAGAAAGAGAGAGAGATCACTAGTAGGCAGAGAGGCAGACAGAGAGGGAAAGCAGGCTCCCTGCTGAGCAGGGGCTCGATCCCAGGACCCTAAGATCATAACCTGAACCTAAGGCAGAGGCTTAACCCACTGAGCCACCCAGATGCCCCAGGATGACAGTTGTTTTTTTTGTTGTTGCTTTTAAGATTTTATTTATTTATTTGACAGGCAGAGATTACAAGTAGGCAGAGAGAGAGGAGGAAGCAGGCTCTCCATGGAGCAGAGAGCCCGATGTGGGGCTCGATCCCAGGACCCTGGGATCATGACCTGAGCCGAAGGCAGAGGCTTTAACCCACTGAGCCACCCAGACGCCCCCCAAGGATGACAGTTTTAAAAGAAGTTGCAATTTGTAACCAATGTCACAGGCCTACCAAAAAAAAAAAAAAAAAAAAATTGCAAGTGCAGCAGAACTCCAGGGGACTCCAGGGGAAAAAGGAACTAATGAATCACCAATGTTAAACTGTTCTGAGGAGTTTTTTCTTTTCATTATGTTATGTTAGTCACCATACAGTACATCATTGGTTTCTGATGTAGTATTCCATGATGCATTGTTTATGTATAACACCCAGTGCTCCATGTAATACGTACCCTCCTTAATACACCCATCAGGCTCATCCATCCCCCTACTCCCCTCTCTTCTAAAGCCCTCAGTTTGTTTCTCAGAGTCCACAGTCTCTCGTTGTTCATCTCCCCCTCCAGTTCTTCCCCTTCACTCTTCCCTTCCTTCTAATATCCTCCATGCTATTCTTTATGATCTACAAGTAGGTGAAACCTTATGATAATTAACTTTCCCTGCTTGACTTATTTCATTCAGCATAATCTCCTCCAGTCCCATCCATGCTGATGCAAAAGTTGGATATTCATACTTTCTGATGGCTGAGTAAATATTCTATTGTATATATGGATCACATCTTCTTTATCCATTCGTCTGTTGAAGGGCATCTTGGCCCTTTCCACAGTTTGGCTATTGTGAACATTGCGGTACAGACGGCCCTTCTTTTCACTACATCTGTATCTTTAGGGTAAATACCCAGTAATGCAATTGCCAGGTCATAGGGTAGCTCTATTTTTAATTTTTTGAGGAACCTCTACACTGTTTTCCAAAGTGGCTGCAACAACTTGCATTCTCGCCAATAGTATAAGAGGGTTCCCCTTCCTACACATCCTCTCCAACATTTGTTGTTTCTTGCTCATTAATTTTGGCCATTCTAACTGGCGTAAGGTGGTATCTCAATGTGGTTTTGATTTGAATTTCCCTGATGGCTAAAAATGTTCAGAGGAATTTTGAGAAGCTGACAGAAAAATTTAGGAATAATAATCACAGACACAGGAAGGAAAAGGGCAAAAAAACCCCAACCCAGTGTATTTTAACACAAGAAAAATCAAAAGAAAGGAAATGTGATAATACCACAGTGCTCAGCTGCAAACAATACTAGGTCATAACAATGAATTCTGATCTAACTCTTGTAAAGCTGACTGGAAAACAGTAAGGATGGTGAAAAGGAAGGGTTAAGTTGCTTCAGGGAGGAGGTGGTACAATAGCTAAATCCTCACTTACCACATTAAGAAGCTAGTAAAGTCTAAAATAAAAAAAAAAGTTTTCTTAAAAAGTGAAAGTACGTTATTGAGCAATGAAATAGCATTCATACCCACACTGGGAAGTTTATATTCAAAAAAAGATAGTAAGTACTGGCAAAGATATGATAAAAATGGAACCCTCACACAATGCTAGTGGAATTGTAAAAGGGTACATCTGCTGTGGAAAAGCTTGATAATTCTTCAAAAAGTTAAACATAGACTTACCATAAGATCGAGTAATTTTACTCCTATAGATATACCCAAAAAGTTGTACGTGAATGTTGATGGCAACATTATCCAAAACAGCCAAAACATGAAAACAAATGAAATGCCCACCAATTGATGAATGGATAAACAAAATGTGGTATTATTATCCATTCAATGGGCTATCATTCAGCCATCCAAAGGAATGACATACGGATACATGTTACAACACGGATGAACCTAGAAAGCATTACACTAAGTGAAATAGCCAGACACCAAAGGTCACTTACAGTGTAACTTCATTTATATGAAATGACCATAATAGCCAAATGCACAGAAACAAAAGTAGATTCATGATTGCGAGAGGCTTGGAAAGGGACTCGAGTAAAGACAGTGGTGACTATTATTAAGAGGAACAGGATTTCTTTTTTGGGTGATGAAAATATTTTGAACTAGATAGTAATAATATATACTTAACTCTCTGAATATACTAAAAATCACTGAACTGTACACTTATAAAGGGGTAAATTTTTAAGAGTTTAAATAGGATTAGTAAGAATAAAGGCAAGAAAGGGTTCAACAAATGCTAAATGGTTATATGCTACAAAAACACAGTCATTACTTTGAAGATCCTCCTTATTCACAAAAGGGACTCCAAATTAACCACTGCCAAGAATAATAACCCATCATTCACCACCATGAGGACATTTTTTTTTTATTCATTTATTTGTTTATTTACAGCATAACAGTGTTCATTGTTTTGGCATCACACCCAGTGCTCCATGCAGTACGTGCCCTCCCTATTACCCACCACCTGGTTCCTCAACTTCCCACCCCCACCCCCCCCCCCCCGCCCCTTCAAAACCCTCTGGTTGTTTTTCAGAGTCCATAGTCTCTCATGGTTCATCTCCCCTTCCAGTTTCCCTCAACTCCCTCTCCTCTCCATCTCCCCATGTCCTCCATGTTATTTGTTATGCTTCACAAATAAGTGAGACCATATGATACTTGACTCTCTCTGCTTGACTTATTTCGCTCAGCATAATTTCTTCCAGTCCCATCCACGTTGCTACAAAAGTTGGGTATTCATCCTTTCTGATGGAGGCATAATACTCCATTGTGTATATGGACCACATCTTCCTTATCCATTCATCCGTTGAAGGGCATCTTGGTTCTTTCCACAGTTTGGCGACCGTAGCCATTGCTGCAATAAACATTGGGGTACAGATGGCCCTTCTTTTCACTACATCTGTATCTTTGGGGTAAATACCCAGCAGTGCAATTGCAGGGTCATAGGGAAGCTCTATTCTTAATTTCTTCAGGAGTCTCCACACTGTTCTCCAAAGTGGCTGCACTAACTTGCATTCCCACCAACAGTGTAAGAGGGTTCCCCTTTCTCCACATCCTCTCCAACACACGTTGTTTCCTGTCTTGCTAATTTTGGCCATTCTAACTGGTGTCAGGTGGTATCTCAATGTTGTTTTAAATTGAATCACCATGAGGACATTTTTAAAAAGAAGAGCAACATATACTTGCATAGTATATAATGTGTTTGAGACAGTGTTTTAAGTGTCCTACATATACCAACTCATTCAAAGCTGACAAAAACCCCACAAATAGGTAATAAGGTGCTGCACTGCCCAACACTAGAAGGTGTCATTTACATCCTGTACAACCTGTTTCACAATCTGAACAGATATTAATATCCCTATTTTACAAATAAGGAAACTAAGGCACAAAGCTTTGCCAGGGTGACTCTAAACAGTAAGTAGAAACTAAGTTTGGCAGTTTGGCATCAGGGTCCATGCTCCTAATCCACTATCTTTATTGACAAATACACTGCAGTCTCTATAGCGAATCTCAAAGATTTTCCAAACAAAATTAACAACTTTGAGAGGTTACACTTGAAAGTACAATACTTATTTAAAAGAATAGATTTTCACCTGTTTGTAGAAATTAGCTACATTAGTCACAAACTTCACATTATGTTTATAACATCCAACCTATGAAAACATTATCCAGGCATGAAAGTTAGATTTGTTTTTAAGACCGCTATTTGACCTTTCATAAGAAATACAACTGCATATAATTTGGTCTATGATTTTATCTTTGCCTCTCAGGATTGTCCAAACTTTTTGTTCAAATTAGAAATTTCATTTCTGGTGGTTGTAAATTAATCTGCTTCACTATAAAGTTAATTTTTGGCTATCTTGATGTCCTCTCTCTATAAAGTTTAATCTAACAAAATTATAATAGTAATCACAAAAGAACTTTTAAAAAATCATATAGGACATTTAACAACTAGTGAATATTTAAAATTATTTATTATCCCACATGCCAAAAGTACTGTGACCCAAGGCCTTTGTGGAGATTTCTCTCCAAGACTCTGCCACACAGTAATGAGTAAAATTTAAGCCCTCTCTAGAGTCTGGCATGTGACTAACAGGATAGAGAATTACTGTATGTGCCTTAATGTAAAGTGAAAAGCCTTTTTTTTAAAGGAAAAAATTGCCTATTTGCATCCTTACAACTCTTTTAATTATTTTTTTAATGAAATACTGTTTAGAGAAGACACATCAGCTCAAAATAAACCCAATCAATATTAATTTTAAATACTTAGGTAGCTCTATAAACAATACATTTAAATAGGTTTAAAGGATTAAAGAATATTTAATCAATCTAGTAATTATTTTTAGAAGAATGATTTTTAAGATGCAGAGAGAATGTCACTTTTATTTAAAAAAATTATAATAAAAGTAGTAAAATACTACCATGTAGAAATCCAAATACAAAACGTAGTCCATGAGAACAGTAAGTGTTTTAATGTTTCATTATTTAATGTTATTTAGTTGTAGCCTGGAATAATGTTTCCAATGACATTACTGTAATTCGGAATCATAGAGTCTGCATCTCAAAGAGAGAGGCAGAGTGAAATAATAAGCTCTCGAAAATTAGTCTAGATGACTCAAAAAGTAGCTCCAGTAAGGATGAAGATACTGATGTCAAAGACACAGAGTTTGAAAAAAGAAACACTTTATGAAAAGCATCAAGACTAAATGCAACATGTGCTCTTAAATTGAATCGGAAAAATTTTTTCTATTGTTATAAAGAATATAATTGGGAAAATTGGTGAAATATGAATAATGTCTACAGATCGTAGTACTTAACCAGCACTAATTTCCAGATTTTGATGATTGTGTTGTATTTATATAAGAAACTGTGTCTTTAAAAAATATACACTGAAGGATTTAGAAATATAGAGTCATGACATCTATAATTTGTTCTCAAATGAGTCAGAAAAAATGTATATATATGCATAAGTAGATATATTTACACACACAGGGAATGATAAAGCAGATAAAGCAACTAGAAGAGTATGAGAATACTTTGTACCACTTTTGCAACTTTATATACCTGAAATTATAAAAACCAAATAAAATTTAAAAATCAACAAATAAATGAGTATCTTTATTTTTATTTTTTTTTTAAAGATTTTATTTATTTATTTGACAGACAGAGATCACAAGCAGGCAGAGAAGCAGGCAGAGAGAGGGAAGCAGGCTTCCTGCTGAGCAGATAGCCCGATGTGGGGCTTGATCCCAGGCCCCTGGGGTCATGACCTGAGCCGAAGGCAGAGGCTTTAACCCACTGAGCCACCCAGGCGCCCCATAAATTAGTATCTTTTTTTAAATTAGTATCTCAAGAAAACTGTTTAAGAAATTTGGTGGAATGTATTATATTTTTATATACATTTAAGTTTATTTTATATACTGTGACATTATAAATGGTTAAATTATTATATCAAATACAAGTTGACATCTATTTCCCCCTCTATCCCTATTAGCTAGCAAAAAAAAAAAAAAAAAAAGAAAATGTTTGTTTGTTGTTTGTTTATTTTTTAAGAAAAAGTTTTAATGGACCTTCTAATTAGGAAAATGCTGATGATAAAAAACGGACTGGGGGTAGATAAAATGTTTGTTCAGGATCACCTTATATTGAGGCATACACAGTAGCCTGCTTCCAGATAAAGCAGCCCCAAGGTTGAAGAAAACACTCAGAACTAGTTTCTGCACAGGAAAACTGAAAATAACAACACTTCTTGACAGTTTTTAGATACATAAATAACATCTATCAATCGGCAGTCTGGTCCACAGCTTAAAATAACCCAGTTCAATACAGTCTAGTCATGGCTAAAGAGAAACAGAGCTGAGCTATTTCCAGCTATAGCATCAGCAAGAAGCTGAGTATGTTACATATATCCAATAGTCAAGAGAAGTGTATTTGTTTCTAGGGCCAAAGGTAAACACCAACCAGGAAGAACTAGTTCTTGTGGACCTCATGACCTCTTGTACACCTTCCTTACTAGGAAGGAACTCAATTTTTAAAAAATAAAAAAAAATATCAGATTCTTTCCTCTCCAAAAGAATTATTATTTCATTATTTTTTATGCCTTACTGTTGCCCAAGGAATAAAATTCTAACTCACTCAAAGTCTTTCTCAATTTGACCTCTACAAATCTTCTAATCTACTACATTGTATGCTGCACATAAATTAGATCAGTCATCGCTCCAAGAACCTGACTTGTGCTTTTTTCTTTCTGTGTGCTCCATGTTACTAAATGTAATAAACATTTTTGGGGATCCTCATCTTATCTGACCTCTTAACAACACTGACACTCGTATATTTCTTTCTCATTGCAAGCTCACCCTCCTCTATCTGGCCAGGCAGTATTAGGAAGTCCTCAAAAATTGGCTTTAACCTTACCTCATACAATATAGAAAAAGTAACTCAAATGGATCAAAAACCCAAATGTAAGAGCTAAAGCTAGAAAAGTCAGAAAAAAACATAGGGCTAAAGCTTCATGACTTTAGTTTGGCAATGACTTCTTAAATATGACAAATACACAGGCAACAAAAGAAAAAGGTAAGTAGAACTTCATTATAATTAAAAACTGTTTTACACGGAAAGATATTATAAACAGAGTAAAAAGGCAAGCCACAGAATAAAAGAAAGCATTTGCAAATCATTTATCCTGAATATACAAAGAACTCCTACAATTCAACAACAAAACCAACAACAAAAAAAAACCTGATATGAGGACATGGAGAAGCAACACGGGGGGGTATGGGGATAGGAGAAGAATAAATGAAACAAGATGGGATTGGGAGGGAGACAAACCATAAATGACTCTTAATCTCACAAAACAAACTGGGGGTTGCTGGGGGGAGGTGGGATTGGGAGAGGGGGAGCGGGCTATGGACATTGGGGACGGGAGGCGAACCATAAGAGACTATGGACTCTGAAAAACCACCTGAGGGTTTTGAAGGGTCAGGGGTGGGAGGTTGGGGGAACAGGTGGTGGGTGATGGGGAGGGCACGTTTTGCATGGAGCACTGGGTGTTGTGCAAAAAGAATGAATACTGTTACGCTGAAAAAAAAAATATATAAAAATAAAAAAAAATGCTACAATCTCAAAAAAAAAAAATGGGCAAAGACATAGCATAGGGAATATAGTCAATGATACTGTGATAGTAGTGTAGGGTGACAGATGGTGGCTGCACTGTGGTAAGCACAGCGTGACTTACAGAGAAGCTGAATCACTATGCTGCACACCTGAAAATAATGTAACGTGTGTCAACTACACTAAAAAAAAAAAAATTCATTAAAAAAATATGGTCAAGGGGCGCCTGGATGGCTCAGTGGGTTAAAGCCTCTGCCTTCGGCTCAGGTCATGATCTCAGGGTCCTGGGATCCAGCCCTGCATCGGGCTCTCTGCTCCACAGGGAGCCTGCTTCCTCCTCTCTCTCTGCCTGCCTCTCTGCCTACTTGTGATCTCTCTCTATCAAATAAATAAAATATTAAAAAAAAAATATGGTCAAAAAGACTACCAATTCCACACAAACTCTTCTAGGAAACTAAACAAGAGTAATTATTTCCCACTCATTCAGCATTCCCCCAATACAAAAACAAGGCAAAGACTTCACAAGAAAACAAAAACAAAAAGAAAACACTACAGAATAATAATTTTCATGAACACAGATGTAAAAATACCAACCAAAATTTCGCAAATTGCATCTAACAAAATATTAGAGGGATAACAGATCGTATCAAGTGGGGTTTACCCTAGAAATGTAGGATTGCCTAACATCCAAAAACCAATCAATGTAGCTCACTATATTAGCAAAATAACAGAAAAACAGTATGATAATCTCAATACAGAAAAAGCTTTTGATAGGGTGCCTGGGTGGCTCAGTCAATTAAGTGTCTGCCTTAGGCTCAGGTCATGATCCCAGCGTTACTGGACTCTGCTCAGCAGAGAGACTGCCTCTTCCCCACCCTCCCCCTGCTTGTGTTCACTCTCTCTGTCAAATAAATAAATAAAATCTTAAAAAGAAAAAAAAGAAAGAGGAAAAGCTTTTGATAAAATCCAATATCCATTCCTGATGAAAGCTCTCAGCAAAACAGGAAAGAACAAAACTTCCTCAACCTCATAAAGATCATTTTGTAGATACAAAAAAAACCCTATAGCTAACACTCTATTACTGGTGAAAGATGGAATCATTCCCCTGAAAATCAGGAACATGACAAGGTTTTCCACTTTCATCACTTCTCTTTAATGTTGTACAAGAAGTGCTAGCTAGTGCAAAGAGGAAAAAAAGAAATAAAATACATCGAGATGAGAAGGAAGGAGTTAAACTGTCTTTATTTGGAGATGACATGATCCTTTATGCAAAAGACCCAGGGGGCACCTGGATGGCTCAGTGGGTTAAAGCCTTTGCCTTCTGCTCAGGCCAGGATCCCAGAGTCCTGGGAACACCACCCACATCGGGCTCTCTGCTGGGCGGCAAGCCTGCTTCCCTTCCTCTCTGCCTTCCCCTCTCTGCCTGCCTCTCTGCCTACTTGTGATCTCTGTCTGTCAAATAAATAATAAAAATATCTTAAAAAAAAAAAAGAAAGAAAGAAAAAGACCCAGTAGAATCTACCAAAAAAACTAGTAGATTAGTAAGGCTGCAAGATACAAGATAGGTAAATAAAATCAATTACATCTCTGTATACTAGAATTATTAAATGTTTACCATTTAAGGTCAATACACTTAAGATTAATTTTCCAACACTTCCAGGACATTTTGATGCACATTTAATCTCTAAATTGGGAATGAGACACTATCTTATTTATAGAGTTTCAAATAGTGAGTTTATTATATAAATGTATAAATAACTTATTGATATTTGACAGCATTTATTACCTCTTTCTTTTCTCCTATTTTACAAATGTTTAAAATAACTGTATTTTTAGGGATGCCTGAGGGTTAAGTGTCCAACTCCTGATTTCGACTCAAGTCATGATCTCAGGGTTGTGAGACTGAGCCTCACATCGGGCTCCGCACTAGGCATGGAACCTGTTTAAGATTCTCTCTCTCCTTCTGCTCCCCTTGGCCCTCCCTCCCTCTCCTAAAAAAAAGAAAAAAAAAAGTCTATTTTCATAATCATACTCACATTCCTTTACTTCATTTCCTAAATTAAAGTCCCCCACACTTTCATATAATACAAATACAAACATGTTATCATACTATACACAAATATGTATCCCAGTTTTTCACTAAAAGATTTGCCCTAAGTTGTATGTTCTACCAAGGTGCTACATAGAATCACTTAAGCACTTTTTTATTGTTTTTAAATCACACACGTAAGAATAAAAACTACAGGAAGATGCTAAAAAAATACAGATCTCATTTCTTGGCTCACTGACTGGTTTTGTATTAAGAAGTATGTGCTCTTATGCCCCAATATTTCTTCTTTTCTCACCCTTGATGTCCCAACCCGTAACTCCATATCATAATTTCCACATTTGCAAGGTCTACTAACTTTCATATTGTGTGTTATAATTATAAATAGGTCTTATATTTTGTATAAGTTATTTTTTAAACAGAAAAAATATCTAGGGCCTTACAATATCAAATACATAATCTGGACATACAGGGACAAACTGCTAAACAATACAACTTGAAGAAAAAAAAATTACTATGAGGGTTAAGAAAGAAGCAAAAGGAACACATTCTTTCTTCATTGAATATTTAATGTGTTTTTACCTTCTCTCTAAGATTTAGCTTCTTCACCATAAGGAATACAGCTATTCTTACACAACCCTTGGCATCTTCAAACCTCCTATTCTAATTTGAAACACTTGCTTTCTAACAATACCACGCTCTACAGGTGTCAAAGATCATCGTTTTGTTTTGGGTTGGTTTGTTGGTTTAAGGGAGAGAGTTTTATACAGTTGTTTTTTTAAGATTTTTTTTTTATTATGTTCAGTTAGCCACTGTATAGTACCTCATTAGTTTTTGATGTAGTGTTCAATGATTCATTAGTTACGTATAACACCCAGTGCACATCACAACACGTGCCCTCCTTAATACCTGTCACCCCTTCTCCCAACCCCCTCCCTCTGAGACCCTCAGTTCATTTCCTGGGGTCCACAGTTTCTCACCATTCATCTCCCTCTCTGATTTCTTCCCCCTTCAGATTTCCCTCCCTTCTGCTGTAGTACTCCATGCTATTGCTTATGTTCTACATATGAGTGAAACCATATGATAATTGTATTTCTCTGCTTGACTTACTTCACTTAGCATAACCCCCTCTAGTTCCATCCATGTCTACGCAAATGGTGGGTATTCATCCATTCTGATGGCTGAGTAATATTCGGTTGTATATATGGACCACATCTTCTTTATCCATTCATCTGTTGAAGGGCATCTCAGTTCCTTCCACAGTTTGGCTGTTATAGGCATTGCTGCTATGAACATATTGGGGTGCATGTGCCCCTTCGGATCACTACATTTGTATCTTCAGGGTAAATACCCAGTAGTGCAGTTCCTGGGTCATAGGGTAGCTCTATTTTTAACATCTTGAGGAAACTCCATACTGTTTTCCACAGTGGCTGTACCAGTTTGCATTCCCACCAACAGTGGGTTTCCCTTTCTCCACATCCTGGCCAACATTTGTTGTTTCCTGTCTTGTTAATTTTTGCCATTCTAACTGGTGTAAGGCGGTATTTTGTGGTTTTGATTTGCATTTCCCTGATGGCTAATGATGTTGAGCATTTTTTCATATATGTTAGCCATCTGTATGTCTTCTTTTGAGAAGTGTCTGTTCATGTCTTCTGCCTATTTTCTGACTGTGTTATTTGCTTTTTGAGTGTTGAGTTTCAGAAGTTCTTTATAGATCTTGGGTATCAGCCCTTAATCAGTAATGTCATTTGAAAATATCTTCTCCCTTTCCTGGTTTGCTTCTTAGTTTTGTTGACTTCCTTTGCTATGCAAAAGCTTTTTATCTTCAAGTCCCAGAAGTTCATTTTTGCTTTTGTTTCACTTGCCTTTAGAAGCGTGTCTTGAAAGAAGTTACCGTGCCCAAGGTCAAAGAGGTTACCGCTCATGTTCTCCTCTACGATTTTGATGGAATCCTTTCTCACATTGAGGTCTTTCATCCATTTTGAGTTTATCTTTGTGTATGGTGTAAGGGAGCGGTTCAGTTTCATCCTTTTGCATATGGCTGTCCAATTTTCCCAGCAGCACTTTTTGAAGAGACTGTCTTTTTTCCATGATTATTTTTTCTTGATATGTCAAAGATTAGTTGACCATAGAGTTGACGGTCCATTTCTGGGCTCTCTATTCTGATCCACTGGTCTATGTGTCTGTTTATGTGCCAATACCATGCCGTCTCAGTGATCACAGCTTTATAATATAGCTTGAAGTCAGGCAACATGATGTCCCCAGCTTTGTATTTCTTTTTCATCATTCCCTTGGCGATTCAGGGTCTTTTCTGGTTCTATACAAATTTCAGGATTGTTTATTCCAGCTCTTTGAAAAATGCCAATGGTGTTTTAATAGGGATGGCACTGAAAGTATAGATTGCTCTGGGCAGGACAGACATTCTAACAATGTTTATTCTTCCAATCCATGAACATGGAATGTCTTTCCATCTTTTTGTGTGTCTTCCTCAATTTCTTTCATCAAGTGTTCTGTAGTTTCCAAAGTATAGATCCTTTACCTCTTTATTCAGTTACATTGAATTCAGTTACCAGTTACATTTATACAATTACACTGTTGGTGTACAGAAAAGCAACTGATTTCTGTGCACTGATTTTGTATCCTGCCACATTGCTGAATTGCTGTATGAGCTCTAGTAACTTGGGGGAGTCTTTTGGGTTTTCCACATAAAGTATCACATCATCTGCAAAGAGACAGAGTTTGACTTCCTCTTTGTCAATTTGGATGCCTTTTATTTATTTCTTTTTGTTGTCTGACTGCTGAGGCTAGGACTTCTAGCAATATGTTGAATAATAATAGTGATAGTGGGCATTCTTGTTGTGTTCCTGACCTTAACGGAAAAGCTCTCAGCTTTTCCCCATTAATAATTATATTTGCTGTGGGCTTTTCATAGATGATTTTTATGATATTGAGGAATGTTCCATCTATCCCTATACTCTGAAGAGTTTTAATCAGGAGTGGATGCTATATTTTGTCAAATGCTTTTTCTGCATCAATTGACAGAATCATATGGCTCTTGTCTTTCCTTTTGTTAATGTGCTCTATCACACTGTTGATTTGCAAATGATGAACCACCCTTGTCTCCCAGGAACAAATCCCACTTGGTCATGGTGAATAAACAGGGTTGCAGATTGGATACAAAGACAGGACACATTCATATGCTGTCTACAAAAGACTCATTTTGAACCTAAAGACACCTCCAGACTGAAGGTGAGGCGATGGAGAACCATTTATCATGCCAACGCCCCTCAAAAGAGGGTAGTAGCAATTCTAATATTAGACAAATTGGAATTTAAATCAAAGTCTGCAGTAAGAGATCCAGAGGGACAATTTTATCATTCTTAAAAGGTCTATCCAACCAGAAAATCAAACAATTTTAAGTATTTATGCCCCCAACACAGGAGCAGCCAACTATGTAAGCCAGCTGTTAACCAAAATAAAGAATCAGATTGACAATAATACATTAATAGCAGATTTTAACATCTCAGCACTGGAGAAATCATCTAAACAGAAGATCAACAAAGAAACAAGAGCTATCTTTGAATGACACATTGGACCAGATGGACTTTGTAGATATATACAGAACATTCCATCCTAAACAACAGAATACTCATTCTACTCAAATGCACATGAACTTCTCCAAAACAGACCACATACTATGTCACAGAATGGAGATTATTCCCTGCATGTTATCAGACCACAATGCCTTAAACCTGGAATTCAATCACAAGAAAAAAATCTGGAAGCAATTCAAACACTTGGAAATTAAAGATCATCCTGTTAAAGAACGACTAGATCAACCAGGAAATTAAAGAAGAACATAAACAATTCATGGAAACTAATGAGAATGAAAACACTTCAGTCCAAAACCTATACTGTTTTATGTTATTGGAAATTCCTTATTTTCTTAGAGCCCAGAACTTTTTATTTCTTGAGGGTTTGGTTTATTAGAATATATCCTCAAGTAATTTTTATTACTTTTTATTTCTTGAAGTTTCTTGGTTTATTAGAATATGTCCTCAAGTAATTCTTTCTTTCTTTTTTTTTTTTTTTTTTTGAAGATTTTATTTATTTACTTGACAGACAGAGATCAGAAGAGAGGCAGGAAGAGAGAGAGGAAGAAGCAGGCTCCCTGCTGAGCAGAGACCCTGATGCGGGGCTCCATGTGATGCAGGGCTCCATCCCAGGACCCTGAGATCACGATCTGAGCCTAAGGCAGAAGCTTTAACCCACTGAGCCACCCAGGTGCCCCTCAAGTAATTCTTTTTTTTTCAAGTAATTCTTTTAGGCAGTTAAGAGTAGGTGATTTTATCATAATCCAGTCAGAAAAACAAAACTTCACTAGGTTATATCAACAGCAGTGATTTAAATTACAAATTGTTCAAACATGTGATAATGGACTAAAAGAACAAAAAGGTAACCCAGAGGTAATAATACCTGTACAAAGCAGCTACTTCTGGAGTGCCACAGGAACAAACAGTAACAGGTTGGCACTATCAAAACCTAAGAGCTTAAAGGAGGAGCTCTAGGGATATAGCTCAGCCCTGAGAGAGCACTGACCTGCTTCTACTGGTAACTCAAAAGTATCAAAATGAGGACAGTTCTGAAAATATTAAAAGAAGGTGGAGGATGGAACCCATTGTTGCTGCTGACATGAAATGCCATTGTGGGTCTAACACTGGGTCAGAGTATCAAGAAAAGAGGTAGGAAGTTAGTCTTCTCTCTTCTTGCCTGTCTCCTAATGGTAGAAGCTGAGAGTAAGTCAGCTAACATAGTCTGAAAAATATAACTTGCACAGTCCCAACCCCAGCATCAGAGCAGAGTTTCCAAAGGTGTTTTTGGAGCTGAATTTTAATTAATCAGCCTTTGTACTTAATTTTAAAGCTTAGGTGAGAAGAGAATTCTAGAGTCAAATCATTTTCCCCTATGACTTTGAAGTCATGTGCTCCTTTGTCTTCTATCACCCAGTGTTACTTATCAGGAGTCCAAATCTTGCTATGGTGATTTACACAGCCTATTACATGCTCCTATGCTTCACTACCTACACAGACCCATCTAAAATCCAAGAGTTCACTCTTTTTCTTATTACTAAGATAGTAAATGATTTAGTAATTAATATATATAAAATTACACTTCAAGAAATTAAGTATAGACTGTAGTATTATTTTGCAATGTATTTAATATCTTTTAATCTAACATATCATGAATTTTTTAAATGTAGTTAGTATTCTTCCACACTTTAATGGCCACAAAGTATTTCTTAATACAGCTAGCACCACAATTTAACCAATTCCCCAACTGTAGACATTAATATCATCAAGCTTTTTATTAATTTAAAGAACATAAAATAAATTTCCTTATAGATGAACATTTGCATGAACCCATGAGTATATATACATTCTTAGGATAAATTTCTAGAAATAGAATTGTAGGGTCAAAGCACATCTTAAAGGTTTTGAGACATACTGCCAAACCTCCATTCTGGAAGGTCATACTAATTTATATTCCTACAAGCAAAAAGAATCAAAATGATCCCATATCGCAACCAATAGTAAGTATAATCATTCTTTCATAAATATGAAAATTGTAAAACCTTACTGAAACACATAAAACAAATCTAGACAAATGCAAAGGCTGTATCACATTCTTAAGTCTGCTACTTCTGATATTATGGCAGACTAGATAAACTAAAAGGTCCTTTCATTGTGAAAGAAGTAGACTCTGGAAAATATACAGTGTGTTTTAAACATATTGCTGGGCTCCCTAAAGTAGGGGAATTCTCTAAAGACCACATCCCAACTGCCCCTACTAACCACTTAAAAAAAAAAAGGTGAAGATGAAGGATACAAATCAGGAGTCTAGTTGATATGGAAATTGGGAGTTCCAATCTACAAAGACCTGGAAAACAAGTAATGCGTTGAGGGCAAAGTCAATACCAGCACTGCAACTGAGATACTATAGTTGAGGCCACAAGCAAAGTGACAGAGCTGAAACTGATGCTTCCACTTTTAGCCTGGCTCTTCTGAAGAGAGCTGTTATGGTCCCAAGTCAGTTGCACTGCCAGATTCCAGAAAAAATCACTGGAGGAAAGAATCCCCAACTCAGACTCTCAGGAGTCCCACAAATCAAGGAGGAAAAAATATGAGTTCACATTTAAAGATCAGTAAGCAAATGAGGCAAGAAGATAAATTTAGACACCTACCTCAGCAGAAACAATGTGTGTGTGTGTGTGAGCGTGCGCGTGCGTGCACGTCTGTGTTTCTATCTGTGTGTGTGTGTGTATCTGTGTGTGTGTGTATATATATATATAAACATACATATATATTTTTTTAATCCACAGAGAACATTCAATTAAATTGTATGGATGTATATGTAGAATGAGTCAAATGCAAGAATGATCACCACCAAGTTTATGGTGGTTATCTTCAGGTGATTTTAAATTTCTCCTTGTACTATTCTTTAATATCTGAATTTTTTATAATGAATATGTATTATTTATGCAATTACAAGAAATAAAGCTACTTTCCTTATATAAGGGGGAAATATTTCAGTGTTATTTTACTAGCCATTTCTATTTCTTCTTTCATGAAAAACTTACTCATTTCCTTTGCCAGTTTTTCTACTAGTATGATAATCTTTCTTATTGACATATTTTCCTCAGTTTGCTGATCGCCTTTGAATTTTGTTGATAGCTTTCTTAATATTAAAAATATTTATAGCTAAATATATCACTATTTGCCTTTGTGACTTCTACTCTGATGAATTTAACTTCAATCACTTTTTCTTCTCCATCCAATACTTAACATCATAAAAAGGAAGCAAGAATATTGAAGATTTCAGAAAAATAAAGAGATTGTTCATACCAATCTTTACTACCACTACCACTCCACTACCAATCTTTACTAGCCACTTGCTCTCCAGGTCTCCTTTAATTACTCTCATTTGTGCTCAGTAACTACATGCAGACAGATCATCTTTGTGGACTTAAAAATACTTACAGACTGTGCATATAAAGTTTACTTTTGCAATTATCAAGCAGCTCAAGCACCATTCATATAATCTGGATCAGGAACACTGTTCTTACTTATGCGTTGATTAATCAGGCAACCTCATAAATGGTAACACAAGTAAACAGGAGGTCAGGCTAAAAAATCATCAGAGCACTAGACTTCCACTTTTAGAAAGAAGGAACAGACATAATTCTCCCTATTCCTCCCACTCAGTATAACTAATACTAACAATATTATATTACAGATAAAACTTAAGAAGACTTTGAAGGATGGAGAGAATGTGGCATACCAGCTAGGGAATTAGACTCAAATAAGCCAGACTTGGAGCTGAAGAAACCAGCAACTCCAAAATACCAATACATTCACATTTTAAAAATCCCAAATAAGGGGCGCCTGGGTGGCTCATCAGGTTAAAGCCTCTGCCTTCAGCTCAGGTCATGATCTCAGGGTCCTGGGATCAAGCCCCACATCACGTTCTCTGCTCAGCAGGGAGCCTGCTTCCACCTCTCTCTCTCTGCCTGCCTCTCTGCCTACTTGTGATCTTTGCCTGTCAAATAAATAAATAAAATCTTAAAAAAAAAGTCCCAAATAAAATAAAAGGACCAAGAAAGAGGCAGTCTCACAAGACCAAAAGCTTTTAGAAAAGAACCATTCTACACCAGCTGAACACCACAGAAAATCTGTAACACCACCCTCAACTATGAAAGCAAAGGCCAAATGGGATATCTAGACTTCCTCTTTCCTGAGACTCTAACAAGATGCCCACCAAGGTAGTGTCAAAGGAAGCCAAGTAGAGAGCCAGGATTTTTCTCTCTGCCAAACAGTATAAAGGCTTTATCCACCTATGGTGTCAGGGGAGACCACAAAAGGAACCTGGACTTTCACTCCCATCCAGCAGTAATGAGGTTCTCTATTGACCTCCACTGACACAAGAGTGAAGCGGGCAGGGTGGGGGGGGGGAGTCTCATTGTTACAGGGCAGGGGTGGGAGTTCTCAACATTACTGAGTAATAATGAAGTACTGACTCTCCACTCAGTCTCCTCTGACACCAACCCAGAGGAAAGTAGGGGGAATGCCTCACTGCTGGTTGGAGTGATAAATTTTGTGTATACAATGTAATAACTGGAGCAGCAACTTTAAAAAAAGCTATGACAAAGAGATATACTCAAAAATACTATAGATATATTGAAATGGAATTCCAAAAAACTGTTTAAGAAGCCCACAGTAAAAACTGGGAAAAGAAAACACAGAAATGAAAAACAAAAACCAAAATGGTAAACATCAGACATGGTAGACATCAGGCCTCACACATCATAACTTACAAAATGTAAATGGTTTAAATACAAAAATTAAAAGATAGACACTGGCACAGAGGGTTAAAAAATACAACCCAACTATAAGCTACCTATAAGAAACTTCATCAAATGTAATAATATAAGCAAATTCAAAATAAAAAAAAATGGAAAGAAACGTATGAAGCAAACATTAACCAAAGGAAAGGCTATATTAGTATCAGAAAAGAAGATTTCAGAGCATAGAAAATTACCAGACACAGAGAAGGACATTATATAATGATTAAAAGGTAAACCTACCAAAGAGACACACAATACTCAATGTGCATACCCCAAAACCACGCTGCTAAATAAATGAGACAAAAAGTAGTAGAACAGAAAAGAGAAACAGATAAACCTAAAATTATACTGGAAGCATCAATATCCCTCTCTCAACAACTGACAGGAAAACTAGACAAATTCGACAAGGTTATAGAAGAACTCAACATCAACCAACAAAATCCAACCAGCATTTAGAGAATACCCAAAAAGAACAGAATATAAATTCTTCTCAAATGCCCACAGAATGTATACCAAGATAAGCCATATCCTGAGACATAACACAAACCTCAACAAACTTACAAGAATTTAAACCATACAGAGTGTTCTCTCTGGTCACAATGAAATCAACTAGAAATCAGTAACAGAAAAATACCTGAAAAATCTCCCCACTTGCCGGACGCCTGTGTGGCTCAGTCAGTTAAGCATCTGCCTTCAGCTCAGGTCATGATCCCATGTGTCCTGGGATCAAGTCCTGCGCCTGGGACTAAGTCCTCCATCAGGATCCTGCTCAGCCGGGAGCCTGCTCCTCCCTCTGCCTCCTGCTCCCCTTGCTTGTGCTTGCTGTCTATTTTCCTCCCCACTTCTGACAAATAAATAAAACCTTTAAAAAAAAAAATCTCCCACTTGCAAACTAAACAACACACATGTAAATAATACTTGTTCAAAGAGGAAGTCTTGACAAAAATAAAAAGATACTATATGTCAAAAGGAAACGACATATATATACTGTATATATATTATTACATAATATATATACATATATATGTATATATACATATATATATTATATATAGAATATATATTCTAAGTTCTCCATCAAGAACTTAGAAAAAGAAGAGCAAATAGACTAAAACCAAGCAGAAGGAAGGAATTTAAGAGCAAAAATCAATGAACCAGAAAACAGAAAAATCAACAAAACAAAGTCCTAGCTCTTCAAAAAGATCAATAAAGTTGACAAACTTGTAGCATGGCTGACAGAAAAATGAAAGAGGATACAAATTACCAGTATGAGGAATGCTACCAGGGATATCACTACAGACCATGCAGACATGAAAATGATAATAAAGGACTATGACAACCAACTCTACACATACAAATTTGATAATTTCAATGAAATGGACCACTTTCACACACACAGAAAAAAACCCACAAACCACCATAACTAACCCAATATGAAATAGATAATATGAATAGACCTAATAACTATTATGAAAATTAAATTCAAAATTTAAAAACTCTCAAAAAAGATATCTCCTGACCCTTTTCACTGGAGAATTCCAAGAAACATGTAAAGATTAGTAAACACCAATTCTATACAATCTCTTCCAACAATAGGAAAGAGACACTTCCCAACTCGATTATGAAGCTAGTATTACCCTGATACCAAAACCAGACAAAGACAGTAGGAAAATAAGAAAACTACAGATGAATACCCCCCCGTGAATACTCCTTAATAATATCAAATATAATTCAGCAATATATAAAAGGAACTTTACACATGTGAGGTTTATTCCAGGACCGCCAAACTGTTTCAAAATCTGAAAATCAATCAATATAATCCACCAATATTAACAGCCTAAAGAAGAATTACATGATCATATTAATTGGTATAGAAAAAGCATCTGAAATTTAACACCCATTCATGATAAAAAAAAAAAAAAGGAATAGAGTGGAACTGCATTAACTTTATAAAGAGCATCTACAAAAAAACCTATAGCTAACATTATACTAAATTGTGAAATTCTAAATGCATTCTCCCTAAGATTAAAAACAAGGCAAGAATATCCACTCTCACCACTCTTACTCAACATAGTGTGGAAGTTCTAGAGAGTGCAATAAGGCAAGAAAAAGAAATAAAAGGCATACAGATTGGAAAGGGAAAAGTAAAAACTCTTGTCAAATATCCTCTCTGCAAATGACAGGATTGTCTATGTAAAAAAATTCCAAAAATCTACAAAAAGCACTCTTTGAATTAATATTTGAGATTAGCAAGGTCACAGAACACAAAATAAACATATATATGTGAATTATATTTCTTTGCACACTAAAATTAAGAACAAAATACAATTTATAATTGATTTAAAAAATGAAATACTTAGGTATAAATTGAAGAAAATATTTAAAGAATCTGTATGTTGAAAACTACACAATGTTGATGAAAGAAATCAAAGATGATCCAAATAAATGAAGAGACGTACTTGTTTATAGACTGAAAGACTCAACATAGGAAAAATGTATTTCAATGAGCAAATGGTTAAACAACAGTGGTACACTCATACCATAAAATACTACTCCACAATAAAAAGGAATGAACAACTGATATACACAACAACCTGTAAAAATCTCCACAAAAGGATGTTGAGTGAAAAAAAGCCAATCCCCAAAAGGTTATATATGTATTAGTCAATATTCTTGAAATGACAAAATTATAGCTATGAAGAACAGGTTGGTGTTTATCCAGGGTTAAGGAAGGGTAGAAATGACAAGAACATAGGTATAGTTACACACAAGGATCCTTGTTGTGACAGAATTTTTTTTTTGTTTCCTCCCTTTTTTTTATTTTTATTTTTTAATTAACATATAATGTATTATTTGCTTCAGGGTTACAGGTCTGTGAATCATCAGTCTTACACAATTCACAGCACTCACCACAGCAAATACCCTCCCCAATGTCCATCACCCAGCCACCCTATCCCTCCCACCACCTCCCCTCCCCCAGCAACCCTCAGTTTGTTTCCTGAGATTAAGAGTCTCTTATGGTTTCTCTCCCTCCCTGGTAGGAGGTACAGAAATGTGGTATAGAAATGTTCCATATTATGACTATTATCAGTGTCAGTATTCTGACTGTGACACTGTACTCCAGGTTTTCAAGATGTTACTATAGGAAGAAACAGTAAAGGTTACACAGGATCTCTATTATTTCCTACAACTGCCTGTGAATTATCTCAAAATAAGAAGTTTAATTTTTAGAAGTCTTCAGAAATACACACCGTTTTAGCTCCTTTCTGTCCTGTATGTACATACCTGCCATTCTTCATGAAGAAATGGAACCTATTCCTTCCTTCTCCTTCAATCTGGCTGCTCTTTATAATTTGATTAATTTATAGGACTCTGTAGGCTAGGTCATAGCCTTTCAGCTTCCACCTGCCCCTTTGGAAAACTTGTTCTGGTGGAAGCCAGATGTCACATAAGAAATTCAAGTATTATAAGACTGTTAGCATAGAGTAAGTGATGCTACCGACCCCTAGCCCAGGCACCATACATGTGAGTGAAGTACCCATTTTGGACACTGCAGCCCCAATACATTCTTGAAACAGAATTAAGACTCCAGACATATGGTCCCAGTCAAGCTTTCCTAGATATCTCCATTCATTCAAGACATCCCACGGGCACCTGAAAGGCTTAGTCGGGTAAGCATCTGCCTTTGGCTCAGGTCATGATCCCAATATCCTGGGATAGAGCCCTGCATTGGGCCCTCTGCTCAGCAGGGAGCCTGCTTCTCTCCCTCCTCTGACTACTGCTCTGCCTGCTGCTCTCCCTGCCTGTGTGAGTGTGCATTCTCTCTGTCAAATAAATAAGATATTTTTTTAAAAATACATCCTATGCAGAAAAAGGAGAACCCTCTTACACTGTTGGTGGGAATGCAAGCTGGAGCAACCACTCTGGAAAACAGCATGGAGGTTCCTCAAAAAGTTGAAAATAGAGCTACTTTACAACCCAGCAATTGCACTACCAGGTATTTACCCTAAAGATACAAACATAGCGATCCAAAGGGGCACGTGTACCCAAATGTTTACAGCAGCAATGCCCACAATAGCCAAACTATGGAAAGAACCTAGATGTCCATCAACAGATGAATGGATAAAGAAGATGTGGCATATATATACAATGGAATACTATGCAGCCATCAAAAGAAATGAAATCTTGCCATTTGTGATGACATGGATGGAACTACAGGGTATTATGCTTAGCGAAGTAACTCAATCGGAGAAAGACAACTATCGTATGATCTCCCTGATATGAGGAAATGGAGATGCAACGTGGGGGGTTTAGGGGGTAGGAAAAGAATAAATGAAACAAGATGGGATCGGGAGGGAGACAAACCATAAGAGACTCTTACTGTCACAAAACAAACTGAGGGTGACTGGGGGGCGGGGGTAGGGAGAGAGTGGTGGGGTTATGGACACTGGGAAGGGTATGTGATATGGTGAGTGTTGTGAAATGTGTAAACCTGGCGATTCACAGACCTATACCCATGGGGCTAATAATACATTATATGTTTATAAAAAATTAAAAAATTAAAAAAAAATACATCCTATCTGATACCCCAGACATTACAGAGCAGAGATACACCACCACCACCTCATGGCCAAACTACTGACTCACTGATTTGTAAGCATAATAACTGGTTGCTGATTTACACCAAGGATCAGCAAACTTTTTTCAGTAAAGGGTCAGAGAGTAATTTTTATCTTTATTTTTTTAATTTTTATTTTATTATTATATTTTTTAGTAATGGGAGTTAGAAGGAGAGGCAGTAGAGGCGGGGTGAAGGGAGGGAGAGAGAGAATCTTGACCAGGTTCCACGCCCAGGGCACAGCCTGACATGGGGCTCTATCTCACAACCCTGAGATAATGACCTGAGCCAAAATCAGAAGTTAGACACTTAACTGACTGAGCAAGCCACCCATGCACCCTGGGCCAGGAGTAATTTTTTTTAAGTGTTGAGAGCCACACAGTCTCTGTCATAACTACTCAACTGAGGTGTTAGCAGCACAAAAGCAACCACAGACAATATGTAAATAAGTGTGGCCATGTTCCAAAATTTTTATTTATAAATTTATTTATAAACATGTAGTTTTCATGTGTCACAAACTTTTTTTCTGCAAACATTTAAAAATGTAAAGAATTTCATTCTTAGTTTGTGGGCTATACAAAAAAAAAAAAAAAAAAAACCCACAGGTGGAAGTTTGGATTTAGCATCACAGGCTGTAGTTTCCTGACCTTTGGTTTATACCATTAGGTTTGGGATACTTTTTTCTATAACGACAGATATCTGAGACATACACTAAAATATTCAGCAGTTAAGGAAAATAATTCTGAAATTTATTCTCAAACTGTTCCAGAAAAAGAAACCATATGTATCTGAGGAGAGAAAAAGAAGACAAGGATAAAGCATTCATACTTGATAATGCTCAGTGAAAGCTACAGTGAATTCTTTAATCCCCCACCCCCAGCCTATAAGCAGTGTTAGTTAACATTTGGGTATATTTCCTTCCAGCCTCACTATCAAACATAATTGCTCCTTTACCTTAGGTAAAAGCAGCCCCACCAAGTCTTTAAGCAACAAATAACACCTTCAATATTTAATTGCTTCTTTTAGTAGTCAATATTAATACCAACAAACTTATATGTGTTTAAACAGTAAGCTTTAAAAAAAAAAAAAGGTCTGTGTATGTGTGTGGGCATATAAATGTTGGAGGTAGAGATAGTAACTAATGATCCCTAATAGCTCTGTAACCTGAAACATTCATTTTTTATTCTAGTTGTAAGGAATGTTAAATGATGTTGACTTGCCCTCAGGAATAACCAACCACAATGTACAGTGGTGATTTTCAGGAGGCTAAAGATTTGGACTTGCCATTTCAAGATAAATATATTTTTAATTTTAAAAGAAAGCTTGGGAGAAGAAACACTGAATACCATTACTATCTAACTTTTTTAAATGATTCTATCAGTTTAAAGAGAGAAGGGGTTAAAAATGAGAATAAACAGAAGTCCACAGATAAACAGACTGCAAAATGTATCAATATTTTAATGTCTCTGTCCTTTCTAACAGGGGAAGATATTACCCTAGTGAAACATTTTAAAAATGTTTTAAAAACATAAAGAAAAATACATTACTATTTATTATGACAAGATACGAACTCAGTACATGTGGTAGCTGCTTATGCTACAACTATAACACAGACCATTGGGGTTATTTTGTTTTGTTTTTTATTCAAACCTCCACATTGTACTGACCTTTCCACCAACCAACTTTCACTGAACCAGAATCTAAAATATTCTATTTTCTGCCAATCCTCCTACTTCTTTCTAAAGCACTGGGCTACAAAGTTACAAGCACAGAAGAATTTCTGAGAGCTGCAATTAAGTTTGGAGATTTTGTATGATCTTTTAATTTTACAAATGTGTTCAGCTGGACAGCAACAGGACCAGATTAGAAACCAGGGCTTCTGGTTTAAATGTTCTTTCATTTTTGCAAGCCTTGCTTACTTAAGGAATAAGATATTGAATTGCAAGCTCCAGGATGCCTCTGTCATTCTTCTGAATCCTAAAACTTCAAACTTGGAAAAAATTTTAAAGATCACGTTGATAGTCTAAACAACCTACTTAATCTAGTTACATGAATCCAGTCTATATTATGATTGCCAAGCAGCTACCTAAATCCTCCAGCAATGGGGAAACTGTTAGCTCCACCCAGACTGCCCACTCTACCTTCAAACAACCCCAAGTGTTCCTCTGTAAGCTAAGGGAAACCCATCTCCCCATAATTTCTATCCTCTTGGTGCCCCAGCAGTTTACACTTTACTTCCAGCCTTTCAGATACTTCATACTTGCTGGAGTATTTTCTCTTCTCTAAGCTAAGTATCTTTTAACTCCTTAAACCTAACCTTGTATAATTTTGACTCCTCCTCCCTCCTAGTCACTTTCCTCTAAACACATTCCAACTTCTCTAAGCCCTCTTAAACTAGGATGACCAGAACTGAAGACAATACCTCAAATGTGGTCTGACTAAAGGGGAACCATTAACTTCCTTTCCTAGAGACCTCCATTAATGCAGCTTATCACATTTGTTTATTTTGCTTTGCTTTTTTCACAGCCACATCACAGACTCACAATAAGCTTACCACTGACTAAAATCTTTTATTTACATGGTAAGTCAAATCTTTTCCACTATATACTTACATGGTTGGAATCTTTTAGACTAAAGTGTACACCTTCATATATTTATCCCTTTCAATGTAATCTAGTTACATTCGGCCCATGATTCCAGCCAAATGAGGTCTTTCAATACCCTGGTTCTTGATTCACATATCTAATATCACCATAGCTCACCAGGATCTGCAAATATGGAACACATGCCTTCTATATTGCATACACGTAAAGTAATTGATAAAAATAAACAGAATAAAAACAAGCACTGAGTCCTACAGTAAGGCCGCAGAAATGTCCCTTTGGACTTAAAATAATAAATTGTCCAGTTTCCAGAACATATTTCTTCCATGGAACTTAGCAAACCCTTTACAGAAATACAAATGTGGTATGTTTATCACATCTGCTTTATCTCTCAAAGGAGCTGATCTGTCAAAAAAGGAATTCAGGGTAGACTAATGACTTTTTCTTAATGATACCATACTGGTCTCTTTCATTATTAACTGCTTATAAATAAAACATGGCCTTTGTCCTCTGTTTTTCAACCTTCCTAAGGCTCAAATATTAACTTGTTTTGTCTATAGTTTTCCTGAAGAAAAACAAAAAATTACTCATCTCTAGGTTTTTCTCTATAACTCTCCTAATCCTGTTGGTTCTTAAAAAAAAAAAAAGAATCACCAGTGCCAAAGCAGATTTTTCTTTTTCTTCTTCTGAAGTGTCTGAATAAAAAAGCTTTAGTAGAGTGATATTTCTTTTCATTTTCACACCTACTTTTCCTCTACTTATCAAATTATATTTTAATATAATATATTGATATATTATATTTTAAACCTGTAAATTTTTGTAGCCTTCAGTCTGGTACCAACTTGGAACTGCAGTGGTAATTCACCTGGAATCCAATAATTCTTCAATTCATACCTAGTTTGTATTTTGAACAGATTATCGTAAATTCTGGGTGTTAATATTCAATATTTCAAAATCCACTTATTCATACAGGCATATACCACATTTACTTGTTTTCAATAAAAATATCAATTTTACTGCTAACAATAGAAGTATACTTTGATTTCTTTCTGTCTCAAATCCTCCAATCACACATATTAAGAATACCCCCTGATGGAACAACTGGTATCTATATGGGAAAAAAAATAATGTTTTTATCTGGCAAAGTGTTGGTATCTAGAATATGTACAAGAATTCTTACAAATTAGAAAGCAAACAACTTTTTTTTTTAAATGGGTATAAGATTTAAATAGTTCAAAAACAAGATACATAGGGGGGGCCCCGTCTGGCTCAGTCAGAAGAGCCAGGGTTCAAGCCCCACACTAGGTGTGGAGCCTACTTAAAAAAAAGATACACAGTGAACAATAAGCTCATAAAAAGATACTCAACAGCATTAGTCATCAGGAAAATGCAAATTAAAATCAAAATAAGATATTTACTACATACCAACCAAAATGGCTAAAATTTTTATTAAAAATGTGAAGACATCCCTCTCTCTCACTGCCTGCCTCTCTGTCTACTTATAATCTCTCTCTGTCAAATAAATAAATAAATAATCTAAAAAAAAAAGTTAAGACATAAGTTGATTACTGATCATCTTAATAACAAATAGGAGGCAAATTTCAAGGCTGAAAATTACATTTCCATTCCTAAGAAAACAAACCTGAACATATAAAGTTCACCTAAGTATCCAAATAACATATTCATATCTAACAACTTGCTTAATATACCAATTAAATGTGACCTAATTTGTCACTTGTTTAAGTATAATTAAGAGCATCATATGTAACTGGGAAAACCTGTAACAGAAGAATTTTTTCTTGTTCTTTACCAGTTAACTATTTAAGACTTCAATCACTTTTTAGTAAATATAAAAAACTGAGTAATTCAAATTTAAGTTAAAATATATTCTATTACAATCAGTGCATGAAACATTTATTAAGCGCCTTCTCTCACACTAGATACACGCTTGATTATAAAAATCATTTCTAAAAACTTTACAATCAATGGCAGAAAACGTAAAGTACATAAAAGCATCAAATGTTGGGACTCAAATCCCTTCTTTTTTATTTTAATTTTTAAATTTTTTAAATTTCTTTTTGGTGTACCAGAATTCATCGTTTATGTACCACACCCAGTGTTCCATGCAATACATGCCCTCCATAATACCCACCACCAGGTTCACCCAACATACCACCCCCCGCTCCTTCAAAACCCTCAGATTGTTTTTCAGAGTCCATAGTCTCTCATGGTTCGTCTCCCCCTCCAATTTCCCCCAACTCCCTTCTCCTCTCCCTCTCCCCATGTCCTCCATGTTATTTCTTATGCTCCACAAATAAGTGAAACCATATGATAACTGACTCTCTCTGCTTGACTTATTTCACTCAGCATAATCTCTTCCAGTCCCATCCATGTTGATATAAAAGTTGGGTAATCATCCTTTGTGATGGAGGCATAATACTCCATAGTGTATATGGACCACATCTTCTTTCTAATTATGTTAACCTCCCTCACCACAACCAACAACAAACACAGTTGCTGGTTCACATTCTTCTCTCTTTTTTTCTTTTCCAGCCCTTACCAGTGTTTTCTTCATGATAGGCATTTTATAGTAACAAAGTCCCTTACTTTGTTACTATAGGAAGGAGAAGGCATGCAAATTATAACACTGAAATTGTTTTATGTAGAATGGAAGCTATACACAGTCTTTGGGACCCAGTAAAACTTCTGTCACATTTCTATTATAATCCAGTTTCTTTCAAGCAAAGGTGTCATCTCCAATATACTTTACACACGTGGAAAGTTAGTATTTTATGAATTTGAATTACCAATGCCATGCCAAGATAACATTTTTTCTCATTACTGCAGAGACCTCATTCCCAGATTTCATGTGCAAGTGCAATAGTTTCCAAGTACAATAGATAATGCAAGATCTTGTCCACAACTTGGCCTAGAAACTTATACAATTTGACAAATTAGGGCCTGAATCACAATTTTAAATTGAGGATCTTCAGTAGTAGAGAGGTTACAGGATATCTAACATACAACCAGTAGCGCTTAATGTATCAGGTATTTCAATGGTTTTAATTTAGAAATAATCAAAACATTTTCATAGTACTAAAAATCTATCAAATTACTTAAAACTGTATGTAATCATTACTGAACTTCCTATAAAACATTCTGGTAGTCTTCAAAAACTATCACCATGCATCTTGAAATATTAGAAATAAGGCCCTACCCTCAATGAGTTTACAATCGAGAAGGAACCAAGATTAAGTTACAAAAAAGAGGGGAAAAAAACCAAGAAGTTAAATATTTAAATATTAGCAAAGTGGTTGAGCATGGACTCTATAATCAGATCTAAGTTCAATACCAGTTCCAATAATTATGTGACCTTGGGCAAGTCTCTATCCCTCTAAGCTCATTTGCCCTTATCTGTTATTGGCAGATAATAATAGTACTGACTTTCCAGAATTACTGGGAGCACTAAAAAAAAATGTCCATGCAAAATATCCAGCAAAGGTCTAGCACATAATTAGCATATAAATGTTAGTTATTATTTGTTTTCACTATTCTTAGGGTTATTTATTGAGTACTAGTGATATAGATGGTTGGAGGAAGGAAAGGAGATCAATAAACAGCAAGATTTAAGAAAGGCTTTACAAAACAGGTAAGAATTCAGTTAATCCTTGAAGAGAGAGTAGAACTGGACAGACTGGGCAGAGATGCAAAGCAATTAAAAACTTAAAAGACTGGGGGTGCCTGGGTGTCTCAGTCAGGTAAGCATCCACCTTTGGCTCAGGTCATGATCCCAGGATTCTGGGAACAAGCTTCACAAACGGGCTCCCTGCTCAATAGGAGTCTGCTTCTTCCTCTCTGTCTTCCCCCCACTCATGCTCACTCACTCTCTCTCTCTCTCCTACCTCTCTCAAATAAATAAAAGCCTCAAAAAAACACACAAAATTTCAAAGACTGAATGAATAGGGCATGTTCTAAAACAGTTAAGTAAAACATTCAACTACAGCAGAAGAGACATAGACATACTTCTTACAGAAAGAAGTAAAATAAAACTTTTTTCAAGAAAAAAAGTAAATATTCTTAATTAATAGTACTAGTGTCATTCCTCAACATAGATTTTCCTAAAGGCAAAGGAAAATTTAACTGTATGTTAAATTACAGTATCTCAAATATTACTAAATAAAGTCACTTCAACAAAATTATAACTGACTGCAATATTTAACTAAAATCCAGCCAAGAAAAAAAAATGTCTAAAACAACCAGTAGATAGTAAGTAAATATTCATGTGCATTGGAAGAAAAGGATGCAAAAATTTAAATTAAAAACTAGAAGTATTTGTGTATACTAAGAAATCGTTGAAGTAATTAGGTGATGGGCATTAAGGAGCACATGTGATGTGATGAGCACTGGGTGTTATATGCAACTGATGAATTACTAACTCTACATCTAAAACTAATGATGTACTATATGTTGGCTAACTGAATTTAAATTAAAAAAAAAAGAAATGATAAGTATGAGAAAAACTAAGATGCCATTTAAAGATATACAAATAAAACTTCCTTCAATGTTTATGCATGTAACTTTATGATTCTGTTCTTGCCTATTATGTATACATTGCAAAACAACTCAATAATTTGAAATTTTGATTATTTTAAAACAATTCTAAAAAAAACAAAATGGCAGACTTTATAGATATGCATAGATCACAACCTATTGAAATCCATTTTATATATCCAATCTTAATTTAGTAAAAATAACAATTTATTACTATGGTAAATTTTTGTAAAATTGTTTTTGTAAAATGAACTATACACCATTTTCTCTTGTAGTAAACTTCTATTACTCTACTTAAAGCACTGAACATATTATTAATTATTAAAGACAACAAACTATTAAGTCCAATACCATAACCTTGACATTTACCAAATATTTCTAAATAAAGTTAAAACAAAACATAAAGAATTCACAATACTTTAGGAAACTCATTATTCACATATAGACTACAAAAGCAGGCTCTGGAGTCAGGTTGCTTTATGGATATGAGATTCACAGGTTTCAATCTCAGTTCTAGACTCCAATAATAAACTGCATATGTTGAGAAAGTTATTTAAACTTTCTACACCTGTTTCTTCCTCAGTAAAAAGGAGGGCAGTAGTAGCGCTTTCCCTCATGAGGTCATTGCAAGAATTAAGTGGCATAATGTATACAAAATAAATATCACAATATCTAATTCAGCACAGAATTCAGTCCTTGATACATAGAATTATCATTAACATAATCATCATTATGTGTTTCTATAATATATAATGTTTAGACATTTTAAGTCTCTAGGGAAACCCTAAGACAACAAAAGAGATTAAAAAAAAGGTACACAGAAGAAATTGTAGCTTCTGACACCTATCGCTACAGCAAATGGTAAACACAGCTTACTCCTATCTAAATAAACATAAAACTACACTAAAGGTCTATTTATCTCAGTTCCATTTACTCAGTACATCATGTCTAGCTTTAAACAAAAAATTACAAAGCATACTCAAACACAAGAAACACAGTTCGAAGAGACAGAGCAAGCAGCAAACCAGACTCAGATATGGCAGAGATGTTGGAACTATCAGAATAAGAATTTAAAGCAACTACAAGGTAGTTACAGGTATCTAATGGAAAAAGTAGACAACATGGAAGAACACATGGGTAATACAAGCAGGGAGATGGAAACTTTAAGAATCAAAAGAAAATGCTAGAAACCAAAAACACTGTAACAGAAATGAAGAATGCCTTTTATGGGCTTATCAACAGATGGAACAGCAGAGAAAGACACATGAACCTGAAGAAATGTCAGCAGAAACTTCCAAAGCTGAAATGTAAATTAAAAAAGGAATTAAAAAGAACAGAATATCCAAGAACTGCAGGAAAATTACAAAAGGTGTAACATACACATAATAGGAATACCAGAAGAAAAAGAAAATGAAAGGACAGAAGTCATTTAACCAACTGAGCATTCAGGCGCCTCCAAAAATTTTTTTTTATAAAAGTAACATTCAGGGGTGCCTGCATAGTTCAATCAGTCAAGCGTCTGACTCTTGATTTCAGCTCAGGTCTTGATCTCAGGTTCGTGAGTTCAAACACCCCACTGGGCTCCACAATGGGAGTGGAGCTTACTTAAAAAAAAAAGTCAAATTCATTATTAGGAGACAAAAAACAGAATCATAAAATGTCCAGTTAAAACCAGACAAGTAACAGTGAAGGCAGAAAAAGAATGGGAAACAAAGAATAAAGGCAAAGATTAGAAAACAGTAACTATCCAACTGTATCAGTAACATCAATGGTCTAAATAAACTATCATCAGAATGGGTAAAACAAAAAAAAAAAAAGACCAAACCTAAGTTGGGTCTACAAAATACATATTTTCTACAATAAAGCATTTTTTATTCTTTTTCCTCCTCCCATTTCCATCTACAAAAACATTTCCATGCTGGTTACTCTCCAACCCCACAGGGACCTCTTATTTGACTAGGAGCTGATGGACCCCGCAGGATCCCAGCTGCCCTGGCCTGGGATGGCTATCAAGATCCTCTGAGAACAAACTCCATTATCCCTTGAGATTTGGGGTCATGGGGTTGAGCTCCACTGTTTTGGAATGGAATGGACTCGTTTACCCCACAGGGACCCTGCAAGTCTCTGCTTGTGGCAAGAGCGCGGAGTACAGCCCACCCTGAAACAGGAGATGGAGCCAGGATTAGGTCTAGAATGCTAGAGACTTCCTCCCTTGCTTTGGAGCTCCACCTGGGGCCTTTAGGATTTCCATCTGGGCCTGGGTGTGTGGGGAAGCCCTAGGCCAGCCAGCCATTTCCCTAAAACTATGGGATGCCCAGCCCTGCTTTACTGCTGCCAAGAGGGAAAGATCCTATAAAGGGAGATCTTTTGCAATCCTATGCGGCTGGCCTCATCAGGGCTTCTATGAGATACCAGTGTCCCTGATGGGAGTGCTCTGCCCTGCTTATGATAAACCAACTTCTAATAAGAAGACACAGATAGATTAAAGACACAGATAGATTAAAAGTGAAGAGAAAAGATAAACCATGCTAACACTAATTCAAAAAAGCTGGAGTAGCTTTAATAATTTCAGACAAAGCACACTTTATAGCAAGGAACACTATCAGAAATAAAGAGAGCATTACATAATGACAACAGAGTCAATTCTCCAGTAAGGCATAATATTCCCTAACACGTATAGCCTAACAAAAGAGCATCAAAATACATGAGGCAAAAACTGATAGACCTGCAAGAAGAAATGGATGAATTCAATACTATAGTTGTAGATTTCCATACCCCTCGATCAGGAATTGACAGATACAGCTGGCAAAAAAAAAAAAAAAAAAAAAAAAAAAAAAAAATCATTAAGGACATAGCTCAGCTAAACAACACCATCAGTCAACTGATCTATAGAACACTTCACCTAGTGAGAGCAGAGTACACATTCTTTGCAAGTTCACATATAACATTCACCTAGACAGACCATATTCTGGGCCATAAATTACATCTTAACAAATTTAAAAGAATTGAAATCATACAAAGTATCCTCATAGACACAATGAAATTAAACTAGAAATAAATACCAGAAAGATGACAGGAAAACTCCTAAATACTTGGAGATGAAAAACACTTCTAAATGACACATGAGTCAAAGAAGTCTCAGGAGAAATTTAAAATATTTGAATGAATAAAAAAAGAAAATACAACTTATACTAAAAGTTGTAGGATCCAGCAAAAAGCAGTGCTTAGAAGGATATTTAGACTGACTGCATATATTAGAAAAGAAGAAATCAATAATCTAGGCTTCCAATTTAGGAGACTGGAAAAGGGCAAATAAAATATAAACTAAGTAGAAGGAAAGAATAAAAATTAGGGCAGATCAAAAGAAATGAAATCTTGCCATTTGCGATGACATGGATGGAACTAGAGGGTATCATGCTTAGTGAAATAAGTCAATCCGAGAAAGACAACTATCATATGATCTCCCTGATATAAGGAAGTGGAGATGGAACAGGGGGGGTTGGGGGGGTAGGAGAAGAATAAATGAAACAAGATGGGATCGGGAGGGAGACAAACCATAAATGACTCTTAATCTCACAAAACAAACTGAGGGTTGCTGGGGGAGGAGGGTCAGGAGAGGGGGGTGGAGTTATGGACATTAGGGAGAGTATGTGCTATGGTGAGTGCTGTGAAGTGTGTAAACCTGGCGTTTCACAGACCTGTACCCCTGGGGATAAAAATACATTATATGTTTATAAAGGAAATTAAAAAAAAATTAGGGCAGAAATCAATGAAACTGGTAACAGGTTACCAATCAAAACCAAAAGTGGGTTCTTTGAAGAGATCAATACAATTGATAAATTTCTGGCCAGGTCAGCAATAAAGAAAGAAAAAATACAAATTATTAATATCAGAAATGAAAGTGGGGTCAACACTGCTGATTCTGGGCACATTAAAAAGGTGATAAGGAAGTATTATGTACAACTCCATGCCCACAAATTTGATAACCTAGAGAAACTGGACCAATGCCTTGAAAAACACAATCTACCAAATTCCCTGCAAAGAGAAATAACCTGAAAAGTCCTATAACTATTAAAGAAACTGAATTAACAATTAACAGCCTTCTAAAACAGGAAGGACAGATGAATTTTACCAAACATTTAAGGAAGAAATTATACTAGATTAACTCCCTAGACAATGTCTTCAAAAAATTGAAGCAGAGAAAATACTAATTCATCTAAAGGCCTGCATTACCCTAATACCCAAACCAGACAAAGACATTATAAAAAAGGAAAACTACAGACTAGTATTTCTCATGAACATAGATGGAAAAATCCTCAAGAAAATATAAGCAAGTCAAATCCAATAATGTGTTTAAAGAATACTATACACTACAACCAAGTGGAATATATTCTAGGCATGCAAGGCTGTTCAACATTTGAAAATCAATTAATGTAATTCATTGTAGCAATAGACTAAAGAAGAAAAATCATATAATCATATTATTATATGCAGAAAAAGCATCTAACAAAATCCAACGATCATGCATGATAAAAACTCTCAGCCAACTACGAATAGAGGGGAACTTTCTCAACTTGGTAAGAAACCTATCCACAAAAACCTACAGCTAACACCATACTTAATGGTGAGAAACTATATACTTTCCCACTACAAGCAAGAATGAGGCAAGGATGTCCAATCTCACCACTCCTATTCAAATTATGCTAGAAGTTCTAACTAATGTAGTGAGGTAAGAAAGGGAAATAAAAAGTATTCAGGTTGGGAAAGAAGAAATAAAACTGTCTTTGTTTACACATGACATGACTCTCTATGTAAAACATCCCAAAGAATCAACTAAAAAATCCTAAAACAAATAAGGAATCATACCAAGGTTGCAAGATATAAGGTTAATGCACAGAAATCAACCATTTTATTATATATCAGCAAGTAATAACTAGAATATGAAATATAACACCATTTACACCACCAGCACTAAAAAAATAACCTAGGTATAAATCTAATAAAATACATATACACAAGCTCTATAAATAGGAAATCTATAAAATTCTTATAAAAAGAAATCAAAGAAGGGGTGCCTGGGTTCTCAGTTAAATATCCAACTCTTGACTTCAGCTCAGGTCATGATCTCAGGGTTATGAGATCACTGGGCATGGAGGCTTAAGATTCTCTCCCTCTCCTTCTGGCCCTCCCACTATCCCCCCCCCAATAAAAATCAAAGCAGATCTAAATAAATGGAGAGATTCTCTGTGCATGGGTAAGAAGACACAATAATGCCAAGATCTCAGTCCTTCCCAACTTAATCTAAGTTCAATGCATTCCCAATCAAAATCCAAGCAAGTTACTTTGTGGATGCCAACAAACAGATTCTAAAGTTTATATGAAGAGGCAAAGAACTCTAAAGAGCCAACACATTATTGAAAGACAACAACAAAGTCAGAAGACGACTACCACCTATCTTTAGGACCTGGCAAGTAAGCATATAAAAAGGTGCTCAAAATCATATGTCACTAGAAAACTGTAAATTAAAACCACAAGATACCACTACACACCTATTATAATGGTGAAGATTCAAAGCACTAACAACATCAAATCCAGATGAGGATGTAGAGCAAAAGGAACTCTCATTCATTGTGGTGGGAATGCAAAAGGATACAGACATTTTGGAAAACAGTTCAGCAGTCTCTTATAAAACTAATCATACTCTTATCATGACACAGAACTTGTGCTCCTTGGTATTTACCCAAGTTAGTCAAAAACTTAGGTTCCACACAAAAACCTGTACACAGATGTTTCTAGCAATTTTATTCATAATTATCAAAACTCAGACGCAACCAAGATGTCCTTCAATAGAAGAATGGATAAACAAACTCTGGTATATCCATACAATGGGATATTACTTAGTACTAAAAAGACATTAGCTAACAAGGCACAAAAAGATACAGAGAAACTTTCAGTGTATATCGCTAAGTGAAAGAACCCAACTTTGAAAAGGCTACATATGGTATGATTTCAACTATATAACATTCTGGAAAAGGCTAAGATTAGTGGTTGCCAGGCATTCAGGAAAAGGGATAGAGGAATGAATAGGTGGAATACAGGGGAGTTTTAGGGCAGTCCAACTATTCTGTATGACAGTGTAATGGTGGAATCATGTCGTTTTACACTTGTCAAAACCCATATAGGGGCATAACACAAAGAGTGAAAACAAGGTAAACTATGAACTTTTGATAATAATAATAATGTACCAATACTGGATGAAGGTGATCTCTATGAAATGGTATGGAATGATTTCCAAGATATACTGTTAAGTGAAAAGCAGAGTGAAAGAGTACCAACAGTATTTTCTTACCTCTTACATTTTTTTATGTAAGAAAGAAGAAATAAAGGGTAAAGTATATGTACGTGATCATTTGTGCAAAAAGAAACAGGAAAAATATACCCAAACTCAACAAATGATATTAGAACTGGACATTTATATGCAAAGAATGAAGCTGGACCCCTTCTGGCCACCAAAAACAAAAATTAAAGTACATTCTAAGGTACAATTTAAAGCACAAATAACAATATAAAAAATAGTTTATTCAAAACCCTCAGGTTGTTTTTCAGGTCAGGGGTGGGAGGTTGGGGGAACAGGTGGTGGGTGATGGGGAGGGCACGTTTTGCATGGAGCACTGGGTGTTGTGCAAAAAGAATGAATACTGTTACGCTGAAAAAATTAATAAAAAGGGAAAAAAAATAGTTTATTTAGACTCCATGAAATTTAAAACCATTTGTGCACCAAAAGACATCATCAAGAAAGCAAGACATTCACCAACTCATGGAATGAAAGAAAATGTTCACAAATCACATACCTGATTAAGAGTTCTAAATGTAAGATACATAATGAATGTAGGTATACATAAATAATGTAATGCTAAAAAGATAGATAACCCAATTAAAAATGGGCAAAAGAGGGTCACTTGGCGTGACTCAGTCAGTTAAGCATCTGACCCTTGATTTCACCTCAGGTCACGATCTCAGGGTCATGAGATCAAGCCCCATGTCGGGCTCTACAATGGGCATGGAGCCTCCATGAGATTCTCTCTCCCCCCCTCCCTACCCACTCACCCTCACTCTCTCTCTCTCACAAGGGAAAAAAAAATGGGCAAAAAAAAAGAAATATATATATGTGTGTATATATATATGTATATACATGTATATATGTATATGTATATATATGTATACATGTATATATGTATACATATACATATATATATATATATATAAAATGGCCAATAAACACAGGAAAAGATTGTGCTAAACATCATCCAGCAATTGGAGAAATGTAAATGAAAACCACAATGATATAGCACTGTACACCTACTAGGATGGCTAAAATAAAACAGACAAAAGATGTTTTGGTGAGGATAAAGAATCAGAGCCCTCATACATTGCTGGTGGGAATATAAAAAGATGTAACCATGTTGGAAAATAGCTTACCAACTCCTCAAGAAGTTAAACAAAATTACCACATGACCCAGCAGTACCACTTCTAGGTATATAACCAAGACACAAATGTTCATATCGACATTATTAATAATAGCCAAAAAATATAAACAACTCAAATAACCATTTAGGATAAATAAAATACAGAATTCATACAATATTTTCAGTAATAAAAAGGAACGAACTATTGATACATGATATACATGGATGAACCCTGAAATTATTATAAGTGAAAGAAACCAGTCACTAATCACCATATAGTAAGACTCCATTTATATGAAATGTCTACAGTAGGCAAATAGAGAGGGGCAGAACGTAGGTTAGGGGTTCCCAGAGCGGGGGTAGAGTAGGAGTACAGGGCAGGTGGAAAAGGAAGAAGAGGGGAGAGGAGTTCCAGAAGAATAGGGAGTGACTGCTAACAAGAACAGGTTTCTTTTGAGGGTGATGAAAATGTTCAAAACTTAGATATCACATGATGGTGGTTGTGTAACTCTAGGAATACACTAAAACCACTGAACTGAACACTTAGGGTGAACTGTATAGTACATTAATTATGTCACAATAAATGAGGAAAAGGATGAAGGGAGGAGGACCACCCAGAATAATGAAACTAGTTACAGTCAGGTGTTGGGTGGAACAAAGGGAAAAGGATACATAGGTGGGAACAGGAGAGATGAGAAGGGGGAAATACACCTTTTTTTTTTTTTTAAAGATCAAGAGCAAGGTGAGAGAGAATCTCAAGCAGGCTCTATGCCCAGCACAAAACCCTATACAGGGCTTGATCTCACAACCCTGAGATCATGACCTGAGCTGAAATCAACAGTCAGACACTTAACCAACTGAGCCACAAGGCACTTTTTTTTTTTTTTCCTTTAAGATTTATTTATTTGACAGACAGAGATCCCAAGCAGGCAGAGAGAGAGGAGGAAGCAGGCTCCCTGCTGAGCAGAGAGCCTGATGTGGGGCTCAATCCTAGGACCCTGGGATCATAACCTGAGCCGAAGGCAGAGGCTTTAACCCACTAAGCCACCCAGGCACCCCAAGGAAATAAACTTTTTAAAAACTAGTTCTTACTTGGGAATCATATTACAATTTCATTAACTTTTAAGTTAATTAATTCAACAAGAATGGAGAGGTATTTTCTAAAGCAAAATACAATAAAAAGAAATAAAGCTATCTGTGTTTTGAATTAAAAATATAACCACACTGAATGCTAAAACTAATGGATAAAATTTTGATAAAGAATAGGATATTTACATACATATACATACATTTATATGATGCAGTGAGTATAGAATCACTTTGGTATTCCTGCCAGAAATTCATAATCTGAACCTATTCGTGAGGAAACAACAGACTAACTGAAATTGAGGAACACTCTCCAAAATTATCAAGGTCATGAAAAACAAAGAAAGACCAAAGAACTTTATCAGGTTAAAGGGGAGTGAAGAGATAGAACAGTTAAATGAAACATATGACCCTGGACCACATACTGATTTTTTTTTAATTACCTTTTTGCTAGAAATAGAATTATTAGCATAACTAGAGAAAAATGAATCAGATCTATAGATTAAGGAACAGTACTGTACCCATGTTAATTTCCTGATTTGATGAGCTGAACTACAGTTACCTAGGAAAATATTCCTGTTTTCAAAAAATACACACTTAAGTGTTTACAGGTAAAGGGGCATCATGGGTAATAATAAGAAAAAAGTGACATACAAAGAGAGCAAAAGAAAATGATAAAGCATATATGATAAAAAGTCACCACTCGGGGAATCTTGGTGAAAGGTATATGGCAGGGGCACCTGGGTGGCTCAGAGGGTTAAAGCATATGCCTTTGGCTCAGGTCATGATCCCAGGATCCTGGGATCGAGCCCCGCATCGGGCTCTCTCCTCAGTGGGGAGCTTGCTTCCCCCTCTCTCTCTCTCTGCCTGCCTCTCTGCCTACTTGTGATCCTTGTCTGTCCAAAAAAAAAAGAAAAAAAAAGGTATATGGCAATTCTTTGTACTACTTTTGCAACTTTTCCATAAATCTGAAATTTCAAAATCACTACTCTTTTTTAAATAGAAATAATGATTCAACAATATACCTCCTGTTAGAACCTTAGCACCAAAGATGGTACCTATATCAAAAGGTTATTTACAAATAACCTAAGTGAATAAATAAATGAGAAAGGTCAAATCTTCCTGGAATTCCAAATAATGTGAGAGGAATAAAGAAACAGAAAATCACCATTAGAATACAGTAATAATTGCTGCAGCCAAAATCTACTAAAGAATTTAAAATCAGTGGTAGAAACTTTAAAGAGAAACAGGATATTTACACAACCTAAAGTTATCTCCCCTCCAAAATTTATTACTTCTATGGTGACTTGAACATATGTCCACAAATTCTTTGATACTCCTCCTTCCAGTATATAGAACTGAACTCCCCCTCTTCATGAGTGTATGTTGGACTTAGTGATTAGCTGCTAACAAGTTGAGTATAGAAAAGAATAAACAGGGGCACCGGCAAGGTTCAGTTGATTGGGTGACTGCCTTCGACTCAGGTCATGATCCCAGGGTCCCGGGATCGAGCCCCGCATGGGATTCCCTGCTCCTCAGGGAGCCTGCTTCTCCCTCTCCCTCTGCCTGCTACTCCCCCTGCCTGTGCTCGCTCTCTCTCTCTCTCAAACAAATAAAATCTCAAAAAAAAAAAAAAAAAGAAAAGAAAAGAAAGAAAGAAAGAAAGAAAAAGCAACACCAGTAACCTGCACTGAGAAATCTGTCAGACTCTACCTTAACCACATCATCAAAATGACCACCACCAAAAATAATTCACGCTGCTACCATGTGCCCTCTGATAAGATGTGATGAGGGCACTTCACGTCTGTGGCATCTTCCCAAGTCCATAATCCAGTCTAATCATTAGAAAAACATCAAACCCAATTTGAGGGACATTCTACAAAATACAATTCAGCACTCTTCAAAACTATTAAAGTCATGAAAACCAAGGAAAGGCTGATAAACTGCCATAGATTAGAGAGGCTAAGATGTGACAACTAAATGTCATATGGTATCTTGGATTATATCCTCAAACAGAAAAAGATTATTAGTGGAAAAACCAGTGAAATCCAAATAAGTCTGTAGTTTGGCCTAATAATAATGCATTAACATTAATCTCTTAGTTTTGATAAATGGCCATGGTAAATTTATTTACCCTAATTTTATCCAAAGGAAGCTGGGTAAAGAGTATACAGGAATTCTCTATACTATCTTTGCAACTCTTCTGTAAACCTAAAATAATTTTAATAAAAAGTTTTTTTTAAATAAATTAACCAATTTTTAAAAGATTATTCTGTAAATTAGAGCACACTTCAAATTATAGCTGAACCATTAAATTCAATTTCTAAACTGACTTATTGCATGAACAAACTCAGTTTCAATTAAGTTACTTCAAGATATGGCATTACTACATACTCATTGCATTTAATGATTTTTGGAGGGGGAGAGAAAAGAATGAAAGCAAGGAAACTATTGTGTGGGAAAACAAGATTTTGGAAGCTTAAGGGAGATAACTGGAAAAAGACTAGTAAAGTAAAATAAGGATAGTTTTAAAAGATTAAAATTACCATATTAACAGTATTCTAAATAAACAGAAAATCTGGAAGGTTCCCTTTAGGAGTATAACCACAGCAATTACAGAAACGAAGGACCAGAAAGGGCTAGGAAAGTGTTAATGGCTATCATAAAAGCCTATAACACAGGTTCCCAAGCTTTCTGGGTTTACAAAGCCTTTAATGTGTCAATAATTTTTCCACAGGCTAAAGGTCCAAACAACTTAAGAAGAATGTATATCCTAACAACTTGGCATCTATGCTGGGCACTGCACAACTTCTCAAATCTCAGGGGACACTGCCTTCCTCTTTCCCTGTTCCATAATATTTTCACATGGTACTTGCTTTTCAAAATAGCAACTGCCCAAACTCAGCTTTGTAAAAATATGCTATCAATGAAAGGAATATAGCAATCTAATTTTGAAAATGAACTACCTCAAGCTAGTAGTTTGTGTGATTTCCAAAAGATATTGCTGTATTTCCCTCAAAATTTTTAAGCATCCTTTGACACACCTATAGAGCTCTCTCCAGTGCCTTTAAGGCTCCACAGTCCAGTTTGGGAACCATGACTTTGGCAAAAGACGACAAAGGATGCCACCAAGGCAGCAGCAACCAAAAAAGTGGAGGGAGAAAAAAGGTATGCCTCAGAGAAAAAAAAAATCCACAGATCCAGAAATGTTGCCCGGAAGTATAACAACAGTGCAAACACTTGAGCAGTTTCAAGACTTTTCAAAAATAAAACAAAACAGGGCGCCTGGATGGCTCAGTGGGTTAAGCCACTGCCTTCGGCTCAGGTCATGATCTCAGGGTCCTGGGATCGAGTCCCGCATCGGGCTCTCTGCTCAGCAGCAAGCCTGCTTCCCTCTCTCTCTCTGCCTGCCTCTCTATCTACTTGTGATCTCTCTCTGTCAAATAAATAAATAAAATCTTTTAAATAAATAAATAAAACAAAACAAAAGTTATTGTATTTTTATTTTTAACTATCCCCCAACAGTGCTTGCTTCTACGGACGAGAACAAACTTGTCTCTTTTTTAAATGAATGAATAAACCTGTTCAAATGTTTATACTAACTTGACAGCTTTATATGTGACATAACTAAACTACATTACTCTCACTTGTAACACATATGCATACACACGTATTACAAAAATGGCTGGGAAAAAAAACTGAATTCAAATTTTCAATTCAATAAATGTTTCTGGAGTACTAATAGGAATTGCCATGCAGGATCCACCAAAGCTGTACCTCAGACTGATACATGAGAAAGAATCATATGCAATAGTTCGAAAACCTGGCTTGATGAAGAAGTTTAAATGATCAAGGGACTTCTAAAATGACAGACTTGCCAGCACCATTACACACCTACAAGCTCAGGCTTTCTAATGGACATGGCAATCTCTACATCTGCAAAGTACTCCAAAGATTCTGAAATCAGCTAGTCTGAGAGGAGATGAGTAAACCAACACTGCCCAGTAAAACTTTTCATGATGATGGAAATGATCCATGTTTGCACTGTCCAGGAGGGTAGCCCCTACCAACATGTTGCTAGTGAGCACTTGAAGTGTGTGTGGCTAATGTGACTGAAACACTAAATTTTTAATTTCATCTAATTTAAAGTAATTTAAGTTTAGATGTGAATAGCCACATGTGGTTACTTGCTTCTATACTAGAAAGCACAGAATTTGATTTATGTTAAATACCCATTCTTCTAAATTATCCAAGTTGTACCTCTGATTTAAATTAGATGATCAGGGGCACCTGGGGGGCTGAGTAGGTTAAGCCTCTGCCTTAGGCTGAAGTCATGATCTCAGGGTCCTAGGTTAGAGCCCCAGATCAGGCTCTCTGCTCTTCTCTCTCTCTCTCTCTCTGCCTGCCTCTCTGCCTCCTTGTGATCTCTGTCTGTCAAATAAATAAATAAAATCTTAAATAAATAAACAAACAAACAAATAAGATGATCAGAAAACTAGGTAAATTTTATCCAATTTCACAGTCTGAGTCTTTTATAGTTGGAGACTTTATCCAATGTCAAATTTTTTTTCCCTCACAATAAAAGTCCTCTTTGAATTAGTCCTAAGAAAAGTCTCTGCAAAAAAATTTGGATATTTTCTTTAGCCAGAAGAAATTTACCTGAGCCAGTGTGCTTCCCTTTTTGCCTCATCTGCCAGTAAACTCAAAACCAAGTCCAGTGTCCAGTGGTAACTCCTTCTAAGTATCTAGTAACATGCACTCTCTGCTCCTCTAAGACTATCTCTGTTCTATTTATATACCTAAATTAGTCAACATAATGTTATTTTAAATTCTTAAGTGGACAACTCTTTTGGACATAGGCAGAGTATCAACTTTTAAAGTGATAACTTCTTTGATTAAAGTCAAGGTTTTTCTGTTAACTAAGCTTTAAAGTCAACTTTTTAAGTGTTTTCTCATTTAAAAAGTACTTTTAAAATAACAACATTGGGGTTAATAACAAAAAGAAATATTTTAATAGAACAAATTTACAAAAGAAAATCTTTGGGTACCAGTTAACAAAGCTGCCTAAAAATATCACTATAACAGTGCTTAAATAAGACAAACATAAGCTAACATCCTGCTGTAATTCTATATGAACATCCCTATTGAGCATTCACAATTAAAAAAGCTTGTGCAACTTTTCTTCAGAACACTGGACTATTTTTATATCATGCAGTAAACTACTTCAGTGGCTCTTTTGTTGAAATTTCCCACAAAATTAGAACAAACACATTTAATACATCAATAGCACATTTCTAGAGATGCCTAAAGTCCCTAAGCATCTAGTTGCAAAACTAATATCACTAACCTACATAAGAGTAGAATCTCTTCACATAATCCCTTAAAATTCCATTTTTAAAAAAATCAACCTTTAAAATACATAAACCAAAACTTGATACCAAATTAAAGAAAGGGAATTTCACATTACTGAAAGATACAATGTACTAAATGGGTTCATTAAAAAAAATCATGATAGTAAAAAATTATTTACAAAAAAATTTGTCATAAAGAAATGTATCATAAATATCATACATAGTCACCTTAGGATACACACACACAAATGCTAGCAAATGAATTCTATTCTGGAAGAATTCAATTAGTTTCCTTAGCCAACTTACTTACTTGAAGTGATTATTAAAAAGTAAACAAAGTTATAAAACCATATGAATGACTTAGCTCCAGAAGCAATAATATGTCATCCCTTTCCCCAAAAGCCAAAGTACTGCCAAAACTTGGTTAATTTCAGCACAGTGCTTCTTGCTAGCATGCTCCCTGGTTTACTTCCACCTCTTGGGTCACTCCAAACTTCTGTGCTAGTTTGTCTTTCTCTAACACTCTTAAATGTTGCAGTTACATTTTCAGTGTTCTTGCTTTTTCTACCTTATTGTCTAAAAAGTTCTCTTCATCACTTATCGCTTAAATAATCAGATAAAGATAATAACAATGGGTACCATTTATTGAGTGCTTACTATGTATCAGGCACTATTCTAACCACTTTACAGGTATTATTTAATTGTCAAAACAACTTTATGCTGGAAGCACTGTTACTATCATCACCATTTTACAGATACAGTATTAAGAGGTTAAGTAGTTTGTCTAAGGTCACACAGACAGAATATATGTATTTTTGTACATACACAGATATTAATGTTCCTTAAAGCTATTGTAAAGTTTCTTTCAGGGTGCCTGCATGGCTCAGTCAGTTAAGCACCTGTCTTCAGCTCAGGTCTTGATCCCAGTGATCTTGGGATGGAGCCGCATCCAGCTCCCTGCTCAGCAGGGAATCTGCTTCTCTCTCCTTCTGCCCCTCCCTCCTACTCATGTTCTCACTCTCAAATAAATAAATAAAATATTTTAAATAAATAAATAAATAAAAAGCTTCTTTCTATAGGGCTGAAAGGCAGGCACAATGGGCTCTCCTCTATTGTCTGTTTTGTTTTGTTTAAGTAGGCTCCACACCCCATGCATGTTCAAGCAGGGGTGAGAGGGTGCGGGGGAGGGTGTCTGAACTCACATCCTGAGATCAAGAGTCAGATACTAAACAGACTGAGCCACCCAGGTGCCCCTAGTCTCTCTATTCTTACCCAGTTAGACTACAAATTAAACTAAGTCTGTAGGCTGGGCATAGTGAAGAGAGAACGGTACTAGACTCTCAATTCCACAAACACTAGCTGCAAGTAACTCTAAGATTTAGAGCAGAGGCCAGTAAACATTCTTAAAAGGCCAGATAGAAAATATTTTAAACTCTGCAGCGACCCAGTCTGTGTAGCAACTATTGAACTCTGCCATTTTAGTGTGATAGCAGCTACAGACAAATGGACATGGCCAAATTCCAATAAAACTTTATTTACAAAAGAAACAGCTTGGACCAGGCCAAAGTTTGCCAACAATCTAGAGGCATACTGAACCTGGTGTGGAGGCAATTGTGATATAAGTATTACAATATCAAATTACAGCATTCAGGGGCTTCACTATTTTCTTTAAATAACCTACTATAATTGAACTTTTGTACAGCTGAATTTCACATGAAATCAATATTTAAAATCTAGACAAAATACTACATGTAACAATTCCAGTTTAAAAAAAAATCATTCCATAAAACACTAACATAAAAATTACAAACAAAGTAACATATCAATTTATTACCTACTAAAATTAAATCTACCTTTGACAATTCATCAAATGGACAAGACAATTTGGCTATCTCCTTTCAAGGAATAAGGTGTTTAAGATTCACATAACTTATAACAGGAAGTTCTACAAAGTAAAACTTTCTGCCCTATCCCCTCATTCAATAAGATTTTAGCACCTGACTATCTTAACCATTTTTCCTCCTATTATTGTTGGCAACTTCAAGAGCCACAGAGATCACTTGTCCCACACGTCAGCCTATAAATTGCTTGGACAACATTTTCACTCGCCAAAATCTCTTCCTCCATTCCATCTCAACCACCAATTGCCATTATTATACCCTAACAGCTATAGTCTTATAGTACAAAAGATGACCCATTCAAATATAGGAAGAAATTCTACTTAATTAAAAAAAATTAAGGTATACTCCTATTTAATGTATATGGCACAATTAAAAACACATTGAAGATAAGTGTTCATTTTTTTATTAATTTTTTTTAAGATTTTATTTTTAAGTCCCCAAGTAGAGCTGGAACTTACAACACTGAGATGAAGAGTCGCATGCTCTACCAACTGAGCCAGGCAGGTGCCCCATGTGCTTATTTTTTTAACCTGATAAGTAAATGTGATCCAAAGGAGACCACCACCTTTACCTTGTCATTATACCATTAACCGCATCCTCCAGAATTGAACAACTCACTCTGACTCCTACCTCCCATATTTCCAGATCTTTCAGTCTGGTAAGCCAACCCCACCAACTATTCAACCTCTTTAACACATCAAAATCATTGTTCTCTTCACTTTTTCATTGGCCATCCTAACTTTCATGTCCTTATTTTCCTCCTTTCCCATCTCATATTTCATGGTTCATCACTATAACCAGTCCTATGCATTCCTTTCAATTTCCCTGCCCTTCTTTCTCTCAGTTATACACTTCTGGAAAAAAAAAAAAAAAAAAAAACAAAACCATCCCTGGGTACCATCCAACTCTGCCTATTTTATGCCTGCACCCAAACAAGGAACAGAGCTGAATTAAAATTTACAGACTTGCTGGTTGCATTCACTTTAAATTTATGACCACAAAGTTAAGAAGGTCCTCAGCACTACTCATCAATCCTCCTGCATTTCCCCAGTCAATTCTTGTTTTGACAATTTAATACCTCCTCTCTCCTCAATCCTTCGACACCTCTTTCTGTCACTTCTCTATTGGCTGATGACCTCTACTATTATTTCCATGAGAAAACAGAAGCCAACAGAAGAGAATATCCACACCCTCATGCACCAAATCTACCAAGTTAACCTTCTCTGCCCATGTCATCTGCCTCAATCAATTGTCCCTGCTTCTACTCAAGTTCAACCTTTCCACTTATGTACTAAATCCTGTTCCTGTCCTCTTATTCAAAGACTCTTCTCCTGACGTTACCTCCTCTCCCAGCACATCATCAATTTTTACCTCTTTACTAACCATTTCCATCACCATTTCAATGTGCTGCCTGCCATCTCCTCTGTGTGAAATATATACGTTGACCCTTTGTCCTTCTCTAGCTACTACCTAGTTCTCCGGTTTGTAGCAAAATTCTCTATGAAAAGTATCTACACTGACCATATTCACCACCTTCTCTCTAACCCAATCTAATCATGCTCTGATCCCCACCTCTCTACTGAAACCATTTCTCAAAGTCACCAGCCCTTTTCACCCTGCCAAATCCACTGTCATCTTGCTCAGCCTCTCAACAGTATCTGACACAGTTAAACACTTCTTTCCTGATACATTTTGCACTTGGTTCCTTGGAGAATACACTCTCCTTATTTTCCTCCTTACACTACGGCCTGTTTTTCAGTCTTCTTTGCTGGCTCTTCCACTTCTTCCCTACCTCTGTATGTTGAAGTGTCCCAAGGCTCAGTCCTTCATAATCTACTTAACACCACAGGAAATTTCCTATAGCACCATATATATATTCTATATATACAAAAAAACTCCAATCCCTTCTCTCCCCTGACTCTTATAATCAACTGCTTAATTAAGATCTCCATCTGGGGGGCGCCTGGGTGGCTCAGTGGGTTAAGCCTCTGCCTTCGGCTCAAGTCATGATCTCAGGGTCCTAGGATCGAGTCCTGCATTGGGCTCTCTGCTCGGCAGGGAGCCTGCTTCCTCCTCTCTCTCTGCCTGCCTCTCTGCCTACTTGTAATCTCTGTCAAATAAATAAAATCTTAAAAAAAAGATCTCCATCTGGATGTCCCAAACTTTAAGAAAAGCAAAACCAATTCTTGATTCCCTCTCACAACAAACCTTTTCTTCTCCAGGTGTTCCCCATCCATGTAATTAACACTGCATTCACCTGCTTGTTCAGCAATCTCTCACTTTACCACCTATCTAATCCATCATTGTCTTACCAACTATAACTTCAAAAACTTTGTTTCCAGTTACATACGTGCATACATTTGTCAAAACCTACTGAACTATTCACTTAAAAGTGATGTATTTTACTGGATGGAAAAGTTTAAGTTACACCTCAGTATAGTGTGGTGGTAGTATATGTGTGTTAGCTGCATGTATCTGACCATTTCTCACCACCTTCACCACCACCTCCCTGCTACTTGGACTACTGCAATAGCCTCCTAACTAGTATTCCTGCTCCCATCTTTACTCATGACAATTCATATTCCATAAACTATCCAGAATAATCTTTGTGAGATGTAAATCATATTATACCACTTCCCTGCTCAAACTTCTCCAACTGCTTCCTATGCATTTAAAATCCAAAAGCCTTTAGCATGACCTCAAGGCCATACATTAACTTACCCCTACCTACTTCTCAGACCTCACCTCTTTATCATCTACCCTTTGTTCTAGACACAATGGCCTTCCAGAAAATCCTAAAACACAATCCTAAAAAACTCTGTGTCCAATTATTCTTTAAATGTACTTCAAAAGTAGGTTCTTTACATGAAAGATGATGTATCTCACTCTATTAAATGGCCAACAGAGAAATGCTTGCTTAAGCCATCCAAAGAAGTGGATCTGGATAAGTACTTATGAATGTAATTTGGTCTTCATAAACTGAAGTAATACTCAGAGTACATGCAACATTCTAATGTCCAACTGGAAACCTAAATTAGGATCAGTTAGAGAGAGCCTGGAATATCATATTAAGGAGTTTATATTTTATCTAACAGGGCAGCATCACAAACTTAAGCACTAGGAGAGGTTTTATTGTTATTGATGTTTTTCACTTTTCAAATCCTGAAATCACAAAGTCTGCAAAGAGGTGTGGAATAATAGAGAAAATGAGGAGTTACTTTCAGGGATACACACACACACACACACACACCCCTTTTGGTACCTCTACAATATTGAGCCATGTGATTGTATTACCTGTTTTTAAAATAAATTATAATTAAATATACATTTTTTAAAAAAGGAATTCTTATATGACATGGAAAGATCAGAAACAAATATATTTATGCCTTTTAGGGAAAATTTTATATTACTTTAAATACTTTTTTAATGCTAAAACTGAGAATTAGATGAAATATAAAAACTTAGGTTAAATATGTTCAAATAGGCAGATGATACAGACATATACACATTATATACATACAGTATAATATATACTCATACATAATGGTTCATAAATTAGGGAGCTCCTATCAGAAATAAGCTCTGCAACCTAAATTATAACCAAAACTTGTCAACTTTGAAGTAGTTTCCTCAAACACCTGAATAACCCCTGAAAGTTCATAGAGTGAAGACTTTTCTCAGAATCTAAAACCCTGCAAATGATGAAAGAACCAGGTAACAAACTAAGGAAAAGGACCACACACTCTCTTTCCGGCAAACTCATCTCCGGTGGCCTCATTACTTGCCAACAGCTTTGTCAATTAAGTGATTAATAATTAAATGACTTGGAGACAATAATAAGAGTAGGAAATATAAACCTCTATCATCTCCATATTTGCTAGAGCCTTAACATGGCAATCAAGGAGTGATAAGGAATAGAAAACTTCGCAGTACAGTGTCCTTCTATCAGATTAATAAGTCATTCAGGTTTTTGTTCCTGACCTATGTTCTAGAACCACAACAACATGAAAGAATCAGGAAGTGGACTCTATTGAACTAAAGAAACTCACACCCCATCAGCAAGAGCAAAGGTGAAATACCATAACACAGCAACAGAGAAAAGAACTCTGAGAAAGCAGAAGCCTCAAATCCTCTAATCTATAGAATCCATCCTTCCATCAAAGGTAAAAGTACTGTGTTTGCTCATGGCCTAGATCTAAAAAAAAAATATCCTTAAACCCTTACCTTCATCCTGTTATCTGTCAAATCCAGGCTCATACCCTATGGCCATGGCAAAAGATCATGGGAAACATTCTCCTCTCCTTAATCACAGAAAGAACACATTCTCCCTTGAAAAACATTTCCTGATTCCCATGACCCTCTTCCATCAACACACTATGCCTTTCCTGAATCTCCTGAGTTTTATCTTCATTCTATGAGTTTCAAATTCATGCAGAAGTCAGTGTACTTTGAATATACTTTATTCTAGAGTCATGAATGGACACTTGGGAAAGTTGAAAACATTATTTTAAAATACTGCTTCTTAAGCTTTAGTATGCAAACTGTGGATCTTACTAAAATGCAGATTCTAACTCAGTAGGTCTAGGGCATGGTCTGAGAGTCAGCACTGCTAACAGGTGGTCCCAGGTGTTGCAAATGCTCCTGCTTCTCAGAAAACATTTTAAGTAGCAAGGTTCTAAAAGGCAATGAAATCTATATTCACAGATTACCTCCAAAGACACAATACCAATGGAATGCTATCTGTTCTCTCTTTTTATAGTTTATTTCTTCTTCCCTATACCAGATCTATTTTCTTATCCTCTCAACACTTGTAATTTATCTTCCATGTTATTACTATAAAATTGAAAATTCTAGAACACCCAAATGCTTCTAGTTTTAAAGAAAGATTCTATATTTAAAGAAAGAGTAAAGAAAGTTTTATCAGAAAGATTCAATTTAACAGGTATACCATAATGGCCATCCCTAAAAATGATTAAACCATCTGTTCGACTGTAATCGAATTAAATTTTCATTCTTGCTTTCACATTGAGACATATTAACAATAACTTACATCTCAAGGGGAAAAGAAATTTCAGTGATACAGCGAACTATGGGGAAGAAACTTATTTTGTAACTAAAGATAATCACCTGATATGTTCTATAGTCCTTAAAAAAGGAGACTCAGATTTAACCATCTATAAGTTGATACTCCCAGTATACTTCCTAGTTAAAAAATACTTGTAATGAGGATACTATTTTCCTAGTTTGGTTAGTAAGTACCCAGTCTTCCAAACCAGAAACTTGGGAGGTCAATCTAGGCCTTTCCCTCTCTCTCATCCCCATCCTTTCCAGACCCTGACTGAAAGGAGCCCTTAAGTCCTAACCATTTTGTGTCCTAAGTGTGCCTCTCCATTTCCTGTGCTCTGCCTTAGTCTAAGCCTTTTCCCTCACCTTACCTACTGCAACAGTAGGCAGACATTGCTGTCTCCAGTCACCCTTTCCACTATGATCCTTACTCCACACTATCATTCAAATGATTTTTCCAAAATGCAAACCTAATGTATGTTCTGCTCAAAACCTTTCGCTATCACCCACAGAATAAAGTCCAAGCCACACACAATAGTACAAGCACATAACTTTCCTTGATTGGATCCCATGTTGTTTAACTCCTCTATACTTTTTGCATAGGCTATTGCTTCAGTCTAGAATAGTCTTCATTTCTCCCCCCTTGGCTTTCTGGCCAACTACCATGAATCTTTCAGAACCCAACTCAGATCCCAGGAAGCCATCCCAAGACCTTCCCCTCTACCCTTAAAGAGTTATTTCCTCCAGTGCCAACTTTGTAAGTGATAATGGCATTTACTGGCGATTAAATTACTCATTTAATCTTCACAATAACTCTTCCTATGAAATGGTACCACTATTTCTTTTGCAGATATGGAAACTAAATCATAGAGAAATAAATAACCTATTCCCAAGGATAACCAACTGTTAAGTGATGGAAACAGATTAAAATCCCTACATCATACACATTTGTATTATTGTACCATGATAAGTGAATTTATTTACATGACTGTCATTACCCTGGACTGTGAGCTCCTTGAGGGTGGGGATTATGTCATATTCAATTCTAAAGCCACAGTGCCTGGTGTAAAGTAGGTAATCAGTGCATGCATTTCATGAATTGCACATAAAATAACATTCCTAACAAGTCCAAGAGCAAAGCATTCAGAAACTGGTTTCCCAATATTCAAATATGCTTTAAGAGTTCTAGAACAGAGCAAGTTATTTTTTTCATCTAATAAAAAGGATGTTAAAAAGAGAGGTAATACAGACATGAGATTACAGTCCTTGTGGACAATAAAATGGGACTTATTTCCCCAGTAATACTATTTAAACACTGTAATAAGTCAAAACCCAAATGACCATTTGCTTAACATTAACTCTTCTTCTCTTACTAAATAAGAATTCTTGCTTATCATTCAAGACAGTGAAAAGAAAGCCCTAAATTTACTTTGCTCAAGTAGAAAGAAGCAAATCGTAGGCCAGAACTACTAATTGCTTCCTTAAGTCTGGCCAAGAAATGTATCCCATTAGGCAATTAAAATAAAATACAGTTGCCTGACTAAGCATATAACAAAAGAATTTCTAAGGTTGTATTATGGACTGGCATTCCATTATTAAGATAATGAAAAATTATTTATTTTAAACCAAAACAAAAGAAAAATCAAGAACAAAATAAAATAGATTATCACCACCCCACAAAAATATAGGTTTCTATATTATAACTCTATTAAAATGTGTATGTTACAATAATACACATGCATGTTTACAATATTCAATAGCATTCTCTGTATCTCCTCCAAATTATAAAAAAATCAAAGTTACGCTAACACTAATGATGAAAGACCTCAAGACCAAATCTACTGTACTTGGTAAGCTCTCAGAGTTACACTCCTTTGAGCCATACTGAAGTGCAGTAATTAAAACCCACAGGGATGGTACCAGCAGCAACAGTGCATACCACAATACTTGTTAGAGTAATCTGCTCCCTGCCCAGCCTGTACACATTCGTGCACTACAGAAAGGTGTGTCAGCTGTCAGCTGACTTTAGGTCACAGTGAGTTTAGGCCACAGTAAACTCTACCCCCAGACATGTCTTACCATTTCTTGGTACACTCAACCATCAACTCCTGGTAGGAGGCCACAAACTGGAACTTGGATGCATGTTTTCCCACACGCTGCAGTCTCTTCCAAACTGAAGCCATGATGGTCAGTCACTGGAGCAGTTCTGGGTTAGCAATACAGCAGCTTTAACAAAGCAGAGGGCCCAAAGCAAAAGAGCTTTGCATGTATGTCTGTACTTTAAAAAACTCAACTACAACTTGAAATGATGTTTGGGGTCCATAAGTCTTCGCCCTGTTTCACAGGGTAAATCCCATCTTAGATGAATGGCCCAGTCAAGAACAGTATGATACACATGACAGGATGAATGAGAGGAGGTTCCCTCACGGAGACATCACCATTCCACCTCAGGGACTATATGATGTGTAATCTGGAGGACTGAAAAGCAAAACAAAGAGAGAAAAATATGAGAGAAGCGTGAGGAGTGACTAACCACCCATGTTAGATAACACTGCAACAGACAACCTCAGTTCTCCGCATGTTTTTCAAACAATGAAACAAAACACCAACCTCAAAAGCCAGTAACATCAAGGATGCAAGACATCAAGGAAGAAATTACAATTCACACCGAAGACGTGGAGCAACACATCAGGTAATCAGCATCAACAACAATTGAGAAACGCCAAGTCGGGGCCCTATCTCCCCCTCCTAGCATCACAGAAAGGCGAGCAGAGCGGGAAAGTCTAGGGATGCTGTTTAATGTCCACTGCCAGTCAGAGAGAGGAGTGGAACATTTCAAAATAAACTTTGTTTTTCAGCTAATAAATAATAGCCTCGAGTCCTAGAATATGTGCTTGGAACAAATTAAGGAGCGAGGAGGAATGCTGTTGTTCAGTCGGAGGGGGAAATGGATGGGGAAAGAGGAGTGGAGGGAAATCTCAAGGCAAAGGGAGGGCAGTGTCCCGGCTCCAGGCCACTCGGGCTCTCCGCCTTCGCTGCCAACCGGAGGGAAATGGAAACTCCTGCCTGGGCGTGAAGCAATGACCAGCGGGGCAAGTGCACGGTGCGGGGTGCGGTGCCTCCCTCCCCTTTCCGAAGGGAACCGTCCGCCGGAGCCTCCGTTCCTCCTGCACAGAGCCCAGACCCCTGCCCCACAGCTGTGGCAGGCGGTGGCTCGCCTGCGGTCCCTGTCACCCAGGCGATGCCAGAAGACCCCAGCCCGGTCCCCAAGCCCCGACCCCGCCGTACGTCCACTCCCGCCCCGCCTCACACCTCTAATCCCGCTGTCGGGCTGAGTCTGGCCCGGTTCCCTCCTCAGCGCCGCTCCTCCGTCGCCGCCGCAGCAGCAGCCGCCGCCGCCGCCACCGAGTCCTCCATCCCCGCCGGAGCCACATGGAACAGCCGAGCCAGCCGCGGCGCTCGCGGGAGCCGGGGTCTGCAGCCCCTCTGGCGGACGGCGCGCCTCACGCCCGCCCCCTCCCGGACGGAGTCGCCCCGCGACCGTCCCCCACCCTACAAAACCCTGCCAGAGCCGCCGCTCAGTGCCCACCACCCCCTCCCCCGCCTTCCTCCTCCGCCACCATCATCATTACCTCCCCCGCCGCACCTCTCACACTAACCCTACCCACGGCGGCTCAACCTCCGTCCGCCCCGCCGCCATTGGCTCGGCACCGCGCGTGCCCCGCCCATCTCGGCGGCCGGGTCTTTCTGTGGTGGGGGCACCTCATTGGCCGACCTGGGTGTCCATAACATAGGCTCCACCCCTTAGCTCTAGAGGTGGTTTTTTTTCCCCCCCAGCCGGAACGCGGCACACAGTCTACCCTTTAAAAAAAAAAAAAAAAGAAAAGAAAAAAAAATTGGAGCCCAGCAGGGACGATCCCGCCCACTCTTCTGATTGGCTTGGAGAGGGAAACGATAGGCGGGAGGAGTAAGGAGTGTTTATAGTGAACGGGACGATGGTTGCTTAAGGTGGATGTCGGTCAAAGGCGCGCTGGGTGCCGGGCGGGGTTTCTGGCTGGAGTCTGAAAGTAGAGCCGGGACTGGGTTCGGTGCAGCTGTGGGTAGCGTGGCTGCTGTGGTTTTCCCTCCTGTACTCTCCTATCCCCACCCTAGGAGCTGGGTGCGCCTATTCCTGCGCCACTAGCAAACAGGGTGTTTGCGCACGCAGCCTTGGTTTCACCCGATTTCTCCTGGGGTTTTTCCCCCTGACAAACTGAAGTAATGACCCTGAGAACCCACGCCTAGCGTTCAGTCTACTGGTCCTCAACGGGATACAATAAGCTGAGCTAGAAACGAACTGTTCATAGTGCAATTTCTTTTTGTTCTGATTCTTCAGCATTTATTTTTCTTGCTTTGCTCTTTTTCCCCTGTAAATGATTCGGGAGTGGCCAGCATATAAAAAGGATGATTCTAGGCAAAGAGGAAGATGAAATAACCTAAGGAGACTGTGAGGGTAGGGACACTTAACATTTTTAAAAGAGCCAAGGAACCTTTTGAGAATATGATGAAAGCTATAGACACTAACCCAAGGAGAAAAATTCATCCTATCATAAAACACAAAAATCTGCTTTCAGTTTTAGGTGGTTCACAGACCTCTTGGTGTAAAGAGGGCAAAGAATGATGGGGGGTGGGCGGTGGCGGTCCCAACATTTAAGAAATAAGCAAAGTAAAGAAGAAAAGAGACTGAGGAGGAATGGTCAGAGAAGTAGAGCACCCTATAAGCAATCAGCATACAGTTTGAAAAAAGAGAAGGTAGCTAACATGAAAAGAAAACAAGCAGGTTGGGCCACGGAAACAATTAAGGGCCAATGTTAATCTTGCTAAGGATGGAGAACAGAGTGAATGGACAAAGTAACTGGAAAGTTATCAGGGTCTAGGGAAGGAGTCTTTGAAGGACAGGACAGGAAGGCAGTGGTGAGTAAGAGCTGATCCCATCTATAGACACAAGAACAAGAGAAAGCAGAGAGAGAGATTGGAGAATCAGGAGAGATGGGAAGACAGAAAGCTGGACTCCAATAGCTAATTCTATTTCCATTTTTAATAAAGTGACCAAAAAATACCCAAGAACACAACGTGCATTTTACAGAAAAGGACATAGATGTCACTTATTTTGCTACAGTCTTAATTTTTAAATATTAAGATAACCATAATATTTATATTGATTATTTTCTGTACATCTTAAGAGTTCTCAAGTGTCCTTCCTGAGTGGTTTACTGAGTCACTACAACTTACACCCATTATGATCTCATATGGTGATATAGTCTGCATCATTAACAGACGTTAAGTGTACAGGGTTTTTTTAATGACTAATTTATAGAAATGGTCATAAACTATTTTAATCTAAGTTGCCCTTCAAGAACAATCCACATGATGATCAGAAGGGTTTTGCATCCGATTTATTGTTCTTCAGAACTTTTCAAACTTTCTTACATGTTCGGCCTGGTTTCATATAATACTCTTTCTCATCCTTAAAGAGAGAGAGAGAGAGAGACTTTATTGTAAAGAAACTATCTTAAAAGCAATTAGTTTGGGGCCGCCTGGGTGGTGCCATCCAACTCGGTTTCAGCTCAGGTCACGCTCTCAAAGTGGTGAAATCCAGCCCTACATCTGACTCTGTGCTCAGCAGGGAGTCTGATTGAGATTATCTCTCTCTCTCTCCCTCTCCCTCTAGTCCTCCCTCAACACCTGCCCCCCAAATGCACTCTCTCTAAATAAATATATCTTAAAAAATAAAAAAGCAATCAGTTTTAAATACGTCTTTTTCTTGGAGGAGGAATAAGAAGAAGAACAAGGAGGAATGTATAGAACCCCTAGAGAATTTTCTCAAGAGACTGACAAAGAGTTTCGTATAAGACAGCTTTTCTTTTTGGGGGAAGTATTTTTCTTGGATGTAAACTCTTTCATTCTAGCTGCACAGGTAGCTAAGAAGAGGCCAAGGTTCAAAATGATGTAATTAGGGGCGCCTGGGTGGCTCAGTGGGTTAAAGCCTCTGCCTTCGGCTCAGGTCATGATCTCAGGGTCCTGGGATCGAGCCCCGCATCGGGCTCTCTGCTCAGCGGGAAGCCTGCTTCCTCCTCTCTCTCTGCCTGCCTCTCTGCCTGCTTGTGATTTCTGTCTGTCAAATCAATAAAATATTTAAAAAAAAAAAAAAGATGTAATTAATGGGGCACCTGGGTGGCTCAGTTGAGTAAGCATCCAACTCCTGATTTCAGCTCAGGTCATGATCTCAGGGTCTGGGATCAAGCCCCATGTCCAGCTCCCCACTCAGCAGGGAGTTGGCTTGGTGCCCTCTCCCTTTGCTCACTCTCTTTAAAATAAATATATAGTTTTTATTTTTATTTATTTTTAAAGATTTTATTTACTTATTTGTCAGAGAGAGAGAGAGCACGCACAAGCAGGCAGAGGCAGAGACAGATGCAGGCTCCCCACCAAGCCAGGAGTCTGATGTGGGACTCGATCCCAGATTCTTATTGAAGAATCTTCCATATATACTATTTTAAGATCTTTTTCATCTGCTTAGTTGAAAATTATTGAAAAACCACTGAGTATTGATCATATAAATACTATTAACAGTACATTAAAGATACAATCCCTATTGTCAAAATAGTTTTCAGAAACAGATGTTCAGCACCCATGCAAGAAAATAACACAAATTACTTAACCTCTGTAAGTCTCAGCTTCTTATTCTGTCAAACAAATAACCATGCCTGCCTTTCTAGGATGTTAAGAAGAAAGATGTGTAGGCAAAGAACTTAATACATCGTAAACAGTCAATAAATGGTAATTAATAATGTACACCACTGTGTTTGTTTCATAAACAGTCAAGGAAAAAACAACCAGACCTTCAAGAATACTTGGGCAATACTTTGTTGCTACTGAACGTAACTACCTTAGGACTAAAGAAACGGTGAGTTTAATATTATTCCTTTCTCATTAACTCAGTAATTGCCAAGAGTGGAAAACCAATAACTTATGTGGACTCAAGATTTTATAATAACTACTAAGAATTCACCTGCTCTCAGTCTTCATAACCACCTTTCACACAATGTATTAGCTGAGATCTTTTGGCATGCTGGAAGTTACATTTTCCTTAAGGCCTCCCCATTCTCTCTGCCTACCAGTGTATATATCCTTCTGACCCTCCCCCCACTTCCACAGGGAAACAGCACCCCAAACCCTTTTCTAGTCCCTTATTTTCTCAGGTCTTGATTTATCACTTCATTCCATCCCAGGCTTAATCTCTGTGTAATAGACTTATGGGTGTATGTTACTTTGATTGTACTGTTCATTTGCCCCAGGTGTTGAATGCGAAAATTTATAGGTGTTTTATTTAACAGAAGATTTAACCTTTAAAATAATTTCAATTTTGGCTTTAAATATCATCAAGCTTATAGCGAAGATGAAATATGAAGAAACAAGTGGAAAATGCCATCCCAAAACTTCCAATCTTCTTTGCCATGACAATTTTGAAAATATAGAACTTATTTTCCGTGAAACAGCTTTGCTAGTCACTGTTTCAGAAACCTCCAAAATGGGGATTCTAGTCTATGAAATGCAACCAAAGGCTTGAATTATGATCATTCCTGGTTATAAAATTTTTATATTTAGGCTTTATAGTTTTGCAGTAAAAATTGTCAGAGGTATTATTGCAGGATTTAACTACTAATAGAACTTATCTGTGCCTTAGTCCTAGTACTAAGATTTACTCCCAATAATAGCACTGCAGACTTTTGCATTATTTTCCAGTTACCATAGCAGTTAGACTGTATACAACACTACTGCAATTTTTAACTGCTAATGAAATTATTTTTTTCTTTTTAAGATTTATTTATTTATTTGAGAGAAAGAGAGACACAGTATGTGGGGAGGGGCAGAGGGAGAAGGAGAGAGAGAATCTCAAGCAGGTTCCATGTGCAGCACAGAGCCCAATGAGGGACTTTCTCTCATCACCCTGAGATCATGACCTGAGCCGAAATCAAGAGTTGGGTACTTAACCAACTGAGCTTTAAATATTTTTTAATAATTTTTTAATAATTCCAGGCACCCTGAAATTATTTCTTTCAAGCCCACAGTAAACAAATTTACTCCTGACGATTCTACATCAATTCTTCTGTTCATAAAAAAAAAAAAACAAAAACTCACTGTGGCAAGCTAATACTTCCAAAATATTAACCGATGGTCTCTGTAGCAGCTGTTTTTCCAGGTACTTCTTTTTATCCTATTGGCCTTTTTCCTCCTAGACCCCACCCTAAGACACTCTCAGCATCTCACCCATCCTCATGTAGGCTGGTCTTTGCTCATTGTTTCAGGAAAGGAATATAACAGAATGCAGAGAAACAGGGAATTTTCCCATGGTTTTTGAGTTTAAAATCCTAGCCCTTTAGGGAGTAATGAAATGGATCCTTATAGAGACATACACTGTTCAGTAGGATAACCTCTAGCCACAGGTGACTACTGAACACTAGTGTTCGATATGGCTAGTTCAAACTGAGATGTGCTGTAAGTATAAAATACACACTAATTTCAAAGACAACATGTAAAAACAGAATGAAATGTATCTTATTAAGTGATTTGTATATTGATTATGTGTTGAAATTATAATATTTTGGATACATTGGGTTAAATAAAAGACATTAAAAATTAATTTCACCTGTTACTTTGCTTTTTTAATGTGGCTATAGGAAAAATTTAAATTATACATATGGCTCATATTATATTCCTATTGGACAGTACTGCTAAAGACAATAGTAAAACTTCCTTCTGTAAGGAAGAGAAATGGATTTCCTGAACTGGAAGGAGAAGAAGAGTTGGGAGGAAAGTATTGAGAAACTCGATGCTGGTGGGTCCCTGAGAATAGAACTTACTGCACAATTCTCTATTCTGGCACCAGCCGTGGAGAGGGACAACTGAAGGAGCAGGATTTATCTATGGGATCTGAGAGCTGAGAGAGATAACTTAATGTTCTTTTTCCTTGTTAGGGCCAAAGGGAAGAGGCAAGATCCTAAAGAGAAGAAAAACTTGAACTGTGTGTCTAGTCCAGCCAAGACTTTAGAGTACAGTACAATAGAACTTTCTGTGATGAACAAAATGTTCTATACCTGGCTGTCAATGTAGTAGACTCTAGCCACCTGGGGCTATTGAGCATGTGAAATGTAACTGAGAAACTGGAGTGTTAATATTTAATTTTAATTACTTTAAATTTAAATAGGCGCATGTGGCTGATAGCTACCATAATAGACAGTGAAGCCTTATATAGTACCACGAAGGTTCTGGAAACCCAACATGATGATTTCTAGACACCCAAAAGCGTACAGAGACAACAGAAACCATCAGACCTAGAGGCCTTGCTGATAGGCCAAGATGGACTCAGCAGCAATTTGTGGGGATGTATGCCATTGAGGAAGGGTGCAGATTAGAAATCTTGGGGGAGCCAGAGTGGTAGAGGAGGAGCAGAGATCGAATACTCTATCCCCTTCCTCTGACACCCTGATACTGTGTAAACCCCCTCAGTTTAGATGCAGTCCCTGCCAAATTGACTATGATTATTGTCTGTCACCCCTTGTGAAGTCAGAGCCTGAAAGAGAATTTGAGTTATTGAAAAATGAAATTATGCTTCTTGGAAACCTGAATTTTTTTACATTGATATTTGTACCCCCTATATAACCTCAAATAATAATTCTAACAAAATACTTAGCCGTTAATATTTATTCTCTTAAAAGACAGCCTTTTTTCCCCCTGTATTATAGGACCCAAGTTCTATGGTTGACATGAAAGTATAGAAAAGCTGCATCAGAAAACAATCTTTTGGGGCATCTGGGGGGTGCAGTCGGTTAAGTGTCTGACTCTTGGTTTCAGGTCAGGTCATGATCTCAAGGTCATGAGATCAAGCCCCAAGTCGGGCTCCATGCTCAATGTGGAGTCTGTTTAAGACTTTTTTTCCCTGTCCCTCTGACTCCCCCCCAGCCCCCAGGTGCGTGCTCACGCTCTTCCTCTCTCTCTCTCTCTCTCTCCTCCTTGGGTGAGAAATCATAAATAAATAAAGAAAAAGGAAAAGAAAACCATCTTTGACCTAAAAAGAGAGTATCCTTTTGTGAAACTGTTTCTGTGCAAGTTTCCCATGAACAAATCTTCACAGTTAGCCATAATGAACATTTGCACATTGAATCTGAGATGACACTAATTTCAGAACTTAACTTATATGCTAAAAACCCAATTTTGTCCAGTTCCACAGCATCTAGGAAAGGCTAACCTGGACCTGGTTGGTGGAGACACAGGAGCATCCTTAACAGCCTTGACATTCAGATAGAAACAGAAGCAAGTCTATAGAAAGTATCCTTTAGTGATTCAGTAGGCCAATCTCCTACTGTTAATCTGGAGAAAAATGTTGAATGATTAGAAGGCTCAGAAATCATCAAGAATTATTACAGGCATGGATGATAATCAAAATGTGGATACTCTGTATCAACAACACCACAAAGACATTAACCATTTGAATAGGTGACATCCATAAACCACTGGCCCCACTATCCAACCGTGGACCACCTAAATACAACTCTTGACTCTAGAGTATACTTGCTGGTCTGTACCACCCTCTCAATCTGACCTTTCAAATACTTGAGATAATCTCAGGATGATGAAGTCCCGGTACACTGAGACTGTGTATGTCAAGATAGGTATAATTATAAGATATTTATATATCACAAAAAAGTGGATCATTACCAGAACTATTGCAGCAAAGGTTTGAGTTGGAATTAGGAACCCATTCTGATAAAGTTTTTGTGTAATTCAATATATTTATCTCCTATAACGTCAGTAGGGATTCCTGGCCAAAGTCGATTGTTCATTTCCCATGAAATGTTGAGTCTTTGATAAATCGTAAAAAGTAAATTGACTTCTGCTTCCTCTGTTTTCAAAAATTGGAATAAATTCGAGGTAACCAGATAGAGCAAACAGCCAATGTCTTCCTCTGAATAATTCCTGGATGATTATATTTAGTATGAACAAGATAATGAAATTAACATCTTCTGAAATAATAAGGTTAGACAGGAGAGGCAAAGAAAAGCAGTAGGAATTCACAGTCTGGGAGGGCACTGAATACCCACCATGTGGCATTAAATCAGAGTATTTCCATCTCAAACAGTGGGGGAAAAACAGCAGCTAGCTGAAATCAGGCAGAGTCCCACTTGTGAGGGCACTAAGCATAGGCCAAAGGAAAGCAGCCTTCTTGCAGGAGCTTGTCCCAGATGAGTTGAGATGGAAACTGAACCCCAGTTTCAGAGGGTAGAACTCATGCACAGTTTGGGCAATCTGCTAAGCAAGCCAAGGTGAAGAAAAATTCCAGGGCAAGGGCAATAACATGGGAGCCAGAGAGAGCTGCAATATCATTCCAGATCTCTCTTTTTACAGCAAATCACCCAATTAATGACGGGGCCTACAAAAAGTAGAACATAACCTGCTAGCAAAGAAGACACTGTAAGATCTGCTGGATATTTCTTCATATTTTGTAGCAAGTTTTGGATGCTATTTTTAAGTATTCCCTAATGAATCACTGATATTTTCCTCCAAAGAAAGAAAGTCAACTGTTGTGCAAGAGTTATGTTTTGTGCCATAGTTCAGTCTTCTCAAGAAATACTGGTATCTTCAACATTAAAAACTATTATATTTTATCCCTGAAGTAAATTTAGTCTATTTTAGGTATTGAACATATTGCTAAGCTATACCTGGTGAGAAATAATTATCTGGCATTATCAGTGTCCCATTTCTCATTTCTAAAACTTATACGTGAACACCTTTCCCCTGATAACAAGTACTTTGATACATTGGTGGAGAAAACAAGAATGTTGTACATCTTTCTTCACACAACATATGCTAAAAAGTATATATTTAGAGGTCATCATGTGATCATCTTTAGAATATTCACTCTGTCCTCAAATGACCAAAGCAAAAATAGGAAGCCTATTGGTGACTGCTGATCTTCTTTTATTCTTGTAATAACATACTTCCTAGCTACTCAAAGCTACTTTAAACATGCCTCTTCTCCAGTTTTACACCACAGTTCACAAAATGATCACCCAAATCCTGCAGTTTGTTGTCAGTAATAAAGAACTTGTTGAGTCCTTCATATGTCATGCTGGAAAGTGGGTGATGAGAGTAACTGCTCTTCATCATTGTGTACTATGGACACTCGCAATGCCCAGGAATGTTATTTGGCCAAATAATTTTGCCAATAGTTCATTCTGCTTTCTCTTAATTAATTAGTTAATTATTAATTTTCAGCTGATTTTGCGAGCTTTAAGGCAACAATGGAACTTGTACCTCGCTTTGCTACAGGAAGTATACCTTTGAATAACAGTTTTATGATTTTCATTTTCTTTGATGCTATTTTTAGTAAAAAAATCCATTCATATATTAACACATATCTTGTGAATAACTACTAAGCCCAAAGCCCTGTGCTAAGAATTAGGAATGGGGCACATTAACAGATAACACCCCTGCCCTTGTGGAGCTCACATTCTGCATCGGTTAGAAACAATTATTTAGGGGCGTGTGGGTGGCCTAGTCAGTTAAGCATCTGCCTTGGGCTCAGTTCATGATCCCAGAGTCCTGAAATCAAGCCCAGCATGGTGCTGGGCTCCCTGCTCAACAGGGAGCCTGCTTCTCCCTTTGCTGCTACCCCTTGCTGTGCATTCTCTCTCTCTCTCTGTCAAATAAATAAAATCTTAAAAAAAAAAAAAAATTATTCCTCAATGGGGATACCTGGGTGGTTCAGTCAGTTAAGCATCGGACTCTTGATTTCAGCTCAGGTCATGATCTCAGGGTCGTGAGACTGAGCCCGCATCTTGCTCTGGGCTTAGCATGGAGTCTGCTTGAGATTCTCTCTCTCCCTATCTCTTTGCCTGTGCCTCAGTTCATGCTCTTGTGCACGCTAAATAAATAAATAAAAAATAAATAAATAAATAAATAAAATCTTTTTTAAAATTTTCCCTTAATTTTTTATGTTTTTTTATAAAAATGATTAAAATTGTGTAACTATAGTCTTAAAGATATTATATGTCTTTAGGTACTCTTTAAAATGTTCTCTATCTAAAGGTTTTTCATCTATAACTTTACAAATCATATTGATAAAAATGAAAACTCTCCCTGGAATAAATCCACTCCTAGTATATCTAATGTGTTCTGAACCTGGATCCATTTTGCCCATGGACACCCTTCAGTATATGTGCTGCCGAAGCGAGCACCCATGGACACCCTTCAGATGGGGAGTGAATGAAGAGTCTTCTTTCACAAAACATTATAGGAATGTCTTCTGTATATATTTTATATCATAAAAAGAAGCATAAGTTTTCACTGGTACTTTTTATGTGCTTGAATAGCTTTATTCAGATTTAGAACCGTAAATTTCATGGTCCTGTTGGGTATTTTACCCTTCATCCTCTGGCTGGGGCTCACATTGGACTCCCTTCTCATTTCCATATTCTATATGGAGGATTCTGTTCTCTGCTTCAGTGTCAAGTCAGGTGGCTCGAATATTTGTCAGGTGCCTACTGTATGGAAGAAAGTGTTAACTTAAAAAAATACATTTTAAAAATGCATAAAAATGTAAAAAAATTATACATAAAAATACATAAATCACAGCTGAAAACCTCAAAAAATTTAAACTTACTTCAGAGAAAAAAGTGTACACATAATAAAAATTGTAAGCTGTAGCACATGAAATAGCTTATAAGATAAGAAAAGGACTAAAATAGAATTTAAAAGAGATGTTAGGAATCCAATATTGTCCCATAGTCTGAAGAGACTCAAGCCAGTTATGGTGAGGCACACAGAGTAGGATGAGGCTGACACAGAGAACAGTTTAGTGGTGTCACTAACCAAGGTCACTTACCAACGATATCATCCCAGGAGCTCACATAACTTCTCTGGATGGAAGGGACAAGTTTATTTATGCGTGGACCTATATAAACAACTCCATGTCAAGCCAAGCAGACACAATTCTGGTACAACTGGTGGAAGGAGAATGATTAGGAAAGAGAAGCAATTTCCTCTTAGACTGATAGTTTTAAGGATAACTATTTTATTTTGCTGCCAGAGACCTCCAATAGAACAAGGCCACCTGAGAAAGAAACCAAAACTGAGAAAGCCAAGAAATGAAACCAAGAAAATGTTGGGAAAATGATAACTTTGCTACCTGGAGGTTAAGAGCTAGAAGGTATACACTCTTAAGATCCCTTCAGCCCTATTTCTGTGATTTAAAAAACTCCTGTGTTTAATAAATGGATACATGTATGTAAAATTGGAAAGAGGCATTTAGAATTTCTCAACAGCTGTTTTCATTGTGATAATCTAGTTTTCTTAGCTTAAAAGGGTTTCCCCTCACCCCAAGTTGGGGCTGTTATTGTTTCTATTTTCCTTATGGTGTCCCTTTTATTCCTGTGACTTACTTATTACATAACTGGAAGCCTGTATCTCCTACCCCCTTCACCAATTTTTCCCATACCCTATTCCCCCTGCTCTAGTAACCATCAGTTTGTCTTCTTTATTTTTAGGTCTGATTCTGCTTTTTGTTTGTTTACTCATTGTTTTCGTTTTTGTTTTGATTGCAATATGAGTTATTTCACTTAGTATTGTACTCTCTAGGCCCATCCATGTTGTCCCAAATGGCATGCTCTCATCCTTCTTTGGGTGGGTGATATATCCTTCTTTGGCTACATGATATATGTGTGTGTGTGTGTGTGTGTGTGTGTGTGTGTGTGTGTGTGTGTGTATACACATCTTCCTTATCCATTCATTTATCAATAGACTCTTATTTTGCTTGCATATCTTGGCTATTGCAACCAATGCTGCAATGAACATAGGAGTGCATTTATCTTTTTGAATTAGCATTTTCATTTTCTTTGGATAAACACCCAGTTACTGGAATTACTGGATTATAGGGTTTTCCTATTTTTAATTTTTTGAGGAAACTCCAAACTATTTTTCACAGTGTCTCTACCAGTTTACATTCAGTCAGTTTGGGCTACTTCTGATTGTATTTAACTAACTTTAATTTTCTGATTGACCAAAAATTGAAAGTTTATAGTGACAATTCCCATGAAGGCAGAATGGTGTCTGTTAGGAACATGGAAGATATCATTCCTAAATGTACCAATTCTTAATTCAATTGTTTATACCCAGCTCTAAAGGGGAGAGTAATCATCAGTCAACTAGGGTCATTTTGTAAATTATCTATGACAAATTACAAACAAAAGAAGCATTGATACAACTTATTACTCCTTCTAGAATATATTGTTTATAACTACAATGGCAATCCAGCCCAAAGAGTTCAATCTATTCCACTGTGAATTGCTGAGGTCTTTGAACCCTCTTTGGAGAGATACCCAGGATTCACAATGATTTTATTAATGCACTAGGAAAGTTAAGAGTACAAAAAGTACAAAACACCATACACAAAAATTAACACAAAAAGGATTATCAACCTAAATATTAGCTATTAAAACTATAGAACTGTTAACAGAAAACAGGAGTAAATCTTTGTGAATTTGGGCTTGGCATGGCTTTTAAAGATGATAACAAAAGCATGAACAACAAAGAAAAATGGTGCTTTATCAAAACTAAAAACTATTGTACTTTAGACGCACCATTAAGAAAGTTAAAGATTGGGGCATCTGGTTGGTTCAGTTGGTTAAGTGTCTGTCTTTGGCTCCCAGGAACCCAGGGTCCTGGAATCAAGTCCCGATCCAGGCTTCCTGCTCAGTGGGGAACCTGCTTCTCCTTCTCCCCACTGCTGCTCGAGGTTTCTCTGTCTCTCATATAAATAAATAAAGTCTTTTGAAAATTTTTTGGAAAAAAAAAGAAAGTTAAAGATTGCCAACAGATGGGAGAAAATACTTGCAAATCACGTATTTGATAAGGAGCTTGTGTAACTCAACAATAAACAAATAATCCAATTTAAAAATTGGCAACAGAGGGGCGCCTGGGTGGCTCAGCGGGTTAAAGTCCCTGCCTTCCGCTCAGGTCATGATCCCAGGGTCTTGGAATCTAGCCCCGCATTGGGTTCTCTGCTCAGCAGGGAGCCTGCTTCCTCCTCACTCTGCCTGCTTCTCTGCCTACCTGTGATCTTTGTCTGTCAAATAAATAAATAAAATCTTTAAAATAAATAAATAATACAAATTGGCAACAGATTTAAATAGACATTTCTCTAAAAATGATACATAAATGATTATAAGCATATGAAAAGATGCTCAACATCATTTGCCATCAGGGAAATGGAAATGAAAACCATAATGAGAGACCACTTCACACCCACTAGGATGACTTAAAATCCAGGACAATAACAAGTGCATGTAAGGGTGCAGCAAAATGGAAGCCCTGATGCATTGCTGGTAAGGAACAGCCACTTTGGAAAAGAGTTGTGTCGTTCCTCAAAATGTTAAGCCTAGAGTTATCATGTAACTCAGCAATTCCACTCTGAGATATATACAAGACAGAAATGAAAACTCAGGGCTCCACAAAAATTTGTGCATGAGTGTTCATAGCAGTCTGGTTCATAAGAGCCATAAAGTGGAAACAACCCAAATTCCATCAGATGATAGAAGCATAAACAAGATACGGATATCCATATGACAGAATGCTATTCAGACATAGAGGAATGAAGTACTGATAGATGGTACAACATGGATGAACCTTTAAAGTAAGCTAAATAAAAGAGCTCAGTCATAAAAGACCAAATACTTCATATAAATGGAAGTGTCCATAATAGGCAAAACCACAGAGATGAAAGTAGATTAGTGATTGCCACGGGTTTGGGGAAGAGAGAAATGGGGAAGTGATTGCTAATGGATATAGGGTTTCTTTTGGGAGTGATGAAAATGCTCTAAAATTGCATAGTAGTAATGGGTGCCAACTCTGTGAATATACTAAAAAGCATTGAAGTGAACACTTCATTTTTTTAAAGACTTTATTTTTAAATAACCTCCACACCCAGTGTGGGGCTCAAAAGTACAATCCCGAGACTCAGAGTCACGTGTTCCACCAACTAAGCCAGCCAGGTGCCCCATGAATTGTACACTTGAAGAGGCCACATAATGAATCTGGTGGCACAGTTGGTTAAGCATCCAACTCTTGGTTTCAGCTCAAGTCGTGATCTCGGGGTCCTAGGATCAAGCCCCCACATGGGCTCCATGCTCAGCACGGAGTTGACTTGAGATTTTCTCTCCCTCTCCCTCTGCCCCTCCAGCTCGTGTTCTCTCTCTCTCTCAAATAAGTAAATAAATCTTTTTTAAAAATTTAAAAAGATGAAAAGTCACACCATAGGTAGTATTTATGGTGTGTCATTTAAATCTCATAAAGCAGATATTAAGAAAAATAAAATAATATAGAAACAGACCACTGACCAGAGGCATCCACCAATTAAATTATTCTGCAGCCACATTTAACCAAACATCACAAGACAACTAAATATACTGAAGAGTTTGGCAAAATATAGTATTCTAACACAGAAATTTAAAATGTGAAAGCGCTCCACACTTGGATTTAAGAGGTGTGTGTTCTAGGTTTTGCTGGACCCCAGCCAAAATTTGGAGGCGAAGATTGTTACTTCCCTCTGCATATCCATTCTCTTTCTAAATTAATCAAAGGACATTCAAGGGCTCTTGATCTGATCTTCCAAAGTTTGTTGACAATAGCCAAAAAACCCAGAACTATACAAAGCTGTCATCACTGCACCTGCCTTGTCTCCCTGGCATTTTCATTTCAGCTGAGGTCAGCCAGAAAATTCCAAACACTGTGGGTTTCGAATTTGATTAGTTTGTAGGAAGAAGGCAGGATCTTTTCTTTGAAAAGGTTTTCAGTGGTAATCAAATTTCTTTTTCAGTCTACTCCAGTTTCCTAACCTTGACCACATATATATATATATACGGTTAGTTAAAAGTCAGACTATTTTCACAATTTTCTAGATTACTAAAAGTTGTCACACAACATCTAGTCCTGGACATGTCTCCCTAAAAATTCTACCATATGAAGAAGTGCTACTAGATAATCCCGATAAATAACTGCTTTTCACTTCCTAAAGTTACAAAATCTACTGCTATTTTACTAATAGTTGTAATTGTTTTCTGTGTATACTTTTATCATTCATCCATGAAGGACTACAACTCACTTTAAATGCAAGGACAGATAAATGTACAATAAAGTAGTTTCATATATAGTTAATATAGTCAATTCATATATAAAGTAGTTTCTAATATAGTCAATCTATGGCAAGAGTGGCAAGAATTTACTATGGGGAAAAGACAATCTCTTTAACAAACAGTGTTGGGAAAACTGGACAGCTACATGAAAAAGAATGAAACTGGATCACTGTCTTACACCACACAGAAAGTAAATTCAAAATGGATTAAAGACCTAAATGTGAGACATGAAACCATAAAACTCCTATAAGAAAACAAAGGTAGTAATTTCTTTGATAGAAACATTTTTCTAGAAATATCTCCTCAGGCAAGGGAAACAAAAGTATAACTATTGGGACCACACCAAAACAAAAGCTTTTGGACAGTAAAGGAAACCATCAACAAAACAAAAAAGATCTACCTACAGAATGAGCTAAGATATTTTCAAATGTTATATCCTATAAGGAAGTAATACTCAAACTATATAAAGAACTCATACAACCTAACACCAAAACAACAACAACAAAAACCAAATAATCCAATTAAAGTCATGGGCAGAGGACCTGAATAGACATTTTCCAAAGAAGACATACAAATGGCCAAAACACAGATGAAAAGATGCTCAACATCACTAATCACCAGGAAAATGCAAATCAAAACCACAACGAAATTACCACATTATCCTACAATCAAATAATTCCAGTAACTGGGTATTTATTCAAAGAAAATGAATAAATTTTCTTTGGGTGGCTCAGCAGGTTAAGCACCTGCTTTCAGCTCAGGTAATGATCCCAAGGTCCTGAGATCGAGTCCCACATTGGGTTCCCTGCTCAGGGGGGAGCCTGCTTCTCCCTCTCCCTCTGCCTGCCGCTACCCCTGCTTGTGCTCGCTCTCCCTCTGTGTCAAATAAATAAATAAAATCTTAAAAAAAAAAGACTTATAAGAAAATGAAACACTAATTCAAAAAGATAAATGCAAAAAAAAAAAACAAAAAACAAAAAAAGATACATACATTCCTATGTTTATTGCAACATTATTTACAATAGCCAAGATTTGGAAGCAACCTACTTCAACCTACACCAATCTACTGATAGATGAATGGATAAAGAAGATATAGATAAAGATATAATTATAAATATTGTACAGCCATAAAAAAAGGATGGGACCATGCCATTTGTATGGCCGGGATGGCATGACAACATGTGGATGGACCTAGAGAGTATAATGCTAAATGAAATAAGTCAGACTGAAACCGTAAGATTTCACTCATGTGGAATTTAAGAAACAAAGTAAAAAAGAGACAAACAAGAAAACAGACTCTTAGATACAGAGAACAAACTCATGTTATATGTTAATTATACAATTCAATAAAAAAAGAAAAAATTAAGTTTACAGTCAAATTATATTTTCAGAAGTCAAAAACCATGTTTTAAAAAATATGTGCTCTCCAACATTCCCAGGTGGACTTTTTAAACTACTCCAAAGGAGGGACCCTGAGGCTCCATTCCCTAAGTACTGTGTTGTGGGTAACCAGACTATTTTCACAATTTTCTAGATTACTAAATGTTGTCACAGTATATCTAGTCCTGGATGTGTCTCCCTAAAATTTCAATTATTTATAGACAGTACCAATGTGATTAAAAAGCAGACTTAGCACAATTTCTTTGCAGACTTTTAAAACAACATGTATCTAAATTCTGCCATATGAAGAAATACCACTAGAAAATCCTGATAACTGCTTTTCACTTCCTAAAGTTATAAAATCTACTGCTATTTTACTAGTTGTAATTATTTTCTGTGTATACTTTTATCATTCATGCATGAAAGACTACAACTCACTTTGAACGCAAGGACAGATAAATGTATAATAAAGTAGTTTCATTAGGCAAAGTTTAGTCAGGATTTGCTATTAATATAATTATAATATGGCCAGAAGATTTGGCCTTTTGCTCGTGAAAACGCATACTTGTGATTTAAAAAAAAAAAAATTGTTGTCTTGTTTTCTTTTTTTAAATGGGCCCTATGCCCAATGTGGGACTTGAACTTAGGATCCCAAGATCAAGAGTCGCATGCTCTACTGATTGAGCACAACATTTCTCATTTTTAAAAATTATTAGCAGAAATTTTGTTTCAAGGAGATATATCAAAATAGATTCTGAACTAGCCTACTTTTTTCTCTGTCATACTTGATATTTTCTGTGTTGAGGTTATACTTACAGATATTTATTTCCACAGCTCACTGATAAGGCACTGAGACTCCTGTCTTTTTTATTATTATTAGACAATCTCTCTGCTCAGCATGGGGGTCGAACTCATGACCTCAGATCAAGAGCTGCGTGATCTACTGACTGAGCCAGCCAGGTGCTCTGAGACATCTGTCTTTCAATCAATGAGATTCACTTGAGTTTTATTGCAGTTAAGGGTCCTTTTCAATAAAAATGACTACAGACCATGATAGTTTAAAAAAATTTTTTTTAAAGATTTTATTTATTTAAGAGAGTGAGGAGGAGCAGAGGGAAAGGTAGAGCAACTGTTAAGCAGACTCCCCACCTAGCACAGAGCCCTGAGCCTCCACCTCAAGACCCTGGGATCATGATCTGAACCGAAATCAAGAGTCAGACACTTAACCAACTGGGCCACTCAGGCACCCCAAGTTTGTTTAAATTTTTAAATATTTATGCTGGGGTAACCTGGATGGTCCGGTTGGTTAGATGTCTGCCTTTGGTTCAAATTATGAACTCGGGATCCTGGAATGGAGCCCTGCCTCCGGCTCCCTGCTCAGTGGGCAGTGTGCTTCTTCCTCTCCCTCTGCCCCTCCTCCCTGCTCAGGTTTCATGCACATGACTGTGCTCTCTCTTTCAAATAAATAAATCTAAAAAAAAATTGTGAATTAGTAACTATTAAAAAATGACGGGCTTCAAATGTTTCATACATGTAATCCTGGGGCTCTTCTGGATGGATAAAATGGGAAACATACTTAATTAGGGTTGCATGAAAACAGCCATCTCATACTTAGACAAGTGCCCTCAGTGAATCAAGGCTAGAATAGTCATTCTGAAACTTGAATCCTCTCCTGAATCACTCCTCTACAAAAAAGGAAAATTAATGCACAATTTCCACGTAGCTAAGAAGATGAAATAAAAGATACTACATTGATTTGTCTATTGCAGAAGTGGTTGTTTATACTTTATGAAGAAGGCTGGGTGGGAGGAAAGGCAAAGCGATGAAAAAAATAATGTGTCTGACATATGAAAACTACTCAGTAAATGCTGATTTCCTTCTTTTCTGTCCCTTCTGAAGGGAGCATATAGCATATAATTATTGATTAAATTAACAAAGTGTAAGAGAAGAGATGATATTGATCACTCATGCTATCTAAAATATCCAACTTATACATCTAATAATTTGCTTTCTTTAATAATTATCTCTCAAGCCAAAGATCAGAGCCCGAAAGAGTTCATTCATTTTTTTTTTTTTAAATCTGCTGCTAGTCCTAACACTTCTCTGTTTTAGTGAGGATCAAGTTCCAATGAAAAGAAAGCTGAAGAGTCTTTTCCAGAGTCTACATTTTTTTAAATGAAAGTTTCTCTCTTCTTCTTTCAAAAGTAGGCACATCTAGTATTCTGTATACTTATTCTGGTAAAGAAGTCATCTACTGTTCATTCATTTGAAAATTTCAGCAAGAACTACTTTGGGACTGGATCACTCTTGCTATTTTTCCTTGAACTTTCTCAACCCCAGGCTTTACAAGGACACACTCACTCTTGCCTGTTCATCTTTCCATAGCCATCCTGTGCAGATACCATCTAGGGGTATCTTTTTTTTTTTTTTAAGTAAACTATGAACCCAAAATGAGGCATCAATTCATGACCCTGAAATCAAGAGTCACACGCTCTACTAGCTGAGCCAGCCAGGAATCTCTAGGAGTATCTTAAAGTAATATTTCTATTCTTTGTGTTGGAATGCTTACAAATGGTCTCACAGAGAACACAGCTTGCCTCTTGTATTTAGCTTGGCATATGAATCCATTAAAAAAAAATTGGGAAAGCTTAATGAGAAATTAATATGCCATGTTATAAATGTATTTTTATTGAATCTAGGTAGGAATACCCAGAAAAATAGGCAGATAATAAGTGGTTACTTGTATTCCTAAAGAGTTTACACTTCTAGGGGCACCTGGGTGGCTCAGTGGGTTAAAGCCTCTGCCTTGGGCCCAGGTCATGATCCCAGGGTCCTGGGATTGAGCCCCACATCGGGCTCTCTGCTCAGCGGGGAGCCTGCTTCCTCCTCTCTCTCTGCCTGCATCTCTGCCTACCTGTGATGTCTGTCTGTCAAATAAATAAATAAATCTTTAAAAAAAAAAAAGGGTTTACACTTCTACACAGAGGGGCAACCATTACATCACACAGCTCATCCATAGGTTGTCTGAGACTCTCAGGACTTCCACAGGAGACTGGGGTTCCCAATGCCCCTTTGCATTAGTAGAAGACTGCACGTAGGTCAACAGGAAGATGGTCCAAGGCAAAACAGTTTCTAAACTTTATAATTTCTAATCTTTGACACAATGAGGATTTATGCCCCTCCCTCCAACGACAGGAGGATTATCTTAGAGTTTGAAGAAGGAAGGCAGTATTTAAACAAAAGACTTACTCACAGTTTGAAAAGAAAAAAGGGAGGGATCACAGAGTGTTTAGAAGTTGAAAAGATCTTAGAGAATATTTCATTCAATTCCCCTAAGAATAAAGAAAAAGAGACCAAGAAAGTATTTGTGTCTGCTTCAGGTCAAAACAGCTAGAAGGCGGGGCGCCTGGGTGGCTCAGTGGGTTAAGCTGCTGCCTTTGGCTCAGGTCATGATCTCAGGGTCCTGGGATCGAGTCCCGCATCGGGCTCTCTGCTCAGCGGGGAGCCTGCTTCCCTCTCTCTCTCTCTGCCTGCCTCTCTGCCTACTTGCGATCTCTCTCTGTCAAATAAATAAATAAAATCTTTAAAAAAAAAAAACAGCTAGAAGGCAAGAGGTCACATGGAGTAATACAAAGAACATAGACTTTGTGGCTGACAGTGTGGATTTGAATCCAGCTCTTCTCGTAACAGTTTGAATGGTTTTCTTATATATAATGTGGGAATAATAGGACCTGTCTTCTAAAGTTGTTGTGAAAAGTAAATGATATAACTTACATAAACTGCCTAGAACAGCTGCCGGCAACTCAGTAAATGTTGGCAGTTGTTCTCGGTGCAGGAACCCAAACCAGGGTCTTTCAATTCCAACTCTTGTACACTGTTCTGCACTATCAATACAGCTGGGTAGAAGAATTCAAACATTTGCTTAAAATACAAGATTCCAGTGAAATAAATTGTGCACAACATCAAACAATGTTTTAAAAACATTCACTAATCATTAATACAAGCCATACCCTGTCCTTTTCAGGTGAAATTAAACGTCCCACTTTTCTCAGTGATTTTAGCTGTTTTCAGATACACACAGCTCAGTACAAAGAAATGACACAAGGGACTTTTTATCTGCAATGCAGAGAGCAATACGGAGATAATTTACATCCGAACTTGCCGTTAGCTCCATATGGCATGTATTCATCATTTACTGGGTTCAGTGCCCTATCTTTAGAGCTTCAGTGATCAGGGTAGAAATTGCCTACTTATTTATGCTTGGCTGGACTGGAAATATAGAGAGAGGAAGAGGTGAAGGGAAATGCCACTCCCAGCAAGAACCGGTCCCGAAGTTAGGAGTCTAGGATTAACATTGACTTGTCCAGGAATAGCAGTCTCTGTTTTAAAAAGTAAGCAAAATGCAGATGGCATGAGGTGTATTATTTATGGGTTGCAATCATGCATGTTATTCCTGTCTGTCCCACAGAGGACTTGACTGTGGTTAAATGTCGCACTGTCTTCCTTTTGTTCAGCACAAAGCCTGACTCACACTGGGCAAGTGAGCATTGGCAGCAACATGTGATCAATTGGTTCGGATCAGAAACAGGAAAAATTACTCTCAAAAGCCAAATTGGGAATTAACCCACCCCATCCCCATGCCCCTCCTTCGGAGAGGGGGAGTGAAAAGAGAAGTACTGTATTTTCTTGTCCCTACTGAGAGTAAAGAAACAAAGAGTTTTCCTCTCCCATCCCTTGGAAAGGCAAAGAATCAATCCCTTTATACAAAAGGAATTTTGATATTCCTCCAATTTTTGCCTCAAAAGAGATAAATCTTTCAAGCTAGAAGAATCTAGTCTTTTATCCTTCAGTCACCATGATTATCCCCGTGATGGGAAAGAGGGAATTCTGCAGAGTACACACACACACACACCTATCATAGTATTAAGCATATATTTAGTTCTAGAATTCAAACATTGTAGCAAAGTGTGCAGCCATTTATAACTTCTGGAATATTAAGAAGGATTATGGACTGTTATGGGTTGAATTGTGCATGCTCCAAAATCCATACGTTGAAGTCCTAACCCCAGCACCTCTCAGAATGTGCCCTTATCTGGAATTAAAGTCGTTCATGACTTTATGAAGTCATGAGGTAGTTCAGAAGAGCTCATTAGGATAGGCCCTAATCCAATATGACTGGTATTATTTTTAAAAGGAGAAGTTTGGATACAGACAACCACATGGGGTTCACCATGTGAAGATGAAGGCACAGATTGGGGTGATGCACCTCCAAGGCAAGATGTGCCAAAAACTGCCAGCAAACCATCTGAAGCCAGGGGACGCACATGGAAGTTTCTTCCTCACAGTGAAGGAACCAACACTGTCTACACCAATCTTCGAATTCTAACCTGAAGAACTGTGAGATGATTAGTTTCCATTGTTGAAGCCACTCAGTCTGTGCTACTCTGTTAGGACAACCCTAGCAAACTAATAATATGGAATTCCCTTCCTTCTTCCCTTCCTTCCTTTCTATCTTACTTTTTCCCTTTTCTCTCTCTTCCTCTCTTTCTCTGTCTCTCTTTTTCTCTTCCTTCCTCTCTCCCTCCCTCCCTTCCTTCCTTCTTTCCTTCCTTCCTTTCCTCCCTCCTTGTTGGACTTCATGGAAAAGGAGGCTGGAAGACAGGAACAGGATTTTCCTTGTAAGCCATTGATGGACTTCATGCTTTCTGTATCATTAAGAATACAAATACATATTAAAAGGCATATCCACACCTGACTGTAACTAAAAGTTTGGTAATAGTGGGCAAAAGGAGCTGCTCCAAGGGACACATATGCCAATGTCTTTTCCATGTGCTCAAGGTCAAATAATGGCTCCTAAAACCCAATGGCTCATTTTAAGCCCTCAGAGAACTAGAGCATTTCCCTTGTTTCTCTCATAGTGGCTTTCCCATCCTTGACTGGAGAACACATGTTTCAATTTGCTAAAAAGCTTTACTGTGTCCAGACTTACTCATCCACCTCCAAAATGAAGCAGAAGCAATGAGATACTACCTTTTCTTCTTTCCCAAAGAGTGATTTCCCCCCTCCCCAACTCTCACATAGAGGAGTCTAGCCCAGGTTTTAACTTATTGTCTCCTCTCTTTTCTACCCATTGCCACATGAAAGATTATTTTCCAGGACCATTGCTTGGTTCTGTGTTGTTCTCAGTGCTTCTTAATGATACAGCATCAAGACCACTGACACTTGCATTTGAACATTTATGCACACCCACATACCCTCACAGAGTTGTTCTTTGTTTCTTAAGAGGCCACTATTGATATGTTCCAATGGGTGTGCACTTGTGCCTGAAAAGGCTACTCTGGGAACATGGGATCTTCTTGTGCCAAATGTGCCTGACATTCACTCTTAGACTAAAGGCTATTGGACCCCCACAGCTCGTTGGTGTTCTTAGAGCTGCTATATCCTCATCGATGGTGGAACTGAAGCTTCTATTCATAAAATGGCAAAGTCTAGATCTCCAGCTGCCTGGGACTATAGCCTGTAGAAGTTTCCCAGCTGTTTGTGATCTTACCGCATTGCTTGAAGCTATTCTAGGCAAATGGACATCAGTGGTTTTTGGCTGCCCAGCATTCATTCCTCCTCCTTCCCTGGTGCTCTCATTTTCTGTCCTTGTGGTTTAGGTGCTGACCTTATTCACGCAATCATAGGCTGCTGACATTAGCAAAAAAAGTGCACATGAACAAAGCCAAACCAATGAAACTCAGTTTAGGGCCTGATGCTGAAAATGCTGGGAAAGAAAGAGGTGCTCTCTGTATTTGACTTGGAGTTGGGAAGAACTTAAGTCTGGAGTTTCTAGGGGCCATCAAGTGAAAAGAATCTACTGAGAATGAAGCTGAGAGAGAGAAAGAGAGATCAAGGGGATGTGGGGTATAAATGTTGTGTGGACATCATCTGCATCCTTGACTCCAGCCATGACTGAGCTTTTTCAGTTATGTAAGTCAATAAATTTCCTTTGCTAAAGCCATTTTGAGGTGGGTTTTCTGGCATTTGCAGCTGAAGGTGTTCCAATATATCCATTGTTTCTTCTGGCTTTCTGTCTTCTTCTTCTATCTGCATAGTGTACAACAGTTGTTCTTGTGCATGGCATCTACATGTTTAGCTTCCTCATAACTGTTGGGATGAACTTCACTTCAGGGCTAATAAGGTATTCAGTAAATTTGCAATTGTTAATCTTATTCTTCCAGTTGTAGAATTTATAGTTATTGATGATGAACTCATTCTCTCAAATCCAGCAATGTATTGTCCTAGAGGCAGGCAGGAGAGTTGCCTAGAGGTCAGAATACATCATAACTCATTATAAGGCTATGACCTAGTTAAGAGCTTGAAATGTGCTAGTACCATCTGTCTGTCAGATTTCTAACATCAGGATGATCTTGACTTATTTCTAGACTTTGTCAATCAGTTCATCACATGCTATCTGCAAAACAGAATCCAATGACATCTTCATTCCAGGCTGAGTATAGGATTTTCATGGTGCAAGCTTGGATGTGGCTTTGGTTCCGGAGTTGCTATAAAAACAACTATTCATAGCTGTTTACAATGAACAACGATCAAAAAAGCCCAAGTAAAGTAGAAAATAAGGCTATTAATTCAAATGCAATGGAAAATCTGCTTTTTAGCAATTTCAATGCCCAGGAGAAAAGGAAATGACAACCATCACGACCTAGACAGTATCTACCCCCACTGACAATGAAGGACACATAGGTCCCTTATTTAGCATTTTCTGTGACACATCCTACTTAAGAATCAAAATATCCGGAGATTCAAGGTCAAGATGGTGGAGAAGTAGCAGGCTGAGACTACATCAGGTAGCAGGAGATCAGCTAAATAGCTTATCTAAACATTGCAAACACCTACAAATCCAACAGGAGATTGAAGAGAAGAAGAACAGCAATTCTAGAAACAGAAAATCAACCACTTTCTGAAAGGTAGGACTGGCAGAGAAGTAAATCCAAAAGGATGGGAAGATAGACCGCGGGGGGAGGGGCCGGCTCCCAGCAAGTGGCGGAGCAACGGAGCACAAAATCAGGACTTTTAAAAGTCGTTCCACTGAGGGACATTGCTCCAGAGGCTAAACTGGGGTGAAGCCCACGCGGGGTCAGTGTAGCCCCAGATCCCGCAGGGTCACAGAAGAATCGGGGGTCTCAGAGTGTCACAGAGCTCACAGGTATTAGAACGGGGAAGCCGGCTACAGAGACAGCTGAGGACTGAGCTCTCAGCTCGGGGTTACCTTGAACCGGTCGCTGGGTGACTGGCTGGGTGAGCTCGGAGCTCGGAGCGCGGCTGGAAGCCGGGGATACAGGAGTGATTGGGTGCTGCTCTCTGCGGGCTCACTGAGGAGTGGGCCCCCGGGCTCTCAGCTCCTCTGGGCCGGAGACTGGAAGATGGCCATTTTCATTCCCGTCCTCCGGAACTCTACGGAAAGCGTTCAGGGAACAAAAGCTCCCTAAAGCGAACCCGAGTGGATTACTTAGTCTGCCCCCCGTAAGGGCAGTGCAATTCCACCTCGGGCAAAGACTCTTGAGAGTCACTACAACAGGCCCCTCCCCCAGAAGATCAACAAAAAATCCAGCCAGGACGAAGTTCATCTACCAAGGAAAGCAGGTTCAATACCTAGGACAGTAGCAGAACTCCAGAGGAGGAGAAAGCAAAGCACGGAAATCATGGCTTTCTCCCCATGATTCTTTAGTCTTGCGGTTAATTTAATTATTACTTTCAATTTTTTTCTTTCTTTTTTCTTCTTCTGCTAAATTTTTTTAAACTTTTACCCTTTTCTTTTTTAACGTTTTTTTAACTAGTTTATCTAATATATATATATATTTTTTTCCTTTTTATATTTATTCTTTATTTTATTTAATTTTTTTCTTTTTTTTCCTGAACCTCTTTTTATCCCCTATCTCCCCCCCCCCCCATGATTTGGGGTCTCTTCTGAGTTGGTTAAAGCGCATTTTTCTGGGGTCTTTGCCACCTTTTAGTATTTTACTTGCTCCTTCAAATACTCTTATCTGGACAAAATGACAAGGCAGAAAAATTCACCACAAAAAAAAAAAAAAAAGAACAAGAGGCAGTACCAAAGGCTAGGGACCTAATGAATACAGACATTAGTAATATGTCAGATCTAGAGTTCAGAATGACAATTCTGAAGGTTCTAGCCAGGCTTGAAAAAGGCATGGAAGATATTAGAGAAACCCTCTCTGGAGATATAAAAGCCCTTTCTGGAGAAATAAAAGAACTAAAATCTAACCAAGTTGAAATCAAAAAAGCTATTAATGAGGTGCAATCAAAAATGGATGCTCTCACTGCTAGAATAAATGAGGCAGAAGAAATAATTAGTGATATAGAAGGCCAAATGACAGAGAATAAAGAAGCTGAGCAAAAGAGGGACAAACAGCTACTGGACCACGAGGGGAGAATTTGAGGGATAAGTGACACCGTAAGATGAAACAACATTAGAATAATTGGGATTCCAGAAGAAAAAGAAAGAGAGAGGGGAGCAGAAGGTATTTTGGAGAGAATTATAGGAGAGAATTTCCCTAATATGGCAAAGGGAACAAGCATCAAAATTCAGGAGGTGCAGAGAACACCCCTCAAAATCAACAAGAATAGGTCCACACCCCATCACCTAATAGTAAAATTTACAAGTCTTAGTGACAAAGAGAAAATCCTGAAAGCAGCCCAGGAAAAGAAGTCTGTAACATACAATGGTAAAAATATTAGATTGGCAGCAGACCTATCCACAGAGACCTGGCAGGCCAGAAAGAGCTGGCATGATACATTCAGAGCACTAAACGAGAAAAACATGCAGCCAAGAATACTCGGCTAGGCTAGGCTAGGCTATCATTGAAAACAGAAGGAGAGATAAAAAGCTTCCAGGACAAACAAAAGCTGAAAGAATTTGCAAACACCAAACCAGCTCTACAGGAAATATTGAAAGGGGTCCTCTAAGCAAAGAGAGAGCCTAAAAGTAGTAGATCAGAAAGGTACAGAGATAATATACACTAACAGTCACGGGCATTATAATGGCACTAAATTCATATCTCTCAATAGTTATCCTGAATGTTAATGGGCTAAATGCCCCAATCAAAAGACACAGGGTATCAGAATGGATAAAAAAACAAAACCCACCTATATGTTGCCTAAAAGAAACTCATTTTAGACGTGAAGACACCTCCAGATTTAAAGTGAGGGGGTGAAAAACAATTTACCATGCTAATGGGCATCAGAAGAAAGCTGGGGTGGCAATCCTTATATCAGATCAATTAGATTTTAAGCCAAAGACTATAATAAGAGATGAGGAAGGACACTACATCATACTCAAAGGGTCTGTCCAACAAGAAGATCTAACAATTTTAAATATCTATGCCCCTAACGTGGGAGCAGCCAACTATATCAACCAATTAATAACAAAATCAAAGAAACACATCAATAATAATACAATAATAGTAGGGGACTTTAACACTCCCCTCACTGAAAAGCAAAAGATCAACAAGGAAATAAAGGCCTTAAATGACACACTGGACCAGATGGACATCACAGATATATTCAGAACATTTCATCCCAAAGCAACAGAATACACATTCTTCTCAAGTGCATATGGAACATTCTCCAGAATAGATCACATCCTGGGTCACAAATCAGGTCTCAACTGGTATCAAAAGATTAGGATCATTCCCTGCATATTTTTTTAGACCACAATGCTCTGAATCTAGAACTCAAGAACAAGAGGAAAGCTGGAAAGAACCCAAATACATGGAGACTAAACAGCATCCTTCTAAAGAATGAATGGGTCAACCAGGAAATTAAAGAAGAATTGAAAAAATTTGTGGAAACAAATGATAATGAAAACACAACGGTTCAAAATCTGTGGGACACAGCAAAGGCAGTCCTGAGAGGAAAATATATAGTGGTACAAGCCTGTCTCAAGAAACAAGAAAGATTTCAAGTACACAACCTAACCCTACACCTAAAGGAGCTGGAGAAAGAACAAGAAAGAAACCCTGAACCCAGCAGGAGAAGAGAAATCATAAAGATCAGAGCAGAACTCAATGAAATAGAAACCAAAAAAACAATAGAACAAATCAACAAAACTAGGAGCTGGTTCTTTGAAAGAATTAGTAAGATTGATAAGCCCCTGGCCAGACTTATCAAAAAGAAAAGAGAAAGGACCCAAATCAATAAAATCATGAATGAAAGAGCAGAGATCACAACTTACACCAAAGAAATACAGACAATTATAAGAACATACTATGAGCAACTCTACGCCAACAAATTTGACAATCTGGAAGAAATGGATGCATTCCTGGAGACATATAAACTATCACAACTGAACAAGGAAGAAATAGAAAACCTGAACAGGCCCATCACCAGTAAAGAGATTGAAACAGTCATCAAAAATCTCCAAACAGGGGCACCTGGGTGGCTCAGTGGGTTAAGCTGCTGCCTTCGGCTCAGGTCATGATCTCGGGGTCCTGGGATTGAGTCCCGCATCGGGCGCTCTGCTCAGCAGGGGGCCTGCTTCCCTCTCTCTCTCTGCCTGCCTCTCTGCCTACTTGTGATCTCTTTCTGTCAAGTAAATAAATAAAATCTTTAAAAGAAAAAAAAAAAAAAAGCCCAGGGCCAGATGGCTTCCCAGGGGAATTCTACCAAACATTTAAAGAAGAACTAATTCCTATTCTCCTGAAACTGTTCCAAAAAATAGAAATGGAAGGAAAACTTCCAAACTCATTTTATGAGGCCAGCATCACCTTGATCCCAAAACCAGACAAGGATCCCACCAAAAAAGAGAACTACAGACCAATATCCTTGATGAACACAGATGCAAAAATTCTCACCAAAATACTAGCCAATAGGATTCAACAGTACATGAAAAGGATTATTCACCACGACCAAGTGGGGTTTATTCCAGGGCTGCAGGTTTGGTTCAACATCTGCAAATCAATCAATGTGATACAACACATTAATAAAAGAAAGAACAAGAACCATATGATACTCTCCATAGATGCTGAAAAAGCATTTGACAAAGTACAGCATCCCTTCCTGATCAAAACTCTTCAAAGTGTAGGGATAGAGGGCACATACCTCAATATTATCAAAGCCATCTATGAAAAACCCACCGCAAATATCATTCTCAATGGAGAAAAACTGAAAGCTTTTCTGCTAAGGTCAGGAACACGGCAGGGATGTCCATTATCACCACTGCTATTCAACATAGTACTAGAAGTCCTAGCCTCAGCAATCAGACAGCAAAAAGAAATTAAAGGCATCCAAATCGGCAAAGAAGAAGTCAAACTATCACTCTTCGCAGATGATATGATACTGTATGTGGAAAACCCAAAAGACTCCACTCCAAAACTGCTAGAACTTGTACAGGAATTCAGTAAAGTGTCAGGATATAAAATCAATACACAGAAATCAGTTGCATTTCTGTACACCAACAAGAAGACAGAAGAAAGAGAAATTAAGGAGTCAATCCCAATTACAATTGCACCCAAAACTATAAGATACCTAGGAATAAACCTAACCAAAGAGACTAAGAATCTATATGCAGAAAACTATAAAGTACTCATGAAAGAAATTAAGGAAGACACAAAGAAATGGAAAAATGTTCCATGCTCCTGGATTGGAAGAATAAATATTGTGAAATGTCTATGTTACCTAAAGCAATCTACACATGTAATGTAACCCCTATCAAAATACCATCCATTTTTTTCAAAGAAGTGGAACAAATAATCCTAAAATTTATATGGAACCAGAAAAGACCTTGAATAGCCAAAGGAATATTGAAAAAGAAAGCCAAAGTTGGTGGCATCACAATTCTGGACTTCAAGCTCTATTACCAAGCTGTCATCATCAAGACAGCATGGTCCTGGCACAAAAACAGACACATAGATCAATGGAACAGAATAGAGAGCCCAGAAATAGACCCTCAACTCTATGGTCAACTAATCTTCGACAAAGCAGGAAAGAATATCCAATGGAAAAAAGACAGGCTCTTCAATAAGTGGTGCTGGGAAAATTGGACAGCCACATGCAGAAAAATGAAATTGGACCACTTCCTTACACCACACATGAAAATAGACTTAAAATGGATGAAGGACCTCAATGTGAGACAGGAATCCATCAAAATCCTTGAGGAGAACACAGGCAGCAACCTCTTCGACCTCAGCCGCAGCAACGTCTTCCTAGGAACATCGCCAAAGGCAAGGGAAGCAAGGGCAAAAATGAACTATTGGGATTTCATCAAGATCAAAAGCTTTTGCACAGCAGAGGAAACAGTTAACAAAACCAAAAGACAACTGACAGAATGGGAGAAGATATTTGCAAACGACATATCAGATGAAGGGCTAATGTCCAAAATCTATAAGGAACTTAGCAAACTCAACACCCAAAGAACAAACAATCCAATCAAGAAATGGGCAGAAGACATAAACAGACATTTCTGCAAAGAAGACATCCAGATGGCCAACAGACACATGAAAAAGTGCTCCACGTCACTCGGCATCAGGGAAATACAAATCAAAACCACAATGAGATATCACCTCACACCAGTCAGAATGGCTAAAATTAACAAGTCAGGAAATGACAGATGCTGGCGAGGATGTGGAGAAAGGGGAACCCTCCTACACTGTTGGTGGAATGCAAGCTGGTGCAACCACTCTGGAAAACAGCATGGAGGTTCCTCAAAATGTTGAAAATAGAACTACCCTATGACCCAGCAATTGCACTACTGGGTATTTACCCTAAAGATACAAACATGGTGATCCAAAGGGGCACGTGCACCCGAATGTTTATAGCAGCAATGTCTACAATAGCCAAACTATGGAAAGAACCTAGATGTCCATCAACAGATGAATGGATAAAGAAGATGTGGTATATATACACAATGGAATACTATGCAGCCATCAAAAGAAATGAAATCTTGCCATTTGCGACAACGTGGATGGTACTAGAGGGTATCACGCTTAGTGAAATAAGTCAATCGGAGAAAGACAACTATCATATTATCTCCCTATGAAAACGTGGAGATGCAACATGGGGGGTAAGGGGGATAGGAAAATAAATGAATCAAGATGGGATTGGGAGGGAGACAAACCATAAGTGACTCTTAATCTCACAAAACAAACTGAGGGTTGCTGAGGGGAGGGGGGGGGTTGGGAGAGGGGGAGGGGGATTATGGACATTGGGGAGGGTATGTGCTATGGAGAGTGCTGTGAAGTGTGTAAACCAGGCGATTCACAGACCTGTACCCCTGGGGATAAAAATACATTATATGTTTATAAAAAAATAAGAAATAAATAAAAAATTTAAAAAAAAAACAGAAAAAAGAAGAAGAAGAAAGAAAAAGTATCAAAATATCCTAGAATTGGAGAGACCACACTGTCATGGAGTTCAGCTTACAGAATGTAGGCACTCCCTCCACTTCCTTCTTAAATGGCAATCCAGGCTCCTTCTGAATGTCAGAATATCTCCAAGATTGGGTGTCTCTTCCCATTGAAGGAGAACTCTTATTTATGGAAAGTATTCTCTTGTGCTGAGCCATGGCCTCTCTTCTTGTAACTTTGGAATGCCAGAATTTTGTTTAAGGGAACTCAGAGATCATTCAAACCAACATCTTCATTTTGTGTTCAGTGAGCTGTCTTATGGAACAGAGTATCTAATCATCTCCTCTGTAACAGCCCTTCCAATATTTTATGGCAGCATTCGTGTTCTTCCCGTAACATTTTTTTTCTCGGCGATAAATATACCCAGGTGCTTCACCTCTCCTTTATTCTGGTCAAAGTTCGTTGAGGTGCTACCCTAACTTCCTGTCCTCTAATTCCCTCTTGTGACATGATACAGTCTTCCCAGCATCCCATTACTACTCATTCAAAGGCTAGGTATTTCCTTCCAGGTGCAAACTAATAAGGGGGGGAAGAAAACCCTTTTCAGTATCTTGTGTTTTTCTAGTTATTTTATGTATTTATGTAGAACTGTTATTTTATTTAGCACTTAAGCACAAAAGATTTGGTTATGAATGACCTGTCAATGTTTCTGGCAAAGCCAGATTTTCTACAAATGAATTTGTCAGACTTCAGATCAAGACTGTCAATAGCACACAATTGTGCTATGAAAAGGCACCTTAGCATTACTTAAACCAGGGCCTAATTTCAGTCATGCTAGTTTACATGTGTTCAGGCTTTTAAATGTTGTATCTTTTTTTTTAAAAGATTTTATTTATTTATTTGACAGACAGAGATCACAAGTAGGCAGAGAAGCAGGCAGAGAGAGAGAGAGGAGGAAGCAGGCTCCCTGCTGAGCAGACAGCCCAATGCAGGGCTCGATCCCAGGACCCCGGGATCATGACCTGAGCCGAAGACAGAGGCTTCTGAGCCACCCAGGCGCCCCTAAATGTTGTATCTCATTTGATATTCACTACTGCCCTGGCAAGAAAGCTGGGCAATGTGTTATTCTCCCTACTTTGAAGGTGAAGCCCAATGACTCCCCCACCCCCACAAGGTTAGGTTATAACTTGTTCCATGATTCTTGACTTCCAGACTACTGTTTTGTTTTCAGTATGGCCATTGTCCTTTGTCATCAAATAGCCTCGCATTCCCCCCCCTGTACAGCACTACTGTGCGAGCAGCTTTCTGGAATGTACAGGTTTAGAACGCTTCATCTGTCAGCTGCTACCCAACACTCCACACCTGGAAGAACCCGGATCTCCTGACTGCTGGAGTCTAGTGATCTCTCATTAAACTCCAAGGCTTCACTCCCCTCCTTCCTGGTTTACGCACTACCAGTTATGAAACCAGCAAACACATTGGCAGTATTGGAAGCAATGATAATTTTTAAGTGCTCGTTTTCTACCCCTCCACCCTGAAATCTGCTGATAGGAATTCAGTTTGCCAAATGTCGCAAGAAAGGCAAGATAAATTTTAAGTCATAAGCTAACAGTGAGCAGTGATGAGGCAAAATAAAACTCCTAATCTGTAGGACTCTCCATATAGAACCTGAGGCTTGCTCCGCCCCCTTTCCCTTTCTCCTTTGCCCTGAGTGTAATTTATTTATCTTCAGGTCCAGTAACTTGAGGAATAAAGGGATATGGAGCAAGGTGAAGGATGTGGTTGAAGCCAAGGGTCACCAAAAATGAGAAGGGAGGAACTCTGAATCCCTATGGGCAGCACAATGTGCCGGGCACTCTTTGTAGAAGTAAGTTTCCAGCCAGGAACAGAACTTTCCTTTACCACCTGATGATCTTTCATTAACCTAATGAAAGGGTTCATAAAGAAGATGACACAAGGCTGGAAGATGTTTACCTTTAAGATTCCTCTTCGGTTGGGGCGCCTGGGTGGCTCAGTGGATTAAGCCGCTGCCTTCGGCTCAGGTCATGATCTCAGGGTCCTGGGATCGAGCCCCGCATCAGGCTCTTGGGATCGAGCCCCGCATCAGGCTCTCTGCTCCACAGGGAGCCTGCTTCCTCCTCTCTCTCTGCCTGCCTCTCTGCCTGCTTGTGATCTCTCTCTCTCCGTCAAATAAATAAATAAAATCTTAAAAAAAAAAAAAAAAAAGATTCCTCTTCGGTTAATAAAAAAACACATAGAAGGACTAATCCCTCAACATTTGGGGACAAAAATTTCCTCAAGCTCTTTTACTTGAATTTGGAGGGAAACAATAGAAGACAGTAATTTGTGGTGGGAGGGGGATTACTATGCTCGGTGTGCTTTGAACAAATGCTCAGATGAAGCATGCCTTGCCCCTTGCTTCTTGCATCTGCCAAAACTAAAATATAGCCCAGAACTCAGTTTAGCTGTGGTTTTAGCTCCAGACCTCTAGACATTTCGCACAACACACTTTGCTGGTGATGGTTTGAGATTTAACCTTGAAATCAAGTTGTTATATAATTCAACAATCCAAATCCCTGCATATGTTACTGGCCAATACCATTCTATTTTTTTTAAATGTTTTTGTCAATACAACTTTTATATTTTGTATTAAAGGTCTATTTTAAGTCTTTCATTACTGTTGAGAAATTTGTAACACATACATGTATATATATAGTGTGTGTATGTATATATATACATGTATGTGTGTATGTAGAGATATATATATTCACTTTCAGTAATGAAAAGGCATGAAGTTTTCTAAGACCTCCAGGTGCTCGTTACTTACTCGGACCTTCAGACAAGAGTCTGAATTGTTAAGAGAGCTGAATGGAGTCAGATGGGGTGAAAGAATACATGGAACAGAAAACAGAAATAATCCAAAGAAAAAAATATGAATGCTAGCGTAAGTAAACTAATTATAAGAGAATGACAATGGCTGAAATTTATTAGATACAGGTATCAGTGATGTCAATTTTGCAGCAGATAAGAAAAAGTCCCTAGACTGAATTACAGGTTAATGTCACCTTGGTTTTCTGGGAGAGGTTATGATATTTTCAAACTTTTCATACTTACGTGGGTCATAAAAACAGCAGAAGCCGACAAGAGGTTTCTGGGTTCCTGAACTGACTAATAGGTATGACATTGATGTTAGAGTTAAGTCATTTTTTCATTATTTGGAGATTGATTAAACTAGTGTGAATTGTGGGAGGTCAAATAAAAAAGTGACACAATTTGCTTTAGATTATGCTGATAAAATGCAAAGGATAGGCTTTAGGGTCAGATGAAGTGTCTTGGAGTCCGGGTTGTACTTGTCAAGCTGAGTTGCTTTGAGGAAGTCAGGTAGCCTCTCTAAGGCATGGTGCTCTCTGTATTAAAAGGAATCTAATAATAGTGGCTATTTTGCAATGAGAAAATCAATGATTATTGTAGGCCTGCCCACTCACAGCTTAAAGGGAGCAAGTTACGGATCTTGACCATAGTCCTTGCAAATTTAAATCCCACCGACTACAGGTGGGGAAGCAAGTTTTGGTTTTTTGTTTTCTTTTGGTTTCGGTTTTTGTTTTTAGGGTGTTTATTATAATTATTTTTTAATGCATTGTGGCTTCTCCCTGCTTTTCCAGCAATACAATGGCTTGGACTCTTGTGGGTTGGTAAAAACAAAACAAAACAAAACAAAAAAACAAAACAAAACAAAAAACAGTAATAATGGGTCTTGTACAATCCAAGAGCCTCTCAGGGGAATTTCACAACCACACAGTCCTGTAGGATCATGACTAGTGTGCCAGAGACATGGGATAACCCTCAGCTTTATTCATACCAAATAAATAGTCACTCAGTTACCAGGGTAAATCAAATAAAGGTAACCATTGGCACTATCACTGGAATTCTGAAATGAGAATTCTGAAAGGAATATGGTAACTCAGTCACCAAGATGTGTTTGTGAAATCAGGCAATGTCAGCTTATCTCTCTCAATAGTTACTAGGTAAGAAACCAAGCTGAATAACTTGCAGGAGCCAAACTAAACACTATTTTACATCCTTACCTTTAATGATATCTTACTATTCACTAAGGTTTACTTGAAGACAATTATCACTTTATGAAATAGGACACATACAATGATTAACAGTGGTGTAAAGCTTATAATAAAGTATTCATGAAATTATATGGCAGGACAGATTTAGAACTGCTTTTTGAAGAGGGTGGCTCTATTTGGCCTGCGTCATTTAAGGAATTTTCAGTTCTTAATAATAACCAGATGATTTCCTTTTGTCTGAATTCAAACTCAGATATTCTCAGGATAAGAAGACATCTCTCCATGGGTTCTTCCTTTTAAATGGCTTTTGTTGGGCGCCTGGGTGGCTCAGTTGGTTGAGCAACTGATCATGTCTCATGGCTCAGGTCATGATCCCGGAGTCCCAGGATAGAGTCCCCCGCCCTCCACCTGCTCGGCAAATCTTTAGATGGCTTTTGTTTTGCAGTATTGGAAGGCTTTTCTTGGTGGCATTTCAAGAAACTGAAGACGGATCTTACTTTGTATCTAGGCTCTTTACTTCTCATGTTTTGACTTTGCCAAAATGTAAGCACATTATTGGACTCCTCTCTAAGTTTCAAGCCTAACTTGAATGCCTGTTCAATATCCTTAGGTTACTCAGCCATCTTCCCTGGTTGGGAGCAAAAGTGGCCACCTTTGGTATATCCATGAAAAAAAAAAAAGAGTCTCCCAGGACTTCCTGGAGTATCTCAAAGACCATAATATGCACATAGGGGCACTTTTAAATTGTTTACTAAGAGTCATTCTGTAGAGGCAAATTACAGAAAGATTTCTCTTCATTGGCACTGGAGGTTCACAGTCAGTAATGAACAACTGCATTTCAGCCTCCACCTGTCCTGGCAGGCCACGTTTACACAGTGCCCAAACCAGACTACCCTACAGGGCATCCTGGGAACACATTCACTTTTAACTGTTCCTTCCACATCCAGGCTGAGGCCAAGACATCGGAAAAGACACTAGAGGCACAATTTCTTCAATTTCTCCAATTTCTGCCTCCCATTGTTCCCTTTCAATGTTTCTTCTGGTCTCTGTAGTTCTTCCCATCCCACTATAAAGAACCCAAGTTCTCCCTTGCCACCCAGTGATTCTCAAGACCATCTGACTGAGTCCCACCTACATGAGGCAAATGGCTCCAAGATGCACACACTCCAGTCTTTCCTACTTTTCAAATAATTCTCTGATAGCAACAAACTGTTTCTGGGCAGACACATTTTATTCAGATTGTATGAATATCTGCATTAGCAATATTTGTATGGATGACTTTTGTGTGTACTAAAATCCGTATTTGTGTTAATGTTTTGTTATAGGTCATAAATCGTGTTGATCTACATAGATATCACTATCCTACCATAGGGTTAATCAAACAGTACACCTCAGACACAATAGATGATGATGAAGGTAAAGAAGGGTAATTTATAATTAAAAAGCAGAGACAGTAACCACAGAAAGAACAAGCAACTCAATAGAGTACTGATACTAATAACAAAACAATCTTCCCAAACTGAGGATACTTCAACAGACTGCCCATGCATGTTTATAGTGGGAGTTTGCAAATATTGCCAAGTGCTGCGTGGCAGGAAGGTGAATATTTAGTTAAGCCCTCAGTAAACTACTTATGTGCTAAATTTTTATTTATGAATACCAAATACTACCAACTCTTGACAATTCAGCAGTTATTAGTAAGTAGATTTTAGACAAACACATACATACACACACACACACACATACACACACACACTAAAAATGTACGGTATCAAGGGCCATTTGCTAGTAAGATCCAAAGAAAAGACTTACGTTTGGGGATCAGTTTGTGGAACATGCTTGTGGACTACCAGTTGGCTAGAGTCCATACCTTGAAAATCATTGCTTAGGTGGTTGGCTTGGCTTTTTGACTCAGCTTCTCAAGATGCTGGATCACTTTTCTTGTTTCATACTCCACAGCCACAAGGACATTCTGACCTTGGGCCTTAGCCACCCCCCGGACCCCCAAACCCCCAGTCTCTCACTGGAATCGTCTCTGGGAAGGAGAATCAGATGTTACCCACTAACTGGGTAGACTCCCAGTTGCCACATGGTAGCATCTGTGAGGACATAATGGGAGGCCTTGGGTGAAGCATGGTAGAGGGAAGTCAGGAAATTTGGTCACAGGCCACCTCTCCCTTGGCAACTGTTTGGCAGCCAGCAAGTTACCTCACTTCTCAGATTAGATGTCTCCTCTATGAAATGGAAATAATACTACCAATCTCACAGATTTCCTACGCAGATCAAATGAGATAATGTAAGTTGTAAAGCATAGTATAATATAAATTTATTTATAAAAGTAATAGGTGTTATCATCACAGAGAGGTAATGTTCAAACATCTGGATTGTTCTATTTTCAAAGTATAACTAATATTAAGATGCTTTGATGTTTAAGAATGACAAACAATATAGACTGTCTGTCAAACATGAAGGACAAATGCAAGGCCCTCACAGACCCTAGAGACTATTGAGAAAGAGCGTGAATTCCTGATTCCACAATCCTGAAACATGTTATAAAGAAAAGTACATGTCTCAATAGTCTTGAATCTCCCTCCAGCCCTTTGTTCCTCCCTTCTCCAGGTTTGGAGAGTAGGACGTAATTCAGAGTAATTCCAAACGTTTTTGGGTTTTTTTTCCCCTCGACCCCCCCCCCCCCCCAGCCCCCCAACGAGATTAGGAGCTCCTGCAACTGCAGAGGACAAGGGCTGAAGAATGCTAGGAATTCTTCCCTCCACCCAGTCAGGAATGTGTCCTGCTTGGGGCGCTAAGCAGGAATGTGAGGGCTGCCAGATAAGGCCCAGAGCTTGGCCATTGTGCAGCTTGTTGTGGGGGAAGAAGCCCTCCTTCAGAACCAGCCTCGGGATCCCTGGAGGCTGCTCTCTGGCTGACAGTAGAGACAGGAGCTGGTGTTGCAGAACTAACCTCTGCAGACAACGAGTAAAGACAGCCCAGCTGGACATGTGAAAACAAAGACACTGCGGTGTTCTTACTGGACATGTGAAAACAAAGACACTGCGGTGTTCTTACTGGACATGTGAAAACAAAGACACTGCGGTGTTCTTAGTTTGAGGGAAGTACTGTCTTTGGAATCAACACAGGCATGGGCTTCACCACAGGCTCTGCCTCTTACCAGTTAGCTGTGAGACCTGGATTAGATACTCCATGAGCTTGGGTTTCCTCATCTATAAAACACAAATAATAATAGTACCTACACTCTTACAGTCATGGGGAGGATTGAATAAAATAATGTATATAAAACACTTGGCATAGCACCCATCCATATATTTGGGCTAAAAGTCTATTTTTATATGACTAGCTTTATTTCTATTTATTTATTTGAGAGAGAGAGAGAAAGGCGGGGGGCAAGGGAAGCACAGGGAGAAGGACAAGCAGACTCTGTGCTCAGTGCAGGGCAGGGCTCAACATAGGGCTCAGTATGACTGGGACATCAGACCTGAGCTGAAATCAAGAGCCAGGCACTTAACTCACTGAGCCAACCAGGCGCCCCTACCTGACTAGCTTCTAAGCAGTTTCAATATCCTGCCTTTATTCAGTGCTACAATACACAATGTATTTTCATATTTGTTACTTCTTTTTTTATTGGTTCCAGTAATTTTTTATATTACAAAACAATTTTATTTGCCAATTACATCTTAATAAAACCAGAAAAAACAAAAACATGTGCCTCCTGAAGAATGTCCACAAACCACCTGTGGAGTATCTTTCTCCCTCAATATCAACCCTGAATTTGATCAAGTATCTAGAGCTAAGTGTCTAGATACAATTTACAAGAGGCATATTTGAAACAATAGCACACAAATGCAATCAGTAAAATCCAGACCGTTTCTTCAACTGATACATTCCAAGCAGGATAAACAAGAGAAAAAAATCCTAGAGTGTTACTTCTTAATTGCATTAAGCAGTAGTGTGAATTTGAGCACCCTAAGGATGATTTTTAAATATAGTCATATTTCATTTTATATTATTATTTTTTTAAGATTTTATTTATTTATTTGACAGAGAGAGATCACAAGTAGACAGATAGGCAGGCAGAGAGAGAGAGGAGGAAGAAAGCAGGCTCCCCGCTGAGCAGAGAGCCCGATGCAGGGCTCGATCCCAGGACCCTGAGATCACGACCCGAGCTAAAGGCAGCGGCTCAACCCACTGAGCCACCCAGGCGCCCCTATATTATTTTATTTTATCTTACTTATTTGAGAGAGAGTGAGCGTGCACACAAGCAGGGGGAAGGGCAGAGGGAGAGGGAGAAGCAGACTCCCCATTGAGCAGGGAACCCCATGCAGGGCTTGATCCCAGGATCCTAAGATCATGACTTGAGTAGAAGACAGATGTTTAACCTACTGAGCCACCCAGGCATGCCGATATAGTCATCTTTTTAAAACAAGTAATAGAGTATCAGCTTTGACAGTTAACCCGAGTCTCCTCTTAGCTCTTGTCTACACTGCATCCCTAGCCCCGTTTTTTTAGTCACGGCAGTTTGGCTCCCTCCAACCTTCCCAAGCATACTGACTCTACTTAACCCATGTAGCTGCTCTCACCCAACTTCCAGTTGGAACTTGGAAGAAGGCACCATAAGAAGTCATAGAAAGGCTCTAAGGCTTCAGGGATTCTGTCAGGAGGAGCCTTGAGGAGCCCCTGAGGCAGCCAGAATGCCTACTTGATTCCCTTATGCTTTGGTCTCAAAATTGAACCTGTGTTGGAGAAGGCCTGCTGCCCATGCCCTTATCCAGGTTCCCCTGGCTTGCTACTTTGCTTCTACCAGCCTTTCTTCAGTCCTCTGTCCTGGGGACAGAGGGAAGAAGGGAAGACTGTCCTTCTTAGTTTTTGCCTTGCCTAGGCCAGAACTCCTAGAACAAGGTGGGTCTGCAACCTAACTCTGACCCTTGGGGTTCCTGAACCCGGAGTGCTGCTCCACTTTCCTGAACCCCAAATCTTGATTCCTACAGTTACTGTGGATCTTCCGTGTCCTTCTATAAGACGCGAATGTGAATTTTTAGTCTCCTCCTGGTACAGGGGACTTGCAGATGACTGTTGACCTATTTCCTGAAGTCTCTGTGAGGTTCCTGACAATTCTTTCTTCCCTCGGCTTGGTCCCCTATAATATCAGCCATGATCTCTGGACATGGAGTCCCATGTCCCATGGGGAGCAAGCTTACCTCTCCACTGATGGCCTTATTGTTTCCATGCTGGATCCTGTATAATGCCTACCACCTCTTACTCTAGGATCTCAAAGAAATTTCATCCTTTATTGGTAGTAAATATTTTTGCGGAAAAAAGAAATGCCAGGGCACTGCCTTTATTGTCCTTCTTAAATCCGTAAGGGTATGGCCTGAGGCAAGCTGGACCACAGTTTTCTTAGATGGCAGGAAGGCTAGTGAACAAGCACCAGGCAGTGGCCTCTGTGAGGGAGTCAGGATGGGGTTTGGAGGAACTGTCCTACATGAGAGTTTAAATCTGGGGTAAGTGTCTAAAGCAGAGTCTAAATGAGGTAGCAAGCTCTCCTATGGTTATGGCCTTAGCCCATGCCAAGTGAGATATTCCAAGGTATGATTAGATGGGGGTGAAGAAGGGCTACCTTCAAGTGGCCAGGCTCCAGAAGGCTCATTTATGGGAGCAGGATCCAGGCCCAGGGAGGCCAGGTGACTACAAGAGATGGAAAACCAGGACCTGAGTCACTAGCTAAGGTCCAGAGCACAGTCAGGCATTCAATGACACCTTTAACATGTTTCATAGCATCAGGCAAATGTGTGCTTGATGCTGAAAGCAGCCTTGAGCACCAGCCTATTTTTTTTTTCTCCAAACACCTTCTCCTGGTGATTTGTCTGTTTTGCCTTCCACTCGTGACCATGATTCATTTACTGCTCCCTCTGAGCCATTCAAACACTGTAATTGCCTTCAGCTTTGCCCAACGCTACCTTTTGCCCCACTCCACCTTTGGCTTTTTATCTCTGGATACAAAGCTTACCCTAGGGATATCTCATGTATCCAAAACCATTATTTTACCCTCAGCTATGGTGTTGAAGCAGCCTTCCCTGTCACATGGGCTGGCGCCATCGCTCTCTATTTTCCCAAACTAAAAACCTGAAGTTTATCATAAGCTTCTTTCACCTGTCCATCTGCCATGTGCATATTTCACTACAATGGCTATACCATCTCTATTCCACCATGACCTTGACTGTGATAAACAGCACCAGTATTCACCAATATCCAATTCTTCTTTTCTTTCTGGGCATTTAAGAGATGATACTTCCCATCCTACTTCTAGTTAAGTGCAGCCATATGACTAGTATGGGCCAATGAGACATAAGTAAAAATTCACATCTTATTTCTAGGCTAAGGTAGTGAAAAGCTTTCTCAGCCCTCTTTACCTGAAACATCCCTCTTCTTCTGTTGTGTTGAATGCAGAGCTTTTGTCTTGAGATGGTAGTGTCACCAAGTCCAAGAAGCCTGGCAAACTGCATGACAGAGAAATAAACTTTCATGATAACCCTCCAAGATGGAGGAGGGTCATTTGTTACCATAGCATGATCTATCATATCCTGACCAATACAGTCACTAAGGCCAGTTGATTTAACTACACCTGTGTCTCTGCCTTTCAGTCCCTTTGCTCTAGCTCAGAACCTCACTATCTCCCACAGAAACTATCAGGAACTTAAAAAATGTCTTTCTCTCTCCAGGTTGGCATCCCTCAGACTCATCCTCCAAAGAGATATCAGAGTGGTCTTTGTAGAACTCAAATCCAGCCATGTATTTGAGCTACGCTGATAGGATGAATAAAGGCTGGTAACATGACAAATCTCCCTAGTCAGACTCATCTCCGGTGTCTCTTCTCTTTATGCTTTATAACCAGAAATACTTAAATGTTTGTGATTTTCAGAATAATCCATGCTTTCTAATGCTTCTTTGCTTCACTTATGCTGTTCCATTTATCCAAAACATTTTTTTTTTTTTTAAAGTAGGCTACCTGTGGAGCCCAGTATGGAGCTTGAACTCACAAATCTGAGATCAAGACCTGAGCCCAAACCAAGAGTTTGACAATTAACCGACTGAACCACCCAGATATCCCAATCCAAAATCTCTTTATACAGCCTTCATGCTTTTCTTTGCCTGGCTACTCCTTATTCCTCAAGACTAGGTTCTAATATCACTTTTCTGAGAAGGTTTCCTGCTGGATTTACTCTCTCTCCACCACACTCCCACAGGATCTTCTACATATCATTGACTACATTATATTACATCTCTTTTTGGGTCCCCTTTGAGGGTAAAAGATTAACTGGTTAGGTACCTGTCACATGGTAGATCTTCATTTGTAGGACATGTGGAGGTAATGAGATTTGGTGTTAATCTAGACACTCGGGCCTCATCCTTGGATACAGAATTCCAGGATGATGGGTTGTGAAGTCAACTTGAGGGTTCAGCCTGAGAAATAAATCACTCTAGTGGGTATCCAGGTCTGGCCAGAGTAGAAAATGGAGATTATGCCATGCTTAACAAATGAATCAGGGATTATTAACCTAGACAAGATTGGCTCAAGAACTGAAATGACGTTGCATTGAATGGGGACCATGAAGAGATACCACTTTGAGAATCTTGGTAAGGTAGAAGCAGAGGAAAGATTGGAATCTGATATAATTTAGCAAAATCACTGGCACTCTTAATAGATTGGGCTTAGGCAGCAACCACATAGTTCTTGAATGACTACAATAATAAATGCAGTAGGTTCTCATTATTTGTGTGCAAAGTCCCTGGGAACACTGATGAGCAAATATGAAACCATCGTTCCTAGAGAAAATTCAGGCTTAGGTACCTGTGAGCCTGTGGTCACATTTTCATCAACTGATTAATATATAACTTTGTTTTATGTATGTTTCTGTTTAAAGACACTTTATTTCCTTATTGAATATGTATTATGCATTTATAAACATTGAACTCATGGCCAACAACACTGAAACTTATATCTTAATAAAGTTTATCTAACACACACAGTTCTCTAAAAAGTGCTTCTTGCCTGTAGGAAGCCTGGAAAGCACTCCAGCACTGCACTTGGGAGTCATTTTAAATAACAAAATCACCAATAGAAAAGCACAAGAAGGTGGCACCAAGTAGATTACAAAAAGACATTTTTGTTTATAGAATGGAAACCGAAACAAAAATAGTGTTACTTTGTCCAACTTCAGCTGGAATGTGTGTATGAGGAGACTCAAATTTTTCACTGCTCTGCCCATGTCCACGAATGACTATGAAAGTGCTGAGTACTGATTTGGGGTTTACACTAAATTTTAGGAAGTAGGTGGCTTCACAGATACAGAACCCACAAACAATGAGAATCCACTGTGGTTACAATCTATTAAACATCTACCACCTGTCATTGAACAAGGAGCTTTACATATACACATATTTTCAAGTTTATCAGTTTTTCACTCTTCAAACGAGATGACTCAGAGCTAGCAATGGCACACACGTTCTTAGAGTCATAGGCTCCCACCATTGGAAAAAGTAAAGCTTTATAATAAGATTAATGTCATACAATTTTTACACTTAGCTTACAGGTACATTAATGGGGCTAGACACTTGAAAAATAGGCTAGGCTTCAGCTTCTCTTGGACATTGCTAACTCAATAGTCTGAGCTCTTATAGAAAACTTGGAATGCTGCGCCCACTTGGCAGCGGAGCTATGGACTGATTATGTTTAGAGACCTACAAGCTTGTGTACTAAGGTCTGAAGAGACTCTTTCTTATAGGAAAACAGGATCAGCAGTTAAGAGCACACTCATCTTCCCAAATAACATTAGGTGAAGCCAAAAATAGTCAAGTCAACAAATTCAGAGACAAATATGTCTTTCAGGGCATTGACTGACTGAAGAGTAATCTGAGAAGTTAGCAAGCTTTAGTACACACCACCTTTTGAAGCTTCACATTTGCAAAATGATGGTCTTGGGCAATCTGGGCCCCTACAATCTTCCTATCTACTGCTTGCTCTCCATTTAAGTCAGTCTAGACTCTGTTCCAAACGACACTGTGCTCACTCGTCCTTCTCATCTTACTCTTATCACAATGCCATCCTCTTCCCAACCAACCAAATCACCCTTGCTTGGCAAAGCACCATTTAGTCCCACATCTTCCATTCACCTCTTTTGGACCTCCTTGCCCCTCTGGATCTTCCTTATGTGGGGGAGGATGTGGACCACCCAAAATCTAGCCCACTTGTCGCCCCATCTGTAAAAGAGAAATACAAGTAACTCTAATCTTGGAATGCAAGCAGGAGAACATGTGAAGGTGCATGGCACAGGGCCTTCCACTAAGTGGCGGCTCCACAACCTGGTGAGTCTGAATCTGAATTATGGTTTTGACCTTGATTCATGTAAATTAACCTTTTGTTAACCCTTCTGAGGCAACTTTTATGAAGAAAAGGATAATACCACAAGAGACAAGGCAACAGCGAGAAAGAACACGCTTTGGGGGAGTGACTTCCAGATTGAGTTTAATGGATGAGTGCAAGAACTTTGGGAACTGATACCACATTGCCTAATATTTCCCTTTTGCCTAAAATCTCCCTAATAACACTTTTACCTGATATAATAATTTTTACAAAAGAAACACATTATAAAGGGAAAAAGTAAGAAGAACATATTAGAAGTTCTGAAAATGAATACATTCAGCTTCAGGGAAAACTCATCCCATCTGTATATCCACTTACCCTTTTGTTTAGTTATTGGTCCGATATTTATTAAGTGATATGCCCTGGGAATTTTTCTACATGATGAGGTACAGTGGTAAACATGAAATACAAGTTCTCTATATTTATGGAACTTACTTTGTTTGGTATCAGAAAACAGAGCTGAGAAAACTCATGACCAACCAGTACCAATCCAGCCACTAGACCATGCACTGGCTTTTGAGAGTGGTCACATGAGAGTGTCTAGTCACTGATATAAGGTCCAGTCCCTGCTTCTAAGCCCTGAAAGAGGGAAGAGGAAGGTGTCGCAGTGTATAGGGTGGGAGTGTAGAAGCAGAAAGACAAAAGCAGCTCTCTGAGTCAGCATCTTCTGGGTCTGGAGCAGTGAGTGTACCAACCTCAGGACTGGACCTCGGGCTGGTTACTCTTTGTGAGTACAACCCCCATAAACAGAAATTAGAAGTTATTTTTGACTGTGAAGGACAACAGCATATATTTAGTCCAAAGAGATCTGAAATATAGGCCACCAGCGATTTCAAACAGTTGTCAAAGTGTGGAGATAAATGCTGAGGAGAGAGAGAGGTGGGGGGTGAGACCTGGCTGTATATGAGGAGTTCCTTAGTTTGTTTCTCACCAGGATTCAAAAGAAAAGAGCTGGATGTTGTGAAATTTGAGCTTTCAAAAGTGCTATAGAAAACTTTTAACACTCTTAAACACTCGGAATCCTCAGTGAACAAAAATAAGACATTTGCTCTTATTCTGAAATCCCAAATTAAACTAAGGTCAGAGTAACAGTTGTGTTTCATTCTAGCATGCCTTAGTGAGAAATCAAAGGAGACTCCCCAGAGACTGATAAGCTCCCTGTAACATGCTGAATAGTTGCATCAGATAGAGAAGACATGATTTATACAGTTGACCCTTGAACAATAATGGGTTTGAACTACACAGGTCCACCTGTATGTGGATTTTTCAGAGTACAGTATTGTAAATGTATTTTCTTTTCCTTATGATTTTAGTAACATTTTCTTTTCTCTAGGCATTTCATTATAAGAATGCAGTATATAAAACATATAATATATATAACATACAAAATGTGTATTAATCACTCATTTATGTTATTAGTAGGGCTTCTGGTCAATAGTAGGCTATTAGTAGTTACGTTTTTGGAGAGTCAGAAGTTATACCTGGATTTTTGACTGCATGGAGGGTTGTCTCCCTAACCCTGGTATTGCCCAAGGATCAACTGTATATACTGTGCTTTCTTTCTAAAAGTCACAATTAAAGGAAGGTAGCACTTAATACAAACCATCAGAACTTGTCACAATACTTTCCATAATGTAATAGATTGAGAGTCTCACATGACAATCTCCACTGTCCTGGCCTAAAATTTAAAAAATGGAGCCCCAGAGTAACTCTTCACAGCTCCAGTAAGTGTTTACTGAAAACAGGGTGCCTGGGTGGCTCAGTCAGATAAGTGTCTGCCTTCGGGTCAAGTCATGGTCCTGGGATCCTAGGATCGAGCCCCACATTGGGCTCCCTGCTCCACAGAGAGCCTGCTTCTCCCTCTCCCTCTGCCTGTCACTTCCCCTGATTATGCTCTTTCTCTGTCAAATAAATAAATAAAATCTTTAAAAATAGTTTTTAAAAAACTGTTTACTGAATACAATATGTAAAACCCCAACTATATTTTCCAGGGCGTCACTTTTGAGAGCTCTTTGCCCCGGCAGCATTACACAGCAAGGAAGAAGGGAGCAGAAGGTGTGTGAGCACCAGCTTCTTGAACACAGTGGGAAGAAGACCAAAAAGAAAATGATCAAGAAAACATAAGCAGAAGGTTCTTCCTTGTCACAGCATTTTAGGATTAAAAATAAAAAGATTTACTAAAATTAGCCACAATGTAAAACCCTATAGCAGAAAGTTTTAAATAAGGCAAATGGCCTCAATGCTTCAGACAACTTTATCAACTTCATGCTATAAACCATAACAAGCAAATTAATTATTCCCAGATGCTGGGGATGAAGAATGCTTGCTGAATTGTTTTGCTTCTCAAAATCTTCAGTATAAACACACATTCACAGGATTGCATTCCGTTTTTTGGCTCCCAACATGCAAGTAATTATACAGTGTGCGGGATAATGTTGGATGAGCTCTCCTTTGAATACCAAGCAAGTTCTGGGTTCTGTCAGCCTCTTGGATACTATGTCCACAAACATTTTTCTCTGACAGTCTTTAGTAACAACTTGTAAACAAATTGTTTCAAGTTCATTAAAAAAAAAAAAAAAAAAAGAGCTCAACAGCAGCACAAACCTCACTTCCAAATTATTCCAAATCCCCGAAGAGCTGAAAGGGGCAAAATTCATCTCAAGTATGGTACAGTTCTTGTCTTGCATCAAGAACAGTTCCTCTGCAATCCTTAGGAGAGGGAAGTCAAATCACATTGGTAGTCTTTATATTTTTACATTCTTTGCATTTTGCTAACATGTAAACAAAGAAGAATAAAACGTTGTGAATCAACTGTGAATTAAGAATATGTTTAGGATTAAAACATAGATTCTGTGATCATGGCCAGAATAATGTGACGAAAGGGTCATTTTTCAGTTTCGCTCTCAAATTTTCACAGAACAAATGAAATGTGCCTGGTGTTGGGTGAGTCAGGGAGAGTTTCTGGGTTTGTCTGGACCTTCGTACTTCTAGGAGTAACTAAACTCGGTGGATTTGTTCTGGGGCCTTATATAATGCGGCAAAGGTATGCGTGTGTGTGTGTCAGTGTGTACACATGTGCAAAATGGGGGGGGGTGGAGGAGATAAAGGTGGCACAGGGAAAACCTCAGAACTGTTAAAGAAAAAAAAAACCCACATTTTCTACAGAAGGAAAAAGAAATTTTGTCATCCTGCCAAATGCAACACGAATGAGAGGGAAAGTTCAAGGAAAGTTGATATTTTAAAATAAATAAAAGGAAATTCAATGAGAAAACAATATGCAGGTCAGGTCGAAGCCCAGAGAAAAATGCTCATTCAGAACTGGGCTGTGATCCTGCTTTTTCTGAAGTGAGCAGCTGCTGGTTATTGAAACCAACCCACACAGTTGGGTCCCTGCCTCCATGGCAACACTGGGACTGTCTGTGCTGGAGTGGCCGAGGCACAATGGGGCAGTTCCAAGGCCCAGAAGCACTTCTGGCTACAGATTAAGGAGGTTTTTTGTTTTTTATGTGTGTTGAGAGATTTGGATTCCTGGGTTTGTGGTTGGCTTTTGGAAACTTTTCCAACCTATAATAAACCCTGACCTACGGGGCAGATTTTCATGCAAATAGCAGCATGGAAGGAAAGCATCTAGGTGTTCCATAGGCAAATAACTTATTTTTAGTCTCACTTCAAAATTTCTCTTACAAATATCTAATAAGCTCTGGGCATTTATACCTCGTCCCTTGTTTTGCAACCTTAGGATGTTTTGGAAATAATGCTTAGCTTGTTTTTCATACTTGTAGCTTATAAGGCATGGGCCGAAAAGGGAAAACTATCATAGTCTTGTGAGTTGAAAAAGTAAGCTAATAATTAAAGATACAAACTATAGGGGTGCCTGGGTGGTTCAGTCCATTGAGCATCCACCTCTTGATTTTGGCTCAGGTTTATCTCAGGGTTGCGAGTTCAAGCCCTGTGTGGAGCACACTTTAAAAACCAACCAACCAACCATAGATGATGTATTACTATATGCAGGGCCTCAATAATTGGCACATTCAAGTACTGAACTCACCTTGGTTCCATTAGTACTACAAGCTAACAAATTTATCTACCAGCTAGTAATAAAATTGCAGCATAATAACCTCATTCGGTAACATAGTAAGTAATAGCACAGACTTTAGAGTCAAATTGCCTGAGTTCCTATCCTGCCATTTATTTGCTGTTTACTCTCAGACAAGTTACTTAAACTCTCTGTGACTCTGCTTCCTCAGCTGCAAAATGAGGATATGAGGAGTACTGACCTGGCAAAGACTGTTAAAGTTGTTAAGTACATTAATATTTCTAAAGTGCTTGGAACTGTATTTAGTTAATGTTTAAGTCCTTAGAAGATAAATAAATATATACATAAATTTTTTTTTTTTTTAAAGATTTTATTTATTTGACAGACAGAGATCACAAGTAGGCAGAGAGGCAGGCAGAGAGAGAGAGGAAGAGAAGCGGGTCTCCGGCTGAGCAGAGAGCCCGATGTGGGGCTCGATCCCAGGACCCTGGGACCATGACCTGAGCCGAAAGCAGAGGCTTTAACCCACTGAGCCACCCAGGTGCCCCTACATAAATTTTTTAAAAAATAAAAAGGACCATAAGGAATAACACGGAGGACATTGGAAGATGGAGAGGAGAAGTGAGTTGGGGGAATTCGGAGGGGGAGACAAACCATGAGAGACCGTGGACTCTGAGAAACAAACTGAGGGTTTTGGAAGGGAGAGGGGTGGGGGGCTGGTGAGCCTGGTGGTGGGTATTATGGAGGGAACGTATTGCATGGAGCACTGGGTGTGGTGCATAAACAATGAATTTTGGAACACTGAAAAGAAATAAAATAAAATAAAATGAAATGAAACAAAAAAAGATTTAAAAGGACCTCTTTTAAGACGCTGGGAAATACTGCCTTTGGAATTCAGGACAGCCAGTATATTTGTGTGCTTATGTCCACAGTCAGGAAATGTTAGACTTATTTATATCCATGGCTTTTAACTCACTTGGATCCATGCTTAAGACTCTTTGACCCTGATAAAGAGTTTGTTTATGAATTTAGCCAGTTTGTGTGTGTATGCGTGTGTGTGTGCACTCATGCACAGAAAGGAGAGCTTTGACAAATATATACTGCATCTCATGCATTTGGATGTCTACAAATGCTTAACTTTTGTTAAAAGCACAAAGCACAGTGCTTTGTTAAACTGAGCCGGCATGAGATGCAGCCCTCAAACTGGGAAACCTATCACTGTATCTTCTTATTCTAGCATCAGTCAAGTATCTACTTTTCCCCAGACTCGTGGAGATGATAACCCCAGTGCTGCTTCACCTCCTTGAGAGGATGAGGTACACCAAATCATTTTCTAAAAAATGTATTTCTGACAAATAAAAATTATATATATTTAAGGTACACAATGTGATATTATATACACAGATATAGTGAAATGCAATCAAACTAACATACCCTTCACCTTCTATGGTTATCTTTTTTAGTGTGTGTGGTAGGAACACTTGAGACTTACTCTCTCAGCAAATTTCAAGTATACAAGACATTATTATTGATGATAGTCACCATGTTATGTATTAGGTCTCCAGAACTTACTCATCTCATAAGGGAAGTTTATATTTATACCTTTGATCACTATATCCCCCTCTCCCCAAGCCCATTCTACTCTATTACTATAAGTTGAACTTATTTTCATTTCTTTTCTTTCTTTCTTTTTAACATTCCACATATATGGAAGATCATGCAGTATTCATCTTTCTCTGTCTGGCTTATTTGATTTAGCATACTGTCTTCCAGGTTCATACATGTTGTCTCAAACTACATGATTTCTTTCTTTTTAAAGGCTGAATATTACACACACACACACACACACACACACACACACACACACCCCATTTCCTTTATTCATTCATCTGTCAAGAGATTCTTAAGTTGTTTCCATTACCTTGGCTATTATGAATAATGCTGCAATGAGCATGGGAGTGCAGATATCTTTTTGATAACCTGTTTTCACTTCCTTTATCTACATACATAGAAGCAGTATTGCCAGGTCATATACAAGTTCTATTTTTTTATTTTTGAACAGTCTTCATACTGCTTTCCACAGTAACAACCAATTTATATCCCCACCAACAGTGTATAAGGCTTCCCTTTTCTTCATTTCCTTGCTAACACTTATCTCTTTTTTTTTTTTTAAAGATTTTATTCATTTATTCCGCAGAGAGAGATCACAAGTAGGCAGAAAGGCAGGCAGAGAGAGAGAGAGGGAAGCAGGCTCCCTGCTGAGCAGAGAGCCTGATGTGGGGCTCGATCCCAGGACCCTGAGATCGTGACCTGAGCCGAAGGCAGCGGCTTAACCCACTGAGCCACCCAGGCGCCCCCTCTAACACTTATCTCTTGTCTTTCTGTTACTAGCCATTCTAACAGTGTGAGATGATATCTCACTGTGATTTTGATTTGCATTTCCCTAATGATTAGTGGTGTGGAGCATCTTTTCTTATGCTCTTGGCTTTCTGTGTGTTTTCTTTGGAAAAATATCTATTCTGGTCCTTTCCCTATTTTTTAATTGAGTTGTTTTGTTGTTGCTGTTGTTGTTTTACTACTGAGTTGTGTGAGTTGCTTATATATTTTGGATATTAATGAGGTGCATCATTCCTACCAGACCCTGTTAAGGGTTTTCCACTTCATCCCAGAACTCTTACCCTGGAATTGAAAAGCCTACTCACAGGTTCAGATGCACAACTTTGATGGTATCCATCCATCTTAGGCCACGTAATTCCTTATAAATTGTAGAATTGCACTGTCTCCTACAGTGGGACCAAACCTAAAACTGGTCCTATGCAAACCTGTTCTTCTGTTTACACTTTCTTATTTAAGTGAGAGATAAATATCTATTAGGTATCTATAGTTGCTGAGTGTTTTTACAAATCTTGTTAGGATATATGGATAGTTTTCACACAAATATATTATTTCACCAGCCAGGGTATTTATAATTTTTGGAATCCAGTATAGCTGAGGCTAAGGGCTTAGTACATTAACCAATGTTCTCAAATTAGGTCACATGCCTTCAGATCTAAGTACAGGGACCAGAAGTCATTCTGGGACCTCAAAGAAAGAAATGAATGTCTATTTCAGTTTGCAAAATGGAAGAATCTTACTTTCATAAAGTTTTTTTCTCCTTGTACAACTGTTAAAAGTGGGGCTACATATCTGGAAATGTGGGTACACTTGAGTGTAGGGCTAAATACTGAAAGGACAAGGACCAAAATACACAAAATTCACTTAAAAAATTAAGATCTCCCTGCAGTTCAACACAGATACTGTTTTCCAGAAAAACAAATGTACTATCAGCTCAAGTGTAACTTTCTATGCAAAGGTTTTGGATGCCAGAAACAAAATTAGAGAAAGGTAGCATTCCCTTGTTGAAAGAGAAGTTGCCATCTAGAAGAAAATCAGACTGAGCCAAGGCTATGACACTTTGAAAGGACACAGAAGTGAGCAAATTGACTTC